>NW_017731827.1:935171-938491 GCF_001890085.2 Hipposideros armiger
CTTTGGCGCTTAAGCAATGAGGTGTTCTCCATCACACACACTCTCATCGGGTTCCTGGGAAGGGATGCCGCACCCACGGTGGGGCTCTGATTATCATCTTGCGCTGGAAAGGGTCCCCTCTCAGGTTGGAAAGGCAACACCCTATTGTTGGAGGTGTGAGATCTGGACAGTTGCCCTACCTCCCTCCGTCCCTACCTGGAGGGCACAGCTGCTCTTCTAAAGGCCTCCAGATAAAATCCCCTGAGGGCGGGGGTGGGGGGTGGGGGGGGCGTTCCTTTCAAGTGTAGCTGGGGGGGCTTCAAGACTGTTAGCTATTATACAAGGGAACCACCCGGCTGATCTCCTGCCTGCAGATGGGGCACCTCTTGGGCTCCGGCAGAGCGCGGTAGCACTCGGTGCAGGAGCAGACATGCCCACACTCCAGGAAGACGCAAGACCTGAAGGTGCTGAGACACACGACGCAGGTGCTCTTCAGGCTCTCCCTGTCCTCAGGACTGGCCCGGCTCAGCAGCTGGGCCTCCTGCTCCTGGAACTCCTTCTCCATCTGCTTGAGGCGCAGGCGCTCCTGCCACAGCACATACTGCTTTCGGAGGATGAAGAAGAGGGCAGCGCAAGCGGCAAAGCCAAACACCAGCGTCAGGACCTTCCAGAGTCTGACACTCGACTCCTGCCTCTGCAGCAGGCTGTCGAAGTCCTGGCTGCTCAGATAGTACTGCATGCCCTGCTTCGGGGGCTGCAGGCGGACGGAGTTGTTGTCCAGGACCAGTTCGCCCACCCCGGTGAGGGTGGCCCCGACCTTCAGCATCTCCTCGGTCTCCTGGATGCCTTTGGGCCGCTCACCGCTAATGTAGTGGCCAATGACATCAGTGAAGGACTGGACCGAGGGGTGGAACTTCTCGTACACGGTCTCCAGGCCCAGGTCCAGGGAATCCAGGGGCTTGAGCACTCGCACGGCCACACCCACATCCTCCTCGTGGGGTACCAGGTCAAAGGGCACTGTGTTGGTCCTCTGGTGAATGATCTTCGAATAGTCATTCCTAAAACAGTAAGAGAACTCAAGATAAAATAAAGGACACCTCACGCCCCGGCGGAGCTGGAGGCCGTGTAAACGCCAGGAGGACGGGATAAAGTCTGAAATAGCTGGTGACATACAACAGCAATCACTATTATCCAAGTGCCTCATAACAGGCAGGCCCAATTTGTCAGGCTCTCAGGCCGGATGAGTGGGCAACAAGGACAGGCAAAGGTCACTTTCACCATTTACTTCCCTTGGCCACTTTAAAATAAAGAACCAATTCCTTAAAAAATTAAAAATGGAACGGCCATAAGATCCGGCAGTCCCACTCCTGGGGATTTATCCGAAGGAACTGAAATCAGGATCTTACAGAGAGGTCTGCGCTGCCACACTCAGTGCAGCATTCTTCACCATGGCCAAGACATGGAAACAACCTAGGTGTCCATCAACAGATGAACAGATATGATACGCACACGCGCACACTGGATTACCATTCAGCCACAAAGGAAATCCTGCCATATGTGACCACATAGATAACCTTGGACGACATTACGCTAAGCAAACTAAGCCAGTCACAGAGGACAAATATTCCACTCATAGGAAGTATCTAAAATAGTCAAACTCAGAAACAAGAGCAGAACAGTGATTGCCGGGGACTACGGGGAAAAGAAAATGGGAGTTGCTGGTTCAATGGGTATAAAGTTTCAGTTACACAAGGTGAACAAATTCTAGAGATGTGCTGCACAACAGCTCTGTGCCTAGTAAACATACTGTGCTGCTGCTCTTAAAATTCGACAAAGGGGTAGATCTCATGTTAAGTGTTCTTACCACAATTTAAAATAAAATAAAATAAAAATGCAAAACAAAAACCCACTAGGATCCCTTGGGAAAACGGCATTCCATCTACTGGCACGAAGTTGCTTTAATAAATATCAAAATCATGAGTCCATGCCACATATCAGTGGTTCTCAAACTGTAGTGGGTGTATCAACAGATTCTGGGGCCCCTACCCTGGAAATTCTGGTTTGGTAGTTCTGGAACGGACCCTGATGGGAGAGGTCCTCAGACCAGACCACACACAAGAATAGTGTCAGCATTAAGAAACTTGTCTACACCTGCCTCAGGAGAAACTGGAGACACGGAAACAGTACCCAGGACCCCAGCATTTGAACTGACCAACTGTCGGGCTTTGGGCCGGTGGACAGAGGCTACGTACCAAAGGTGGGTTGTTCGATTCCAGACCATCTTGTGCTCCTGAAGTGTCAGCCGCTGAATCACCCCCTTGCAGTTTTCCACAAACTGGCTGTTAAGTGTTTCTTTAACAGATCGAACAGCTCCTAAACGGAAACAAATTATTTTGTTTTCTGAAGAACTGTTCTGTCCTTTCCTTTAAGGCAGTTTAAATTTTGTCGTTAGTTTCATTCATTAAAATGATGAAAATGTTAATACTAAGTTATGCTTTATGGGCACTCTCCTAAGCACTACATGGATGACATCGTGTCCATTTTACAACAGTAAAGGTAGAAATTATTTTAGAGATGGGATAATAGAGGTTCAGAAAGGTTGGGTAATTTCCCCAGGATCACACAGCAATAATCTAGGTCTTTCTGACTCCAAAGTCCAAGTTCTGGACCACTGGCCCACAGCTACAAAAAGCCCTTAACATCAGCCAAGAAGTTCTTTATAAAGCTTTTAGAAGAGGAAGTTACTTTTCATTTTACCAATAAATAAACATACCTTCAATAACAGCATAAGGCACACATTTTCCTGGGGCTTCTGAAAGAATACTCTTCAAGTCTTCACCCAAGTGGATTCTTTTAGCTCCCTAAATGCAAAGAACATATTGACCTGGCCATTGAACACTGACATATTCAATCAAACTTAAAGGGCAGAAAAGAAAAAGACTATTTACTTTTTCACATTGAGAGAATGAGGAAATCAGACAGGAAGGGGACAGTGAGAGAATCAGGTTTCAAAGCTGTGTCCCAGAAGTGTTAACCTATAACCAGGCACGGGGCCGTGCCTCCCTCTCTGCCACCTGCAGAATGGTGGTGCCACGTACACTTTTCCTCCAGTAGAAACATACACTCCTTTTCAACTTTTTAATGAAAAGTATAAATCAATTTGCATACCATAGACTGAACATAATTTAATCTCTTGACAATACAGAACCATGCATCCAAAGAGCTTCTATATGGACAATACCTAAATGAGTGCCTAGTGCATGCTAAGGGCTGGAGCAATGGTAGGTATTGCTATCACCATGCCTTTATCAATTCATGCTCTGAATTATCATAAAGGGGTG
>NW_017731827.1:944731-987815 GCF_001890085.2 Hipposideros armiger
AACTCTGACCCCTGTGAACGCAGAAACCATCCTACTTGGTTGTGCATCTCCAGGCACAGAATCATTTAGCAGATGTTTGTTAGATAAATAAATGCCCATCAATGATACCAAACACCCTTTGTGCATTCCTGAAGCCCTGTGGGACCACCAGCATCAGATCCATCACCCGGCTGGAGTCTGCACGCCTAAGGCCCGGGTTAGAAATGGTGTCAGACTGGCCAAGTTGGTTCTGTTGTTATTTGCTCTTTAAATTTTTCCACATCCTGTTGTTTGCTTCTTGAATTTTTCCTTGTAACTCTGAATGAATGAAGATTCCAAAGCCCCACCTTCCAGCTCCTGCTCCCCCAGGATAAGCTGGGGACCTCAAAGCCTCAACCTGCAGTATGCAAAATCAGGGTATCACTGGGGACTCGACATGCTGACCGGCTTGAAAAACAGTGTGTCTATAACGCGTTCCTTCTTAGCCTCTCAGGCTCAAGGTGATAAAAGGTTAAGGGTGTAGGCTTTACGACCAGACCTTGGGAGCCTCGAGTAAACCACATAACCTATAAAAAAGGGGAACTATGGCCTCCCCTGATGGTCTGCCATCAGTCTTATAGAAACGATGCCTGTAAAGAACCTCACATCACCTGGCTCATGATGTGTGGCTGTAGTCAAAATGTAACCCCAGTGAGCCTCACTTTTCTCACTTGTAAAGGGGGGGGTAACATCCCCTTTGCAGGACCCCAAACATTAATGCATATAAAGTATCTAGCACAGACGTTCCAAACACCAGGCGCAGCTATTCCTGCCTAATGTGGTCCGCTTAGCACTAAGATGACTGAGCAGACGGGGTGACTTGGCAAAGAACTAAAATTCACAATAATCCCAAGGTCAGTTCAGCACTAACTTCCTATTTCTTCATCTCCCTGTCTTTCACACCCCACTCCCAGCCTGGGCCCCACGTATCAGTTCCGGCCCCACTCAACCCTCCTGGAGATGAGGCTCCTTAAAATGGAAGGTGGGAACTGCCACAGGTGAACAAGTATGGGACTCTCAGCCCCAAGACCGAGCGTGGACCTCAAATCCAAAACCTGGGTACCCATGTGTCCGTGTTCCCAACCAGTTGTCACGTCCTGAGGCAGGGACAGTGGGTTGATCTTGTATCCCCGGCAGCTGTTCGCAGGAACACTGGAGACAGAACAGCCTGCCCAGCATTTGAGTTGGACTCTGGTAGGGCAGGCCGCCTCCCCTCCTCTTCAATCACTTTGATCAGATTTACTCAGGAAATCTGTGCCAAGGGCTGAACTCTGGTAAATTACCACATAGCCCCCACCCCCACCACCCCACCACAGGGAGTTCATTCATCCTTTACTAAAACCTGGACCCTCTTACCAAATGCAGGAAGGAAAAAGGGGCAGATGCTTTCAAAGCACTCAGGTGATTCCCATTGGCCACGCTCTCACCCTGCCCCGTGCCCAAAGCACCTCTATGTAAAACCACGGTCTTTAACACCTCACTGGACAGAACTCAGCCCTGCCAAGTGGGTTCTCACTTCTGCCCATTCCTCCAGTGGCCCCCTACTAGTAACTTGGGGATCAAGTATCTTGTGGGGTGCTCCAATGACCACTGAGGGAATTAGCCGCACCGCTGGTGAGCAGGACAATTGGGGTCTTCGGGAACAACGTGGAGTTGAAATTCGGACCCACCACTTACTAGCAGTGTGCCCTCAGCCCAGTGGGCGTCCCCTCTGGGCTTTCCTCTTCTGTAAAATGCAGATACCATGAGAGCCCGCAGGAGTTTTGAGGATTGACTCACTTTGAAATTAAAGTTCAAAAGAGCATGTGCTGGTACAATACTCGATAAATGTTCGTTTCCTCCCCTGCTGGCCCCCAACCCCCCACCCAGGCCCTTTCTCTCACTGCCCTGCTGTGCAGGATGTCAGAATAGACTGCTTCAAAGATGCCTGTCTCAGCAAGGCCACGCGTGACCTACAGGCTGCCCTCCCGGATGGCCCTCTCGGGCTGGTCAGAGACTCCTCCCCCAGGCCCCAGTATCACCCACCATCTATGGGAGCCCCAGATCCCGCTGAAGAAGAGAACACGCACAGGCCTCAAGGTCTCCGGTTCACTCTGTCACGGTGGGATTCAAGTCCATCCCGGGGGTCCTCAGCCCAAGCAGTAAACTTACTGACAAAGCGAACACTTGGGTATAATGTGTTTATTGTAATTCGTGCTGCCCTCACTGGACACTGCATAGAACTGGTGTCAGCCCCCTGAGGGCATCCCCAGCGCCCCCGCACAAAGGAGGATCAGGAGATGAATGTTCAGAGCCAAGGAAGGCAGATAAAAAAGAGCTGTGGACATGACCACTGACTACTCAGAGGCGGCAAGCGAGGTCCCCCCCCTTCTCCTATACTCACAAACTCAAGAGGGGAAGTGAGGGGTGACCGGTCCCAAGGGATGATGCGATTACACCCATGGGATGTTAACTGCAGTGGGGGAGAGGGAGCTCAGAAGAGGCTCTGTGCTCAGGCTGCTGGCTGCTGGCTTGTCCTTGGCGAGGCGGCCGGGAGGTGGGGCAGCAGGTCCTTACTGCTTCCTGTGGGAGGTGAGCCCTTTCGCAGGGAAAACCAGGCCCACTCCTCAGACGCTCAAGGCAGGAGGCCCGCTCTGGCGGCCCCCCTTTAGGTCAGTGGAGACACCAGGGCGGCTGCAGCCAAGCTGCCCCGTCTTCATCACCGCTGAACCGACCCCCAATCCAATTGTCCCTTCAAGTGACTGCTCTTCATTCTGATCAGAGTCTATCCTTTTAGAGAAAAGACAGCTGCTGGAGTTCCCTTTCTTCTGTCCTGACATACACATGTACACATTTAGGAGGCAAGCCAGTAAGAGCGAAGGGACACAAGTGACATGTCCAGCCTGCCAGCTTTTTCCTGGGGTGTAAGCACAAGGAAGAAAGACCAGGCCAGAGTCTAGACAGAGGCAGCTCTGCGAGGCCTACACCGCACTCAGAGCTCNCAAGGGGACTGTGCATGGCTCTGGGCCCTTCAGTTCCCACATGATGTTGCTTCCCATCCTACAGATGTGAGGTCATTTGATGTCCACGGTAAGCCCGTGAGGTGGGCAGAGCAGAGAAGGGGTACTTTCCCATTGTACAGTGGGGGAAAGTGAGTCCCAGATGAAAACGATGAGCTGCCCAACTAGAGAGAGCCAGAACCGAGACCCCGGGTCTCCCAACAGCTGGGTGCTCTGTTCACTAGACCTGGTGGAGGGCAAATGAAATGAAGGTAAATCGGAAAGCCCAAGTTCAATCCCAGCTCCACCCCTTCCAACCTGTGTGACCTGAAGGCAGGCACTTCCCTCTCTGAGCCAGAATTCCTCTCAGCCATAAAATAGGGGTAATAGATCAGCCTCAAAGGGATATTGTGGGGATCAGATCAGGTGCCAATTGCATTACCAAGATAAGGGCAGAGGACAGCTCCAAGCAGCGAGGCCCACCGTCCAAAGCCCTCCAGGACTTGCAGGGGTGGACAGAAGGACCTCTTCTTCCCAGCAAAGGAACTGTCTCTGTAATAGCAAGAATAGAAGGGTGAGGCGCAGCCACAGCATGGCCACAGAGGCCCTCCCCACCCTCCCCTGCCAGGCCCTGGGCTGAGCAGGGGATGAGGAAGAGGGCAATCTGGTATGGTAGGGTAGGTGTCAGGCACGGGTGAGAAAGATGCGAGGAGAGACAGACTCACAGAAATAGACAGAAGCAGATAGAATAGCGTCGGAGAGAAAGACAGATCCACATGCAGAGGAAGAAACTCTTTCACACACTCAGAGGCAAGAGACACATGGGGTAGACAAGAGAAAGAACTGCCAAGAAAAGCAGTTGACAGTTCTGTCTCCTCCAAGAGGCAGCAGAGAAGGGGCCAAGGAGCTTGGCCCATAGGAGAGAGTGCAAAAGACAGGACGAAAGAGACGAGAACAACGAACGCAGGCCAGGCTGGGAGAGCCAGGATTTCACCCCTGAGAACAAGTTTCTGGGGAGAAAAGCAAAATCTATGCCGTACAGTTTTTTTAAGCACCCTTTACCAGCGTGAAGTCATTTGGGTATTTTANTGTATTTTCTGGGTTTCTCAAAACTTTCACATCTGCACCCAGCTTCCTGGTGAGTTGGGCAGAGAAAGGCACTGGAGAGAAAATTCCTGCTTCCTGCTTCTCCCCTTTCCAGGTTGCACCCAGCTGGACCTGGGATTAGCAGCCAAGGGTCCTCCTCAGGCTCTGCTCTCACCCCTTGGAGGCCTGTTCCCTAACCCTCAGGGAAGAGAACATTGCACAGGCCTTCCAAAAACACAACCTCAGTTTCTCCTTCAAGTCCTCCAGCCTGACTCAACCATAGGGGCATAGCGCCATCTGGAGGTCATAGTGGAGAATGCAGCATTAGGAGGGATCCCATCACCAGTCTCAGCCACCGGTGGGAGTGGGTGGGGAAGGAGTGGGAAGAAATAAAGATTATGAGCCAATTTATTGCAAGCATGTATATAGCCCCACCCTATGAAGCACCTTAAATATTAGGAAAGACTGAGGGGGTCAGAAGCCTGCAGTTTGGACAGTTTGGACATTAATATTAGTATGACCTCATTTGTCCCCCCTCCCCTCAGCCTAGAGAATATTCAGATTACAGATCTAAGGTGCTCGGCACTGTAACTGCTTAATAAGTGCTTGTTGCATTCAGCTGTGGCCCTGCAGAGTCATGGGCCAATCCTGGAGGAATCGGTTTCAGCTGCCTAATGTGAGTAAATGGCTCCGGCAGTGAAAGGCCAGAGCGGAGGGGCCGTGTTACTTCACTAGGCCTCTCTGACCAACGCCGGTGTCACTGGCTCAGCCTCACGTGCCCCATTCTTGGGGAAGGGAAGTGCCAGGTCCCTTGGCTGGCATGTGGGAAACAATGAGGCAGCTGCAGGGTAAGTGACTAATGAGCACTCCAGGGAGCAATTCAGGACATCGTACACAGAAGCTTATCCAAAATTGATAAGTTAACACTATCTAATTNCTCAATATGTATTTGTTGAGTAAATTACTGAATAAAAAAACACTTAGATATACTATATACCAGGCCTGTTAAACGCTAAACACTTTAAATGCATAAATCTATTTAATGTACAGTAGGTATTATCCCCAATTAGAGATAAGGAAACTGAAGCTCGGAGAGGTGAAATGACACCCCAGGTCACATAGCTGGTGACATATCCATCACATGATGGCCAGTTAGAATTTCCTTAAAAGGCAGGAGGAGGAATCTGAGCAGAAATACCAAGGGCGGAATCAAGCTTGAATGCATCTATTGTAACTCTGAGCAACTTAATTTATCTTAGTCTCAGTTTCCAAAACTGTAAAAGATGGCGAGAACAGTATCACAGAATTTTCATATAGATTAAATGAACCCTAAAGTATGAAACAGGGGTCGGCAAACTGCGGCTCACGAGACACATGGGGCTCTTTGGGTACATTCTGTCTCAAAAGTTTGCCAACCCCTGGAAGAGCCAATCCTGTCCCTCACAACAATTTAAAAATTATTCAAGAGCCACAAATATATTTTTACATAATCACCATTATGTGAATAATACCCTGTAAACATTTTATAAATGAAACTATGATAGTTTTATTTTCATTTTCTATTTTACTTCAGAGCCACAGTTGGTGAGCTGCACTTTGCTGACCCCTGGAGGCTCTTCCGTCTCAAAAGTCTGCCAACCCCTGGTATGAAAGAATTAGCCCAGAGGCTGGCACATAGTAGGCAATAAATATGCATTCCCATCACTATGAGAGATACGCAAGGATAAGACACAAACCCGTCTCTGGAAGTTCTGTAATCTGATCAAGAAAACAGAATTTAATATATTAGGAGTCCCAACTCTTTTTCCAGGAAGGGGCCATTTCATCCTCATTTAGGAACTAACTGGAAACGCTTTTAAGATCACCCAAAAATGGGTCCTGGAGAGGTCACTGCTTCAAAGAATCCCACATCCAGCCAACTTGCCGCCAACTTAATTTCTGCGTTTCGGAGTCAGAAAGTGAAGTAGTATCAGTTACACTCACAGCCAATCACTTCAGGAGCTACTTGGGTATTTAATTAGGTGAACAAAAGGGCAGCTGGAATCTCACTAGGATGCCATTCGCACCACAAATTCCTTGGTAACTTGCTTCAGTCCAGGCAGTGTCCAAAATTTCCCTCACAGCAGGGACTTCGCACATTTGTTTCTAAGCTCTCACTGAAAACAAACTGATAATGAAGTTGGCAGGTTCAGGAATCCAGCTTTCAAATACATGTTCAATTAAGCCCCTAATGGTTGTATTGTGAAATTTCAGCCAAAACAAATCCACAGACATTTATTGAGCATCTACCACTTGTCAAACACGGGGTTAGAGCCTAAAAGGAATGAAGAAAGATAAATAAGGGCCTGTCTCTAACGTAAATGAGGTTCATCTCTCGTGGGCCAAACAGTCACAATAAAGCATTCATGATGCGGCCAATCAGAAAAAAAAAAAAATCCTACCCTTGGAATCAAAAGATCTAAGTTTACGTTCCAACCTCACTAAGCTGTAAGACCTTTCCTCCCAGTCTCAATTTCTTGATTTGCAACCCGGAGGTAACTTTCATGCTCTCCACCTCAAAGAATTACTGTGAAGAAAAAAATAACACGGTGAGAATGTCTTATGTAAGCTGTAAAGTGCAGCTCAACGAGTCTTATTTTTAAAATAACTAAAATATGAAACGAGGAAGAGCCTGTAGAAGCAAGGAGCTGAGTAGCTACACAAATGGATCGAGTCCAGGGTTTCTGTACCGGCTGTTCCCTCTGTCTGAACTGCACTTCCCCAAGACACCTGCACAGTATCCCTCATCTCCTCCTGGGCTCTGTTCAAATGTCACCTTATTTAAAATAACCACCCGCTCTTTCTCCAGCTTCCCGTTTCCTCTCCTCCCTGCATGACTCTGTAGTATTTATCCCCATCTCTCATGCCATCTGCTCTACTTGTTCATTGTCTGTCTGGACGCAGCAGAACGGACTCTCCATGAGGGCAGGGACTTTACAGTCTGTTCTGCCCATACGATATTCCCCGTGCCTGGCGCGCAGCAGGTGTTCAATAAATATTTGTCCAATAAAGTAAGGAAGTCAAGATTCATTCTGAGTAATGGGAGGGACTGAGGAGAAAAGGAACCGTGAAGCAGGTATCACGAGACTGAATTCTGATCCTAGCTCCTCCATTTACTGGCTGGGTGACGCCTTCTCTGAGCTTGTTTCCTCTTTTGGGTCATTTTTGCCAGTGGAGTTGCCCAAAGGAGAACCGTGGGCTCATCGTTACCAGGGGCAGTGATGACCTGGCTGAGGCCAAGCCCGCTCCAGCACTGACCTTGAGCTCTCGGACGACCTGGGACTTCTGCCGATACACTGAGTACAGGAAGGCGGTGACGACAGAGCTGGTGCCCAGGAGGATGAACTGGCCCAGCGAGGGCCGCCCGCCGCTCTCCATGGCTGAGCCGAACCCTGCGTGCAGGAGGCAACGCCGACGTCAGGGCCTGCGACCCCCGCGACCCCGGCCCTCCACCGGGAGCGCACCCCCCGACGGCCCTTACCGGAAACTCAGAGCAAGTCGCCAGGCGATGACGCAGACGGCCGAACCGGAAGTGGGGGCGGGGAAAGAGCAGACCGGAAGGCGATGTTGCCAGGGTGCTCGCCGGGCTTCTGCGGCCTCCCTAGGGACAGGGCATCCCGAGCTGGGTGTCTCGAGTGTTTTGCTGGAGCCGAACTGAGTTGAGCGGTCGGTCCTCGCTCCTTGATCCTTTCGCCATCAACGCGAGGCGCACCGGCCGTAATTGGCTGGCCCTTGACTTCCTGATCTCGGTCCCGCTGATTTCCTGGGGTTACTGTGTCGCTTGATGGGTTGTTCGATGTCTCCTTACATAGATTGGGAGGAAAGATGAGAATCAATGTGTAGTAAGTACTTATGAGTATTAACACATTTAAGCTTCAGGGCAAACCTTGAGACTTGGATTGTATTCTTCCCCTCGAAGATGAGAAAACAGGCCAGAGCGGTTAGTCACTGCCAATGATTGCAAGAAAGGAATTTACCAGACTATAGAGCCCTTACATCCAAGAGAGTAGATTATATCACCAAAGTAGCCCCTTAATTTGCCATTACCTCATATAACATGTTGTTTATTAATTAGAGCTACATTTATTGAATGCCGTTTATGTGTCAAATACTGTGACAAAAAGTTTCACAGACATCATCCCGTTTAAGCCCCACAACACGACTATACAGCAGACTTCAGAGGCTGTTTTCCGACTTCTATAGCGATCTCTGTCCTAAAATAATCAAGAGATACCCAAAATCTTATCTAAAACATCAACCTGCAAAGCATGTATTCATCAAGCTATCTCCTACAGGTTCTGCTTTAAATTCTTGAAAAGACAGGAATGTACCCATTGGCTCAAACCAACGTATGTAAAATGCTCCCCAAAAGTAAAATCTCTTTAGTAAAGCAGCTGGCTATCCCTGACATTTTTCAACCCTATTCCTTAAGTAGGCTTAGAATCAAACAAGAATTATTTCCTACACATATGAACATGGGGTTAGAATCTCCAGATTGTCAATACCCCCAGATAGCTTTGCTGATTTTCAATCCAAGGGATGATCAGGAATTTGTTACACACACACACACACACACACTTGAGATCTATAATTTTTTAATGGAACTTGTCAAAAAGTTTGATAACGTATTGGCAAAGCTGTGGGGACATAGATTCCTATCTATTGCTCATGGGTATAAAATTGGACACACTATAAAGAACAATTAGGCAATGCTGATCAAGATTAAAAGTACCCACACCATTGACCTAGCAATTCCACTTCTAGAAATTCTTCCTACATAAAGACTCACACAGGTGAACATGACAAATTTACAAGATTATTCACTGCACCATTGCTTTTAATAACAAAAGAATGAAAACAACCTACACGTTATCAATAGTGAATTGGTTACATAAATTTTTAAAATATGTATATATGAGCATAGTGAAGTAAAACTGCAAAACTGTTTGAGGATGAGCCCATTTATTTTTAAAAGGAGGGAGAAGAATATGTATATTTGCATATTTATAAAAGGGCTTATAAAAAGCTGATCATATTGATTGTTTCCATAGAAGGGAATTGGGTGGCTAGAGAACAGTGACTGTTTACCCTTTTGTACTTTTTGAGTGTGAAAGTATGGCATATTTCAAATTAACAAAACTTGAATTAAAAAAAAAAGAGGAAGATGAAAAAAAAATAGGAAGATAAACACACCAGTCACTCAATAACCAATAATTACAAGGGTTCCCTGCATCCCAGGCTCTGGGTTAGGCGCTAGGCTGTTAAACAGCCAGGATCTGCCCTCTGCCTGTTTAGGGTCTTGTGGAGAACAAGGGACAGTTATCTATTGTCCCAGACCCACTGAAGTTAGGGCAAGCAAAGTGCCTAGGCAGGTAGTGTTGCAGTTTACTCCCTTCACTAGAAAAGGGATTTGAGTTCTGTAAGCAGAATGGAGGGGTGGAGTAGCAGGATGGGAGTGGGGAAGACTTTACCTGCAGGGGGAACAAAGCGAGCAAAAGTGCAAAGCTAACCAAGAGGTGACTGGTATAGCCTAAGCCCAGGACTTGTGCCAGAGAGTAGGGAGCAAGTAATTGGACAGGAAGGTTGGGGTCAAATCCTGTAGGTCCCTAAAGGCCAAGCAAAAATTTTACACTTCGTCATCTGGGGGATGGGATGTCATAAAGCTGAGAGCAAGCAGGCCATGATCTAATCTGTTTTGTTTTTTTTAATCATCTAAATTCTTGTATTCTTAGACCATAGCAGGGAAAGAACAAGAAAGGGGCCATAAAATCAAAGACCAGTGGCATGTCCCCACTGCTAAGGGTTCTTGCTTATGGGTTCTGACGATTTGGGGAGCCCTCTTGTTTTACTGGCATATCTTGTTTCATTGTGCTTCATTTTATTGCACTTGACAGATGTTTCATATTTTACAAATTGAAGGCAAGACCCTTCACAGCAGAAAGATTACGACATGTTTTATTGCGATAACCTGCTTTATTGCGGTGGTCTGGAACCGAACCCGCAATATCTCTGAGGTGGACCTCTATTCTCCAGGCCCTTTTATGGATTCCTTGGGAGCTTGTTAAAAGGCCATAACTCTTAAATGACACAGTTTGGTTTTAACTAACCCCACCACTTTTGGCCAAATGCGGAAATCCTTCATTAGCCATGCTGAGCACGGTCCTATCGGGACATTTCGAAACTTACATCATGTGGACCTTGTTAGGAGTGATGAGGGATGGGCAATTTCAGCGCAGCCAGATGTCCCCAGGGGACCATTCTCAGTTCAGAACGTCTGTCCTCACCGAACGACAAATGAAACATCAGGCTCTCAATTCGAGAAAGTGAGGTAAGTCTTCCCAGGAACAGCGGCAGTCGAGACTGCAGTGGATACTCTTAACCACAAGGAGGCGCCAGGAGCACAAAATGCAGAAGGCAAAAAGGGAGGAAGGGCGTAGGGCCTAGGGAAGCGGGAGATGAAGGATGGAGAGGGTCTGGAGATTTAAGGGAAGCGCTGAGGCTAACTGTGGGCCCAGTTCATCCTCAGGTTTGCTATCTGCCAGCAGGTCCTGTAACCATCGCCTGTTACTACCTTTACCTCCAGCCTCACCTGTGACATGTAGGATCCTCCCCACCCCCACGCCCGCACACACCACTTAGTTATTAACAGCACCTGTTGGTCAGTGGCAGGCTCTGGTGCCCTGGATGTTGGGAAAGGGTGAATTAGGATAGGCCTCTGAGTCAGGCGCCCTGAGTCCTAAATCAGCTCTGCCCCTTACTAGCTGTGTGACCTCTGGCAAGCCCCAGCACCTTCCCAAGCCGGTTTCCCATCTGTAAAATGGCAACATTGAAGTAGATGATTCCCCAGGTGTCTTCCAGCTGGGATTCTAGTCAAGCTGCTTGAAAATAGGAGATTAAAATGTTCTCCCCAGATACTGGGAAAACCACTTCACTGTTCTGAGCCCTCGTCTTCTCAGCTGGAAAAAGGGGAAAAGTCCCTGTTTCTGCACTGACTGCCCTCGGCTCAGTTAAGCTGATGGATGGGAAATTGCTGTAGGCATGTTAGGAATTCTTTTATTATTTGTGTTCTTGGCTTGCAAAACATAGGCAAGGAAGTGGATGGATTTGAACAATTGTTTTTAACCAGTTAAATCAGTTCAGCATCATTTGGTAGGGTCATTTTGTAGTTTCTGGGAAAAACAATGTTTACCGTAGTCACAAGATAAAGAAATGTTTAATAATAAAACTGTGGCTGAATGGCAAATGAGTAATACAGAGGCATAAATAACACAGAAGCTCAGAGGAAGAAAACAACATCGCTATGGGCTTCTACGGTTAGGGAATAACAGTGGTAGTAGCATTTACTGAACCCTTACTATGTGCCAGGCACTAAGCTGAGCATTTCACATACTGAATCATAAATCTTTTTTTTTAAAGATTTTATTGGGGAATTGGGGGAGGGGAACAGACAAGTTGCTGTCGTTTAGTTCTTCAGTCTAGTTGTGGAGGATGTTGCTTCACTGGCCCAAGTTGGCACCATCATTGCGCTCTTCCCAGGCGAGGCAGATCAGTCGCTGGCTTCTGAACAGCTGCTCACTGCGGCTGCTGGCCACTCACACTGGCTGCCGGCTACACATGGTAGCTTATGGCAGCCCACTGCAGCAGGGGACTGCAGCCTACACCGTCGCCTGCAACCCACCACAGCCCAGCTCCAGGTCGAGCTGTTGTTCAGCATCTTAGCTGTAGAGGGCAGTGTCACTGGCCCTCATATGTGGGATCCGAACCGGGACCCTCTGGCATCCCAAGCCAGCTCTTAACCAACGTGCCATTCGACCAGCCCTGAATCATAAATCTTTGATTTGAAGCAACTTTGGGGGTCATTCTACCACACCTGCAATTATATACTTAAGTGTGTAATTCTTCATTTAAGCTCCATCTCCTCTGCTGAATGCTAAGCTGAATGAGCTCAGGAGTTGTATCTGTCTTGTTAACTGCTGCATTCTCAGTATTTAGCCCAGCACCTAGTATATAGTATGTGCTCAATAAATATTTGTTGACTAAATAAATGGATGCATGGACAACCCCATTCCAAACTCACTCCCAATAGGAGACACCCCTCTGCATTGACTCAGAGAGGGACATCCGCCTTTGCCTGAGCGATTCCCTTGGTGGAGAGCGCACTACCCTTCCAAGGAATCTCTGGTCTGGCACTTTGCCTTCTTGGTCCTGGTTCTGCCATCCTGTGCCTTTGTCCATCCTGAGGAAGAAGCTGGATATGGAGCCCTTCTGCCCATCTCAGTAACTTCCTTTGAGTTCTGCCAATGATGAGCCCACCTAACTTTGATGGAAGGAAGAAACATGGTGTCTAGAAAGATGGGAAGACGAATGGAATGGAACTCAGACTGGAGATACTGGAGAGGAAGGGATAAATGTAGGATCTTCTGGGGGACCATGTACTGCAGGGAGGTGGGCCTTGGCCTAACCCCCAGCCAATCATGGTGGTCCTGTTCTCCTTGCCAGGGATTGGCTTAGGAATGAGCATGTGACTCAGTTTGGCCAATGAGCTAGGAGGGAAGGTCTGCTGAGAGCGGTTAGGGAAGTCTTAAGAAGCGCAAACTGAAAGAGATGGTCCTTTTTTGCCTCTGACCAATGTATCTAGAGGTGATGCAACTGTTGAAGCCATGTTGCTGCCACCAAGACCAACACATGGAGAAGGGCGAAGCTAAGAGAATAATGGGGAAGTGGAGCCAGAGCTTTGACCAAACTGTGCCTGAAGACACTAAATGCTTGAACTTTTGTCAATGATCTGTAATCCCAATGAATTGACTATTGGTAAGTACCATCACCAAGAGCATCCTAACAGAAACATAGATTAAAAACAAACAAAACAAAACAAAACAAAAAAACTAGCTGCATTAATAAGGGCTCTTTCAGTGACAAGTGCAGAAGCCCAACTGTAACGTACTTAAGCAAAATGTAGAACATGTTGGTTCAAATAACTGAAAAGTTCAGGGTTGGCTGGATCCAGAGTCTCAAATCATGTGGAGCACGAGCCCCAGGATCTCCAGGACTCCTCAGAGTCATCCCTGACACACCCCCACCCCCATATGGCCCCCTGCTCTTTTCCAGGCAGACCCTCGCGATGCTCCCCAGACAGGACCTGCCACTTTTCAGTTCTGTGGCCACCAGTCAGTCACTTAAGACCTTTGAGCCTCCGTTTCCCCATCTGCTCAATGTTTACCATGTACAAATAGCTCCCAAGAACACATACATTAAGGAAACTTTATGTCGAAACATAGCTAATATTTACTGAGTGCTTATTCTATGCCAAATCCTTTGCATGCCTTATCTAATCAAATCCTTGTGATAACCTGTGGCAGAGACAGCTAATTATACCCCAATATTGGTTCCATCCATTCTTTCCTGTTAATAAAACCTCTTATTATTAGGTGGGCACATAAAAACTACATTTCCCAGACCTTCTTGCAGAGGTACAACCACGCGATTAGGTTCTGGACAAAAGGGAAGAAAAGGAAGTGCCACATCAAACTGCTAGGGAATGTTCTTAAAGGGAAAGAGGCACATCTTCCTGTACTCCCTTCTTTCTTCCTGCTGGGTGGAATTCAGTCAAGATAGCTGGAGCTCCAGCAGCCATCTTGGATCAAGAGGTAGAAGCCAGGTGTTGAGGATGGCAGAGTGAAAAGATAAAGGGAGCTTGGATCTCCAAGTAGCTATGAAGCCACACTGCACTTCCTACATTTTTAATAGAGAAATGAACTTTTGTCTTTTTTAAGTCATAGCTGTTTTTGTTTTATTGTTACTCCGAACTGTGACCCTAACTCCCCTGTACAAGCTGCCCCTACCCACTTCCCTCTCTTAGTTTTCTCCAGAGCACTTAGTACCATCTAATGTACTATAATATTTTGCATGTTTATCATTGGTCTGCCATAAATGTAAGCTCCCAGGGGCAGAGATTGCCTATGTTTTGTCCACTTCCACATCCCCAGCTCTTCAATAGTGCCTGACACATAGTAGATGCTCCATAAATATTTGTTGAATGGATGACGCGAAGGACAACCAGCCCTGAAGGTAATGGAACATTACGATGTTACAGATGAAGCTGCTGAGACTCAGAGAGGGCCACACAGCTAAGAAGTGATGGAGCCTGGATATGAAGTGAACCCACGCTCTCAAACACTAAGCTGCCACCCAGTGCAGAGAAGCCCCTCAAAATTCCTCTAACAAGATCCATACTCTGCCTCTAATGGGATAAGCTGCACTTCAGGAACGAAATGTGAGCAGGAGTGTGAGGCCAAGAGGAACCTCTGAGGCTTATCTCCTAATGAGTATTGGGAATATAGAAGAGGGGAAGCTCATGTTTCCTTGATTCTAAGACACACCATCAGTTTAAATGGGAGTAGGGAAAGAGACAAATATATACACCAACCGTAAGACATATCCTAATTTCAGAAACATAATGGGAGACATGTGCATCTTCCATGGAGGCCATGCCTTTGAGAAACTTGTTAAGGGACTTTTCTTAACTCTGCCTCAAATGGATATACTTTGGCCAATCTTGTCCATAGAAGGACCTAAAACAAAGCTGAGTTGTTTGATTTCCACCCCTCACCTACATCTCAGCCCGCGTTCACCGCTCCCTTCCTTCCTGCACCTTGTGCACGCCTCTTTCTTTCGAGCTGCTGTGTAATCTTATCTCCTCTAAGATTCTAGGCTGGAGAGTGAGGATCACGTCCAAAATCATGTCCTATTGGCCTCTGAGGCCCCAGCACAGGGTCTGGCATATAGTAGGCTCTTGGTGAATGTTTACTGAGGGAATGCATGAGTGAATCAATGAGCAAATAAATGGATGAATGGGTGAATGGTGATGCCTACTGGTCAGGCCGTCAGCCCCCAGGGTGTGTGTGTGTGTGTGTGTGTGTGTGTTCCCATGTATGCCCCTGGTAGAACCCAAGCAAGTCTCCAGGGATTAGAGCATCAAAGAAGAGAGAGGCAGAAGCCCAACCTCCTTCCAAGCACCGGGAGGGGCGGGGGAGGGGGGGGGGAAGCACTGGTTATGTGACCTTGTAGAAAAGAGCTGCTTTTCCATTGCAGGAGGGGGCCAGCCTCTGACCCTGTTATGGCCCAAAACCTCAGTGTCTCATCAATTCTGGGAGGAAACCAGGTGCTGCTAACCTCACCGTCTCCCTCCCCAGCTCACAGGCAGGAAGAAGGCAAGACACATTTTCTCCCAAAAATATGCAGAACGGCAGTTGCCATGAGCACGAGGAGCCTCATGTTACTTGACATCCTTTTTTTTTAGAAGTTCAGTTGCCACGGTAACAAAATTCTGTTTGCCAGACTGAAGATGAATCTGGCTCAAATCTGAGGGAGATGAGCTCTTTCTAGACATCTCCTGGAGTGTCAGGGCGGGACCAAGCCTTCCACCTCAGGACTCAATAAACATCAAAGAATTAGATGGAATTGCAGCGAAGCAGCCTACGGGGGGGGGGGGNGGAATGGCTGATGGAAGGGGAGGGCAGCTGCCACCACCCTGCCTGGGTTGGGGGGCTGCCCAATGCCTTCCTCAAAGCCACCCCAGGCACTGTCAACACTGCCTGCCACCTAGGTGACAAGCACTTTCAAACACCAGTTACTGTTGCTGGTGGCACATATCTCAAGAACAGACAAACACACCATAGCCCAAACAACAGATGTTCATTCAAAATATACAGGTTTGAACTGCACAGGTCCACTTATACGTGGATTTTTTTCAATAAATATAGAGTCGGCCCTCTGTATCCCCAGGTTTCGCATCTGAGGATGCAACCAATCACAAGCAGTATTTTCCATCTGCAGTTGGGAATCTATGTATGCGAAGGGCCGATTTCAGTTATACGTGGATTTTTTACTGCACTGGGGGTTGGCACCCCTAACCCCACGTTGCTCAAGGGTCAACTGTATTTATTGAGCATCTACTGATAGTCATGAATAATCCTAGGCACTGGGAATAAAGATAAAAATCCTCCTGGAAGAGTCTAAATCCTGTCCTAAAGAAGACAGATGATAAATAGAGAAGAAAATATGGTTTATCAGAAGGTGAGGTGGGTTGGTGTCTAATCCATATGGAATGTGTGAATATGTTACATGGCAAAAGGGATTTTGCAGATGGACTAAAGTTAAGGGTCTTGAGATGAGAGTATTATCCTGGGTTACCCAGGTGGGTCCAAGGTAATGCAAGGGTCTTCCTAAGAGGGAGGCAGGGGGTCAGAGACAGAAGATGCTACACGGCCGGCTTTAAAGATGGAGGTAAGGACTGCGGGCCTAGGAATTTAGGCAGCCTCTAGTAGGTAGAAAAGTCAAGGAAACAGATTCCTCCCTGGAGCCTTTGAAAGAAATACAGCCCTGTGGACCTGTTTTAGACTTCTGACCTCCAGGATTGTAAGATCATAAATTTGTGTTGTTTTAAACCACTGTTTGTGGTCATTTGTCACAGTGACAATGGGAAACTAACACAGATGGTGACAAGTGTCAATGGAGAAAAATACAGCAGAGAGTGAGGGCAGAGAGTGCTGGTACAGGGGTGGGGAGGTGGTAATTTTAAATGGGGTGGTCAGCAAGCTGCTCTGAGAAGATGCCATTTGAACAAAGATGTGAAGAAAGGGATGAGGGGACCTGTGGGTGTCTGAAGAACTTTCCTAGCTGAGGGAATAGCCAGTGTGAGGACTCAGGTGGGAGTGGCCCGGCCTGTTAGCAGAACCTCTGAGGCGAGTGTGGAGTGATCACACCCAGGGGAAGAATAACAGGAGATGAAGTCAGCTAGGCCGAGGGGCAGCTCATTTGAGGCCTCGTAGGCCATGGGGAGTACCATAGACTGAATGTTTGTGTCCCCACAAAAGTCATGTGTTCAAACTTAACCCCCAAAGTGATGATTTAGGAGGTGGAGCCTTCGGGAGGTGATTAGGTCATTAGAGAAGCGCCCCCATGAATCCTTCATGAAAGAGACCCCAGAGAGCTCCTCCCGCTGGGAGAAGGCAGCCGTCTGTGAACCAGGAAGCAGGCCCTCGCCAGACACTGAATCTGCCTGTACCTTAATCTTGGACTTCCCTGCCTCCAAAGCTGTGAGAAAGAAATGTCTGTTGTTTATAAGCCACCCAGTCTGTGGCATTTTATTATAGCAGCCCGAGCAGACTATGACAAGGAGCCACTGAAGGGTTTTGTGTAGGGGAAGGACATGATTGGACTTACCTGCTAAAAGGGTCTCCATTATGAGAATACACTGAGTATTCTCCCAGGGCACAGGGAGGGAAAGCAGTGAGGAGGCTGCTGCATCCATCCAGGTGACAGGTGAAAGTGGTTGGACCAGGGTGGGAGCAGTGGACTTGGTGAGAAGGGGTCAGATCCTGGATATACTCACAGGTGGAGCTGACATGAATGGGTTCAGGTTGGTTAAGAGTGTAAGGAAAACAGGAGTCAAAATTGATGCTAAAGTCCTTGACCTGAGTAACTGGGAGGCTGGCATGGCCATCCCTGGTTTGGTCATTTTGATTATGAGAAGTTTATTTGACCTCCAAGTGGAGGGTAGGAAAGAGTCTAGAATTCAGAGGAGAGGTCCAGTCTAAAGATAGAACCTGGAGGTCATTAGCTTATAAGATGCTATAAGAGCTGAGAGCATGGACAAGATCATCAAGCAAGTGTGGGGGCACGCCAACATCTCAAGGTCAAGGAGATAAGCAGAACTCAGCAAAGGAGCTTGAGATGAGTGGCCACGGAGAGAGGAGGACACCAAGTAAAGACGTAAAAGAAGTGTGTTCAGGAGGAAGGGGTGGTCACCTGTACCAAATGCTGCTGGGAGCTCAGGACGAGGAGCACTGAGAACTCATCAGTGGATTTAGCAGCTTGGAGGTCATCAGTGACCTTAAGAAGTGCAATGAAGTGCCAAGGATGGATGTGAGCAGGTATCCAAGAGAGCGAGACAGAAGAAACTGAGCTCAAAAAGCAAAGAGCACTGTTTCGAGGTTTGCTAGAAAGAAAAGCAGAGAAATAGGCAGCGACTGAAGAGAGAATGTAAGATCAAGAGAGGGTGTTATTTTGCTTTTGTGCGTTTTTGCCTTGTATGATGGGAGAAGTACAGCATGTATAAATGCTATGCTAATTGGAAAATGATCCAAAGGAGAGGAGGCGGGAAATGATGACACAGAGGAAAGCGCAGGGGCTCTCTGAAGTGATAGCCTTGAGGAAGTGAGTGGGGACAGCTCCCAGCTCCAGAGGAAAGGCTGGCCGTCAACCCACAGCAGCAAGAGGGAGGCAGTGCACGAGTATTAACACAGATGCAGGTGGGCGAGTGGATGCGCTGCTGAGTCTGGGGAGGTTCTCTCCTTTTTGCCCCAATTTTCTTGAGGAAGTAGGAAGCAAGAGCTTTAGCTGAGAATGAAAACAAGGAAGGAGGCATGGGGGTTTGAAGAGAGAGGAGGAGGTGCGAAATCATCATGTAGGAGAGAGAAGGGGTGAATGGACTGGGGAAATACAGCACAATTGCCTGGCAGTCTAAGGGTTTACTTGAGATGAGTGGTGGTGAATGTAGAGTGAGCTGTGGTGTCTGTCTTTCTCCAGCCAGGCTGAGCTGCATGGGTACAGACATGGAGTAGGTGGGCAGTTGGATGAAACAAGATTTGGGATTTTGCTCAGGTTGGTAAAATAAACTGGGGGGAAAGCAATGCACTTAAGGGGCTTGTGGGAGGCAGAATAATGGCCGCCCCTCCAAAGACATCAACTTCCTAATCCCTGGAATCTCTGAATATAAATATTAAATGACCTAGTAAATGGGAATTAGAATTAAGGCTGCAGATAGAATTAAGGTTGGTAATCAGTTAACCATGAAATGGGGAGATTGTCTTGTATGGTCCAGATAGGCCCAATGTTATCCCAGGGGTCCTTATAGGTGGTGGAGGAAGGCAGAAAAGAACCAGAGAAAATGGCAGCATGAGGACAACTCAGCCCAACGTTGCTGACTTGAAGATGGAGGAAGGGTCAGTGAGCCAAAGAACACGGGTGGCCTCTAGGAGCTGGAAAGGCTAAGACACAGATTCTCTCCTAGAGCCTCCAGAAGGAACATGGCAGTTTGACGTCAGCCCAGCGAGACCCATTTCACACTCTTACCTCCAGAATTGGAAGAGAATAAACTTGTGTTGTTTTAAGCCATTCAGCTTGTGGCGATTTGTTATAGCAGCAGTAGGAAACTAACACTGGGATACATGCAAGGAAATCATGGGACTTCAGTTGAGCGAGGAGGGAAATGAGCTTTGAGAAGGATGACAAGGTAGTCAGGCCCGTGAAGTGGGGGGCCAGGTGGAGTCAAAGAATTGTTGGAGA
The DNA here is from genome assembly GCF_001890085.2 of Hipposideros armiger. Taxonomy (NCBI): domain Eukaryota; kingdom Metazoa; phylum Chordata; class Mammalia; order Chiroptera; family Hipposideridae; genus Hipposideros; species Hipposideros armiger. The sequence goes on from NW_017731827.1 coordinate 964,201, forward strand.
CGGAGCACCAGCAGGTAAATTCTTACACTATGGGAGGCTTTACACTGACATTAGGAAGGGGGTGCGGTCATCGGTCATGGCAAGGTCAAAGGTATGAGAATGGGAAATGGTGCTGTGATGGGGGGGAAGACAGGCTCCTCAGAGGATGAAGGAGGGCATCGGAGTGTTGGGGGATCATTTTTACGGATATTGAAATCAGCAAGAATTAAGCTGGCGTGATACAGCAGAGAACGGCCAGCCAGGAATTAAAATCTTCAGGAAAGAAGGCCCGGGGGAGGAGGGGGGGCGGTGCTGGAAGATGACTGCAGCAGAGAGGAGTAGTCCAGTGACATGGGAGATTTTAGGGAGGAAAAGAGAGATTTTGGTTTGTGAGCAACATTGGGGAATAACAAGGACATCTAGCCCTCTGTGGGTCCAGTCGTGGAAGGGGTGTGAGAAGGCTGCAGGAAAGCATTGCATGGAGCTATCCTGCTCACCTCGTCTCCAAATGCCTCCCAACGAGCCACTCTCCCAGCACTCACACCCTGGCGGACTCCCCTCCCCCACTGGATCAGCAGAATGTGGCAGAGAACACGCAGTGACTTCTGAGACTAATCCTAAAAGGCTTTGCCTCTTCCATTTTGGCCCGTTGGCTCGTTCACGCTAGGGAAAGTCAGCCACCAAGCCATAATGACGCTCAAGCAGCCCCATAAGGAGAAACTGAGGCCTCAGCCAACAGCCAGCACCACCTTGCCAGGCACGTGGGTGACCCCTGCCCCAGTGGGTCCTGCAGATGACCACAGTCCCAGCCAATATCTGATGGAAACCTCAGGAGGGACCCCAAAAACTCCAGAGCTGAGCCACTCCCCAATTCCTATTCCAAACAGACCCACAGAAACCATGAGAGGTAATGAAATGATTATTGTTGTTTTCAACCACTAAGTTTGGGGTGATTTGGTACATGGATAACTAAGACACTGGCTGTTTTTTGTTTTTTTTTTTTAGTAGTCCCTCCCTTGGCAACACCTCTAAGTTTCAAGTGAAATGACCCTCAGGCACACTTGACTAAATTAGGAGCCCTTTTCACAGCACTCTGTTCTGCGTACCATACAATTAGATAATTATTTGCACAATAGTTTGTTTAATGTATATTCCTGTGACACACATCCCTCTCCTAGACAGGACCATAGCCCCAGAGGAAAGGGACCCTATATGCCTTGCTCTTCTCTGTATGCTATGCCTGTCACATATCAAGTGTTCAGAAATCATTTGTTGAATGGCTGATTGAGTGAATAAAGAGTGACCATACATGGTTAGATTACGGGGTCACGTGGAGGGATTCATGTTGAGATCAGGGTCAGTACAAACGGAAGCCAACCTCCAAATCCCCTCCTCTGGCCCTGTCTTTGCTCCTACCTGCCCTAGCTTAGGGCCTGGGAAGCTGCAGGTGTCTCCTCTTACCTGTCTCATTCCTGAGACCCAGCTATACCCTCGTACGCAGTGTAGACCGTTCCGTTTGTTATGCAAACCTGATTTTGCTTTGAGCTGGACTATAATTTGATGGATGCACCAAGAGCTTATCTCTCGAATACAGGTGCATTGAAAGTAACATTTTCATCCATCATCTTTGCTCATCTCCTCCATCGATATCACTCAGTGCTTGGGCATCTGACTGTAGACTAATGCTATTCTGAAGGCTCCTTATGCTTAAAATCCTTCAGAATGAAAAGCAAATTTTGTCCCATTCCTCTTTTCTTTATTCCTTAGTCACAAATACACAATTTTTCCACACCAAACCGATTTTAGTTACTGCTTGGCCATTTACTAGCTGTGTGGTCTTAGAGAAGTTATTTAACCTCTCTGAGCTTCATCTCAGTTCCCTCGTCCGTAAAATGGGAATTAATAGTTCCTACCTTGCAAAAGTATTGTGAGCACTGGCTATGATAAAGGAAAATGTTTTGCATGATGCCTGGCACATAGTAAGCTTTAAGTAAATACTGGTTTCTTATTGTTAGAAATCAATAGTGCCAAATGAATTAGAAATGAATGCAGCTTTGAGTAAATCTGCAGCAGAATTTTGGATGTTCGTGAGTATTCTAGAGCCAACATAGACTCTTCTTTTTTTTTTTTTACTCATTCAAAATTGACACATTTTATTAGACACTATCAAAAAAAACATTTAAAATATTACCACCTATCTCATCAGAAAAGTCTTTAAGCACTGGGAAGCTGTCAAGCTCACAGTTCTCATATATTTCCATTTATTCAAATCTTCTTTAATATCTCTCAGCAATGACTTATAGTTTTTTCAATATAGAGATCTTTCATATTTCCTTTATATTTAAATTCCTTTATATGTATTTGTAAGCTGAATAGAGACTCTTCTTTTTTTTTTTAGATATGCTATCTTTTTTTTTTTTTTAAAGATTTTTATTGGGGACTTGGGGGAGGGGAACAGCGCTGGGGAATTGGGGGAAGGAGAACAGACAAGTTGCTGTCGTTTTGTTCTTCAATCTAGTTGTGGAGGACGTTGCTTCACTGGCCCAAGTTGGCACCATCATTGCGCTCTTCCCGTGCGAGGCACATCAGTCGCCGGCTTCTGGACGGCCGCTCACGCTGGCTGCTGGCCGCTCACGCTGGCTGCTGGCTACATACGGTAGCCCGTGACAACCCACTGCCACAGGGGCTGCAGCCTACGCCGTCGCAGGCGACTCACGGCAGCCCAGCTCCAGGTTGAGCTGTTGTTCAGCATTTTAGCTGTGGAGGGCAGTGTCACTGGCCGTCATATGTGGGATCCGAACCGGGGCACTCTGGCGTCCCAAGCCAGCTCTTAACCAATGCACCACTCGGCCGGCCCGAGACTCTTCTTTAAAAAAAAAAAAATGTGCACATAAATGTATCCCAATCTAGCACCAAAAGGCAGGCGCGCGAGCGCGCACACACACACAGGCTTTCTAGCAACCAGCCTGGTGTGGAGCAGGTGAAGGGCAGGGCCAGCAACTCCTTGGTATGAAGGTCAGTCTCTCCCCAACCTCCACTCCTGCTTCCATAACCTCTGTTGAGAACCTTTCCCACTTACTCAAAGCCCCAACTGACTCAAAGGTTGTTTCTATCTGTGGGCTCAGCATTCGGGTGACATTGTAATTTGCACATAAGTGGGGGTTTATGATGTGCTATTTTTCAGACTTATTGGACTAGAGGCTCCCAGTCCTACGTCTCCATTTTCCTGTCACACACACACACACACACACACACACACACACACACACACATACACACTCCCCTATAACTGAGATACACATTTACACGATAAGTCACGGCTCATCTCTATTCATCACTTATATAATCATTTACAACCACCTGGATATTAAGAAAATTGTACTTTCAGAGCATTGAAAACCTTGCCCAAATGTCTCTTAACGAAACATTTCCCAGCCTTCAAGAGAAGCATTGTACCAATTGCTATCTACATTTTTCAGAGAGGAAAGCAGGCAGCCCAAGGACACAAAATGAGTCACTGTCGGAAGTGAGACTTTAAAAAAAACAACACAAAAGTGTATGTGCTGTCCTTTAAGAATAATATAGTGACCTGCCGTCAATGAGGGATTTGCTCTAAGCTGTTTTTCCTGTAGTGGAAAGGATGAAAACAGAGTCAGATGGTGGGAGCACGCCTCATTCAGCTACTCGGCAAATCTCTCTTGAGCACCCACTAAGTTCCAGATGCTGTCCAGAGCACATGGAGTTGACAGTGTAAAACACAGATGCATCCCCTGCCCTCAGAGTTCTCAGGATTGGAGGACACAGGCATTAAATAAATGATTAAGCAAATAATGAATTTATTAAAATTCTGATAAATGCTTTGAAGGGCAGAACCTAGGGAAGTCAGGAGAGGTCGGCAAACTATTTCCCTAGAGCAGAGACACTTAAGCAACAGTTTGAAAGAAGAACAGGTGAGAAGCAGAAGGGTGGGGTCAAGAGGGAACAGCATGTGCAAGGGACCTAAGGCAGGAAGGTGCTCAGTAGTTAGAGGACCTGGAAGGAGGCTAGCATAGGATGTGATCATACAGCGATCTGGGGACCAGTGTGACAGAGGAGGGATTGTATTAGTTATCTAATACAAATCCTCCTAAAGTTTTGTGACTGAAGACAACAATAAACATTTATTATCTCACAGTTTCCGTAAGTCAGGAATGGGAGCATCTTAGGTGCATGGTTCTGGTTCAGGGTCTCTCATGAGATTTCAGTCTAGGTGTAAGCTGGGGCCGTAGTCATGTGAAGTCTTGACTGGATGTAAGCTGGGGCTGGAGGGTCCACTTTCAAGATGGCTCCTCACATGGATGGTGACTTGGTGCTGACTGTCGGCTGGCAGCCTCAGATCCCTGCCTTGTGGTTCTCCATTGGGCTGCTTGAGTGCCCTCATGACATGGTAGCTAGTTTCTGCCATCACAAGTGATCCAAGAGAGAACAAAGCGGAAGCCACAATGTCCTTTATATCCTAGTCTCTAAAATCACACCATGTCATTTCCACAACGTCTTCTTCATTACGTACGTCAGCCCTATTCATCGAGGGAGGGAACCACACACAGGCATGCACACCAGGGGTGAGGATCACTGGGAGCCACCTTGGAGGCTGGCTACAAAGGAAGGCCTTACGTACGTGTCTCTACGTGTCCCCACAGTGTCTAGTTTCGAACTCAGCATCCACTTAATAAAATGATTCCTAAGATGGCAGAAATGTCCAAACCAGAAGGGACTGTGGCAAATTAGTCCAACTTCCTCCTTTGACAGGAAAAGGTTACTGAATGAATGCATAAATAAATATGGATTAATCAATCAAGTGATATGCATTGAGGTACCTTTACATTCCCAGGGACAAATGATAATGAGACCAAGTGAATACAATAGATGAAGCTGGAGCAGTTATCAACCATCAGAAAACCACTGAGGAGAGACTTCCGTTAGGACATGGAAAAATTGAGATTAAATTCCCCATGCCCCACTAAAATGACAATAAAGGAATAAAAGTGGCATAAACTCATGGGGGAGAAAAGAGAGGCGATGACAGCAGCCAAAAGGTGTTAACAACATTTGGGGGAAGATAAAACATTTTGGAGGATGGGAGGCATGTGGACAAGGGGTAACAAGCTTGGTAGAACGGAAAAGATGGGAACCCAACAAGAATCAAGCCATAGCATGCCGGGGAGCCCTGGGGAGCCAGGGATTCCAAGCACCAGACACCCCTGGTGATAGGGTGCAGGAGGTACTCACAAAGTGAGGATCGGGAGAAAGCCTGCAATGAGACTCCTAGATACCCTCCTCTTTCCTGAGCAGCACGGAGATTCCCACCTCACCCTGCAACGGCTTCTCTGCGGAAACTGACCCAAAGCATCTCTGGACTAAGGACCCCCGGCACAGCCAAGGATGAGGAAGGCACCATGCTGAACGTTGATTAACTGGCAGCCTGCACACTGATCAGCGAGACAGGAGGCAAGACCCTCATGTCCGTCCACCCCCTGAAGGCTGGCAGCCAGATTTGTGCAGCCCTGTTCCCCATGGGCAGAAGACTCTAGCAGCTCTCTCTGGAGACATTGGCCAGCACCTCCCCCCCGCCCCCCCAAAAAAGACCTACAGACATTTGAGGATTGTTTAAGAAAAAACAGGGCTGGACAGTAGGTGATGTGATAAAAGCAGATTTTAGCCAGGAACAATTGCAATAGAGGAAAAAAGACCTCATATAGAACGGGGCTCTCAATTCCGAGTACATCAGGGACAAGTGGGAATTTACAGCCAAGGAGCAGGCTGGGGGTCAGTGGATGGAAAATTACTAAGAGGAAACATCAGGGGTCAGAGGGGATTCTGGTTAAACCCACTCAACAGGGCTCCTGCTGAAGGCAGGCCAAGGTGGCCAGACACCACCTGGAGGATTGAGGGGGATGAGGAATTTAATCAGACATCAAGGGTTGGGGTTCTGTCTAAACGGACTTCACAAGATTCTTGCTAAAACTGGGAAATGCAGGACTGGCTAGGATGGGGATCACTTGAGGAAAGGGTTCGGAAGAGCCTGGCTAAAGTTTGATCAAGGAGAGAGTCTTTGTCAGGATTTCCTTACATGAAATAACGAGGCCCACACATAACAAGTTCTGGTCATCCCCTTCCAACAGCATAAAAAGTTTCCAATTAGCTTTTGTGCCTCTCAGACACAATGATTACCAGATGTCAGAGGAAAGTTGTAAACATGAAAGTCAAAGATTTACGTTTTTTAAAATTAATTATAAAAAAAATTCAAAACAGGAAAAAGAAACTCAGGGAACAGAACAATGCAAGAAACTGAAGAAGGCTTTTAAAAACAACTGTAATTAGAAAACCCTAAAGATTACACACACACACACACACACACACACACACACACACAACTTTGAGAATAAACAAATTCAGCAATGTTACCAGATACAAAAGCAACACTCAAAAATAAACTATTTCTACACACTAACAATGAACACTCTGAAAAGAAAATTAAGAAAACAATTTCATTTACAATAGCATCAAAAGAGTAAAATACTTAGGAATGAACTTCACCAAGAAGGCAAAAAACTTATACACTGAAAACTGCAGAATATTGCTGGAAGAAATGAAAGAAAACACAAACAAATGGACAGACACCTGTGTTCATGGATTGGAAGACTTCATATTGTTAAGACATCAACACTGCCCAAAGTAATCTACAGATTAAATGCAATCCCTATCAAAATTCCAATGGCATTTTTTTCAGAAACAGAAAAATGCACCCTAAAATTCATATGAAATCTCAAGGGAGCCCAAATAGCCAAAACAATCTCAAAAAAGAACAAAGTTGTAGGTCTCACACTTCCTGATTTCAAAACTTACTACAAAGCTACAGTAATCAAAACAGTATGGAACCAGCATAAAGACAGACATACAAACCAATAGAATAGAAAAGAGACAAAAACAAATGCTTGCATATATGGTCACATGATTTTTGACAGGGTGCCAAAACCACCCATTGGGGAAGAGAGCCTTTTCAACAAATGGCGCTGGGAAAACTAGATAACAATATGCAAAAAAATGATGGTAGACCATACTTTACACCATATCCCAAAATTAATTCAAAATGGATCAAATACCTAAAATTATATACTCAGAAGAAAACAGGACAAAAGCTTGATGACACTGGATTTGGCAATGATTTCTTGGTTATGATACCAAAGCACAGGCAACAAAAGTAAAAACAGATAAACTGGACTACATCAAAATTTAAAACTCCTGTGCACAAAAGGACACATGTTCATGGCAGTATTATTTGCAAAAGCCAAAAGGTGGAAGCAATCCAACTGTCCACCATTGGATGAATGGATAAATAAAATGTGGTATGTCCGTACAGTGGAATATTATTCAGCTTTAAAAAGGAAGGAAATGCTGACACATGTCACAACGTGCAGGAACATTGCGGACATTATGCTAAGCGTAATAAGCCAGCCACAAAATGACAAATAGTATGTGATTCCACTTATATGAAGTATCTAGAGTAGTCAAATTCACACAGACAGAGGGTTGAATGGTAATTACCAAGGGCTAGGGAGAGAGAGAAATGGAGAATTGTTGTCTAACAGGTATAGAGTCTTGATTTTGGAAGATGAAAGAGTTCTGGAGATTGGTTGCACAACAATGTGAACATACATAACAACACTGAACTGTATATGCTTAAGAATGGTTAAGATGGTAAATTTTTTATTACTATGTGTTTTTTACCACAACTAAAATTTTTTTTTTAAATTAAGTAACTATAATTGACATTCTTAGAGACATAATATTAATAGGTAATATTATGTCCATGAACAAGAACAGGATGCTATAAAAAAAAAGAACAAGAAATTGCTCTCAGAAGTGAAAATTTTTGAGAAGAGACATAAAGGTAATCTAATAGAAAAGCTGGAAGATCAAATTGAGGCAACGTCCCAGAAAATAGAACAAACATTGTTAAAAATGGAAAATTGGAAAGAACATTTAAAAAATTAGAGGATCAATCCAAGAGGTCCAACATCCAACTAAAATAGAAAAAAACAAAACCAGAAAACAGAATGGAGGAAATTATCACCCCCAAATTCCCCCAAAATGGATTTCCAGATTAAAAGAGATTGATTTGCAGATTAAAAGGTCAACCAGGTGCCTAGAGTAAATGCACATCATTATGGAACTTTAGACCTCTGGAAAATTCTAGAAACTGCCAGAGCAAAAATGGATCACACATACAAAATTAGGTATTAGAACGCCATTTGACTTTCCAGCAGCAACAGTGGCTCATGTCCTCAAAATTCTGAGGGACATTTATTTCCAATCCAGATTTCAACAACCAGCAAAACTACCAATCAAAGTTCCTGGAATATATGCTCTGCGAAAACAAAGACGTAAACCAAGGAGTGGGAATGGGGGGAGGCAAAGGACCCAGAAAACAGGATCACCCGGGAAAGAGGCAAAGGAAACTCCCAGAATGGCAGAAGAGCAAAGTCCCAGGACAATAGCTACGCAGGTCTGTAGTAGGGTAAGCAGTCACAATTGGGGCCCAGGGAGGAGGCCTCCAGGAGGGGTGCCTCTAAGAAGCATGTAGACCTGAAAGATCACCTGGTCACCTGGTATGTTCAACCAGGTTGGACAGTGGGGGGTGAATCAGTAAGAGGTACGAAAGGAAGTTGTTTTGTTTTGTTTGTTTTAATGAGGCAATTACATACTCCTGGAAAAGCAAAAAACGTTGTCCAATAAGGTAAAGGGAATCATAACACATTCCCAGGCCCAGCTTTGAATAATATTTGCATAGTCATAATAATTAAACACTGAATACTGATGCAACAACAGCAAAATGTTCTAACTAAACTGGAAGGAAAGAAGAAAAATGTGTGTGATAGAGGTAGATCAAAGAGCATTAAATCTTCATCTTCCATAGCAGAGAGGCAACAGACAATGTCTTAAAATGAGCAAATCTGAATTAGAAATGTTATTTAAAAAATAAAAAGGCTTAGGACAGAAGGGCCATCTAAAATGCGTAAAAGAACGGTTGTTTTCGGAAGTGAGAATTGAGACTGGGAAAGGGTAGGGCTGTGGATTGACATTTTAAATTATGTCTACCACAAGCCAGCTATTTGACTTTTTAAACTAATACAAGTATGATATAAATAAAAATTAAATTGAGAAAAGAAATAAAAAACTCCAACTGCATGACAGTCTATGAAGTAGCGATGACTGATGCAAAGTTGGGAGCTTTGTCCACGCGCTGTAGTAAAGGGAAGGGAGGCTTAATGCAGAAGACAGCCTTGAATTCTGCCTGGACGAGTGGGACAAGGCCGGCTTCTCGAGTCATCTGAACAGAGAGGACGGTGGGAGCTCTGAGGGCAGCTGAGCCCTCTAAAGGAACAAATCTGGAGGAAGAAGAGCAGAAGGCCAAGTCTGGGGGTGTAATAAGGAGCCTGTGAAGTGAGGAGTGGTCCTGGAGGTGGGAGGAGGGGATGGGAATGCCTGCCAAGGAGGCCAAGGAGAGTGGGTTACCAAGGTAACAAAAGGGCCAACCACGTCAAATGCTGCTTTGAGGTCCAGAGGACTTAACATAAAAACAGACTATTGCACACTGTGATCACGCACAGTCCTGGGTGACCCCCCACCCCCACCCCCAGAGGATTTTCCAAAAGCACTGGGAATGGAACAGAACCAGGATTAAGTGAACAAGCCTCAGGAGGCTCCCAAGGGCAGCCTGCCTGTGGCTTCCTGGTCTCTCTCGTTCTCTGGTAGGCAGGGGGCTTAGTTCTCAGATAAAATGCATGAAATATTTATACTTAAAATTGCTGCTTATCTAAAACTCAAATTCAACTGGGTGTCCTGTGTATGTATATGTTAACCCTAGCAACCTCAGGAAGCTAGCCTTGGACAAAAGCTTGGCGGTATCTCAGCCTTGCAAAACGAGACTTTGCTGCAGGCCATCTGGGGAGAGGAGAACCCCAAGGTAAGGTCCAGAACATGGACCTAGGAGACCTAAGGTGAGAGACAGAAGGATTCTTCATTGAGCTGTCCTTCAGATCCAACCACCCAAAGTTCTTTCTGTAGCGAGCTGGTTGAGTTAATGTCTCCACTGGCCCCCAGAGGCAAACCTGGAGCAATGAAAAGCACTCGAATGATCACTGTGCTTCTCAGAGATTGTTCTATTGTGGGCAAATGAGGCCACATCTATATCTCCAGGGTGGGAACACCGGGAAACATTCAGTCCTTCTTGTGGGATGTACCGTATTTCCCAATGTATAAGACACAACCTTTTTCAAAAAATTTGGGGTCTAAAAACTGGGTGCATCTTAAACAGTGGTTGTAGATTTTTTAAACTTGCATTTCCTGTTTTTTTCGTGCTTCTTTTTGTGCTCATACAACCACTGTATAAGACGCACCCAGATTTTAGACCCCAAATTTTTCGAAAAAGGGTGCATCTTATACATGGGTATACCACAAGCACGGATTACTTTTATAATCAGCAAAAGGTAATAAAGACATTTCCATATTGAAAATAAAATGAGGCTGCAGTGGGCCAGATAATCTGTGAGGCACATCCTAAAGTAAGATTCTGTAATTCTCAGTTATTTCCTGTTCTGTATTTGCATGTCATTTTAAGAGCATTCAGTGATGCAGCCTTGTTGTGCATTTTTTTGCTTTAATTTCCACAAGGATTCTGAACCCAGCCACTCACTACTCATGCCCTCTGGCCCTGAGTGTTGCCCCTCTATGAAGCACACCATGTTCCCACTGCTCCCATTCTTGGAGGTCATTTGCTTTGGTCTGGCCGGGCCCACGACTGTAGGCTCATTCCTGACCTGGGGGAAGATGGCCTGTTGCACAGATGACCTGTTCTGAAGCCAAGGAAAGTGCTTAGGGGAGAACCCACTGCAGTGACTCCTGAGCCACCATCAGAGCAGACCTGGGATTCTAGGGAACTTGTGCCTTAACCAATCCTAAAAGGGGGAGGTGTGTCCCCACACCCAGGGAAAACTGTCTCCTTCCTGGTACACTAGAACGCCTCCCTAGTAAGAGCCCCCACTGGAAGGTCCTAGGGGAGGATGGAAAATGCCCCATCCATATGTAGCATACAGTGGACTCAGAAGTGAGGGTCCACTCATGGGTCACCCAAGCCTGCGTGGAGCCCTAGTTCCACCTCCTCCTAGCAGCCTTGTAACCTTAGGCAAGTCGCTGAATGATGCCTGGGCTGCCCTGAGTTTTAAATGAGATAATGAACACCAAACCCCAGAGGTGTTGGCGGGAATACTGGAGGAATTCACAAACAGGAGTTTTATCTTTTTAATCCTCGGCGAATCCAGAGGCTGTCCTTTGGCCAGAAAGAAGGAGCTTTTCATCTGCAATGCCCACAGACCCAGAACTGCTAAAATGCTAACCTCCCTGCTTCGTTCCAGGCGAGGGGCACTACCAGACACTGGAGCAGTGACTTGGCCTCCCAGCTCAGGCGCAGCAGCCTGGCCCACGACCTTGGAAGAACCTGGGAGAAAGCTTCACCAGGCGACAGTACTTTTCCACTGCACTGCTCAGGCCACCTCAGCTGGCTTTCTGCTGTGCAGACAGGAGGCAAAGTGCGCCAGGCCGGCCTCATCAGGAACCCACCCAAAATCACTCTCAGAAATAGGGGGTAGGGACATGCTGTGCTGAGTGGCAGGGGGAATCCTAGAAAGAGAGGAGGGGGGTCCTGAATGCGCCAGGGAGAGCTTGGAGACCACCAGAGAGGCCAGAGAAATGTGCATTGGCAAAGCCCTCCCGGACATTTCAGGAGATTCCTACTCTTTATCCGCCCCTTCCACCCCCACCCCTCCAATAATAATGATTAAACCCGTTCTACCGCGCCTGTGCTGGGTCTGGGGCCAGGAGCAGCGCTAGCCTGAGCGGGGGAGGAGAGAGAGGAGGGAGAGGGGAGGGAACCAGAGAGCTAGCGGTCCCGCCCGGTGATGCAGGCAGCCCTGGGAGGTGGAGCCGCGACGCCTGAAGGAGTCCCCACCGCAGTCGCGCTCTCGTTCTACCCCCACGGAGCTGCCAGCCGCCAGGCCCGTCTCCGGCGACCTCCCTGCCCCCTCAAGCAGGATCCCCCTCGTTGGGACCTGGGGGCGCCCCCACCACGCCCAGCCCTTGTCCCTCCTTGCTACCCGGACTGCTGGAGCGACTCCCGGGAGAAGCTGTTCCCGGACGCTCGGCCGCCGCCCGGGCATCTCGGCTGCCAGCCCGGCTGGGCACCGGGCATCTGCGAAGCTAGCCCTGCCCGGCACTGGGTATCTCCCGGCACCGACTGTCTCCGGCGCCGCCCAGCTTCTCACGACTCGGGGGCCTCGGACTTCTGTGCGTCCTCCCCTCCCCCAGCCGCCGGGTAGAACGCCGCTGAGTCCCCGACGCCCCCAGCCCCCTTTGCCGCCGCTGCGATGCTGCCCTGGAGACGTAATAAATTCGTGCTGGTCGAGGACGAGGCCAAGTGCAAGGCTAAGAGCCTGAGTCCGGGGCTCGCCTACACGTCGCTGCTCTCCAGCTTCCTGCGGTCCTGCCCGGACCTGCTGCCGGACTGGCCGCTGGAGCGGCTGGGCCGAGTGTTTCGCAGCCGGCGCCAAAAAGTGGAGCTCAACAAAGAGGACCCGACCTACACCGTGTGGTACCTGGGCAACGCCGTCACCCTTCACGCCAAGGGCGACGGCTGCACCGACGACGCCGTGGGCAAGATCTGGGCGCGCTGCGGGCCGGGCGGAGGCACCAAGATGAAGCTGACGCTGGGGCCGCACGGCATCCGAATGCAGCCGTGCGAGCGCGGCGCAGCGGGGGGATCTGGGGGCCGCAGGCCGGCGCACGCCTACCTGCTGCCGCGCATCACCTACTGCACGGCGGACGGGCGCCACCCGCGCGTGTTCGCCTGGGTCTATCGCCACCAGGCGCGTCATAAGGCCGTGGTGTTGCGCTGCCACGCTGTGCTGCTGGCGCGGGCGCACAAGGCGCGCTCCCTGGCCCGCCTGCTCCGCCAGACCGCGCTGGCGGCCTTCAGCGACTTCAAGCGCCTGCAGCGCCAGAGCGACGCGCGCCACGTGCGCCAGCAGCATCTCCGCGCCGGGGGCGCCGCGGCCTCGGTGCCCCGCGCCCCGCTGCGCCGGCTACTCAACGCCAAGTGCGCCTATCGGCCGCCGCCCGCCGAGCGCGGCCGTGGGGCGCCGCGCCTCAGCAGCATCCAGGAGGAGGATGAGGAGGAGGACCAGGACACGGAAGAGCGCCCGGAAGGGGCCCCCCAGAGCGAGCGGCCTGAGGTGCTCAGCCTGACCCGGGAGCTGAGGACGTGCAGCCTGCGGGGCGCCCCGGCGCCTCCGCCGCCTGTGCAGCCCCGCCGCTGGAAGGCCGGCCCGAAAGAGCGCGCGGGCCAGGCGCGCTGAGAGCGGACCGGGCGAGACTCGCTGCCCCAGACCCGGCCGGCCTGACTCACAGCCTTCAACCCTGGCCCTTGCCCGCTTGGCTCCCCTGTCCTCCGCCCCTGTCCTGTCGCCCTTGCCTCCTTCCTGGTCTCCGTTGTTGTCTGCTCTGCGCCTCATTCTGGCTCAGAGTGATGCCTCATATGCCCTTAATTATTGGGGGACAAGATAGGGGAGCAGTATTCAGTGTTCACCTCTCCCCCATCCGGAGTTCCTGGGCACCCTCCATTGTGGAATTGCCCCCTATGCTTTACACCAAGCCTCTTTGATAGACGACCCCCTCCCTTCCAAGCCATCTTCTCAAGAGGAAGGGGGAGAAGTTTCCAGAAATCCAGGAGGGTGGCCAGGTGGCAGCAGGGGCCCCGCCCTTGGGCAGCCTAGCCTTCCTCCCTGAGATGAGACCAAACCTGAGGAGGCGTTCTTGTAGGGGAAGAGTAGTGGCCCTGGAGGCCAGGCCCAGGTGGGAACAGAACCTGCTGCCATACACACAAGGAAGAATTCTCAGGCCCTGGGCCTGGCCTCTCTACCCCTTGGAGAATTTCTGGGACTTCACTGCTCTGCCTCTGAGAACACTGGGATGGTCCTACCAACCCAAACAACAGATTAGGCCGAGTAACGGCTCTCTACACCAGGCAGCTCCCCAAGCCTGTGCCCTGGCACCTGGCACTCCCACAGAACTCCTCACCCACCCCATTTTCTCTGCAGACAGATGTGTGTGGTTCCCCACTAGGTGCGCCACAACCAGGAAGGAGACAGGACCTCCACAGGAGGTAAGGAGAGCCTTTGGCAGGTGCTTGGAGACACCAACTACCCAGAAAGTGGACATAGGAGGGATGGCCCCATGTCGAAAAGCTTGTCAGAGCAGGAGGGTCCTGACAGCATCTGGATTCTCAAAGCAGGGTGAGGGAGTGGGCCCCTGCCCAAGTGTCTCTCAACAAGGCCACAAAAAGCCCAAAGATCTATGTGTCACCAACTGATCATTGTAAATAAAGTGGACCTGCTTTTTAGCCTTGTCATCATCCCTGTGTTGTGTTTGATGCCAGGCCTACCGGGAGTGAAAAGATTATAGTCAGAACCCTAAAGGAAAGGAGAAGACCCCAGAAAGTGGCTTTTTTAGCAGCCGGAGCCAACTCTCAGGATTGCAGAGGCCCAGAGGGTTGCCGCCAGGAAGCTGTTCCCTTAATGTCAGGGAAGGAGACAGTCACAGGTGCCTTCTCTGTAAATCACATGTGTCAAGCCCTGGCGGAGTGCTGGCTGTCTGGTTTGGCCTCCCAGAATACCTCTCCTCCTTGGCACTCAGATGCAAGTGTCTCTGGGACATTTGGCAGGAAAGGGGCACTGGGCTGGGGGCTTGTCATCAGCCATGTATCTTTGAGAAGACTCCTGTGCGTGTCAAAGCATGTGCTATACACTGTGTCTCCAGGGGGCTGAGAAAGAAAGCAAGGTTTTACTGTAAAGGACAATGATGGGCAACCCAATTTTCTTTCAGAGGAGCTGGAGAAATCTGTCCAGGTCTTTCTGACAGTGTGAGTCTTGTGCTTGGATATCTTCTTTATTCCTCTGCTGAGCTGGGCACTGATCCCAGAGTTATCCAGAGCCCAGACGAGTGGTCCCTGCAATCACGGGGGATCAGGATTGTTTCCTGGAGCTGCTGTCACAGAGGGTACCACTGCCACCTCACCCTGGTGGAATCCAGGCAGAGTCAGGGGACTTTGAAGGGGAAGGCTGGGGTTAACACCATATGTTTGACGTGGGGAGAGGTGACAAGGACACCCCAGGCAAGGATGCCCTGCGTGTTCATTGCTTGCCTCTTATGTGTTGACAGAGGTTTTGTTGCTGTTTCTCCCCATTTGCAGAAGGAGCAGAGGAAGTGGGAAGATGTCAGCCCTGGGAGAGGAGGATGGGCTGTGGGCAAGGCAGCCTCTGGTGTTTGAGACAACCTCACCCAGAAACAAGGTCACAAGCACGCCCTCTTTAATCCAGTTCGTGCTGCGGATACTTACTAGGCACCTGCCTTGGGACAGGCACTGAGCCAGGCACTGGGGTCCAGGAGTCCCTCCCTTGTGGCTCCCACAGTCTCGAGTGAGATGCATACGATTAAAGGAGCAGTTGCTGTATAATAATTCACAGGCATGCTCCCAGGCCCCGCCCCTGCTCTCCATGTTTCTCTGGCAGCCTCATAGCCACACACACACACAAACACACACACACACACACACACACACACACACACAGAGCCACCTCCTTCCTTCTCTCACCTGCACTGTGCTCTGTAGACCCATTATTAGACAGCCCAGGTGAGAACTGCTTCTGCCTCCTTACCACCTGTGTGACGTTGAGCAACTCAGCCTCTCTGAGCCTCCCCTGTATTGATGGGAAAATGGGGAGAATATCTACCTCACAGGCTGCTCGTAAAAATGAAATCGAGTCATATCTGTGAAAATGCTTTGGTGAGTAATAAAACACCCAGCACATGGCGAAAACAACCATTTTACCCAGAGGACCCTTCCCTTTAGATTAGGATTTTAGTGTGCCTTCCCCCCACTCCACTCTCCCTGGTTGCATGGACCCAGTCCAACTTCCCTCCTCCAGTAGGTTGAGGATGAGATAAGCCATCAGTGAGCCAGCACAGTGCCAACTGCCACCAGGCCAGGATATTTGGAGCTGTAAAGCCACCAGGCCCCAGGCATCACTGCTCCCGAGGGAGGGAGATGCAACTTGGGAAACCACGCCCATCGGCATCCCTGCACTTGGTTTGACTTTCTCCCCTGATCTTAGACACAAGCTCGAGAAGAGCCCTGAAACATTGTCAAGTGGCCTGGGGCCCCTGTGTCTTTTCTCCAGGCTTCAGGTTCCACACCTATAAAATGAAAGTGGGGGGTGCCGGAGAGGCGGGGGGTTCTTTGAGTCCTAGATCCCCCTGGAGCTGCTGTGGGGAGTGGTGGGAGATGGGATGGCAGGGCCCCAACCGGCTTGAACGAGAACCACTTACCTGTTTTCTCTTTGAGGTTCCTGTGAGTGAGTCTGTTTGAATAACGGAGTCCTACAGATTTTTCTCTTTAAGTTGAAATGTTGGGTGACATGCTCGCTAAACTTCCCTTCCAGTCCTGATGCCGTATGTATCTAAGGTTCCTTGGGCTGACAGGCCTGAGAAGTAATGTTGGAGGGTGTACACGTGGCAATGGAGAGCTTTCCAAGAGCAACAGGCAGCCCAGGACAATGTGGGAAGTGTGTCCTCGGCTAGGCCAGACACTCAGGGGACAAGACTCTCCTGAGGACCTACCTCTGGGGCCTTATTTCCAGCTCTCTTGATCCCAGTCCAGAAGGGCGAGGCTGTGACTGATGTGACTTGTACCCCAGCACACAGCCCACCCACCAGTGCCATCCTGACTCCCATGGCTTCTCTTCCACCCATCGACCTGCTCCCACTGCCACGCGTGTGCCTGTGCTATTCTCATGGCCTGGAATATCCTTCCCTTTGGCTACACATTTTTAAATCCTACCCTCTCTTCAAGGCCCAGCTTAAATTGCACCTCCTCAAAGCGTTCCTTAATGCACACCCCTCCTCCACTCCTGCCAAATCCGGGGGTGATCCCTCCTCCCAAACTCACACAGGATGTGGCCTGTCCTTCCCTCGTGGTCCGCATCATGGTACACCTGGGAAAACGTTTTACGTAAATGTCTTATCTTTCATTTCCCCGCCCCCTTCACCTTGACCACAGCAGGGCAGAGAATTGGATCTCAATGATAGATAATCTGGTGAATGAATAGATGAATGAATGAGTCAGATGGAAGGGCCATCATGGGACAGGAAAGCAAGTGGGTGGAGAACGTTCCATCTGCCAAGCTTCTGCCTGGAGATGCAGAAGGAGAACTATCCTCAGACGCCCTGTTCAGACGGATGGCTATCCTGCATGGCTGGGCAGCGGGAGGACCGTCCACACAGCTGCAGTCTCTAATTTAACACACAGGCAGTTGAACCCAGGCTTGGGCCTCAGCCAGACCTGAGCGCCGGTCCCAGCACTGCCACTTGATGACTGTATAACTTTGGGCAGGTTTCCGAAGGCTTTTGGAGCCCTGGTTTTCCATCTGTAAAAAAAAGGATAGGTGAGTCTAGACGTTATACAGTTGTTGGGAGAATGAAGTGAGGCAATGCATTTGGGTAATATATTTAGGACAGTGCCTGACGCATCCAACGAGTGGTAACTGCTGCTGTTATGTTTATTATCATTTTACCTGGAGCTCTTCTGACAGCTCTGGAATGAGGGGATCAGGTACCGGGTCTCTGAGACACTAATCATGTTGCTTGTTTATGCCCTGGGGTTGCTATCTGTCTAAAGTTCCATTCATTTTAAAATCATGGTAACAGATTCAACTACAGTTTGTCTTATTTTTATCTTTAGCTGTTCAGCTAACATAAGCCTGATCACCTTTACACTAGATTAGATCCAATATCATGCTTTTTGTATATCTTTTTCACCTTAGCTCCTAGCACAATGCCAGGCACACAGTTAAACACCCAGAGATGAATGAATGAATGAATAGCTGCTAATAGCAGCAATGTTGGCACATAGCCTTCCCAGCCAAGGTCTTCAGGAAGCTGGGACATCCTTCCTTTGTGAGTGATGGCTCAGTTTACCCTAATCCCTGTTTGCCCTTAGCTATAGACTATGGAGAAGAGGAAGATGCTGTTGGTTAGGGACCAGCTAGTCCCCAGTAAAGGACAGCTGAAAAGGATTGAGGGGCTTGACATGCAGTTCTGGCAGCTCTCTGAGCCACAACCATCCACTCTCTCCTTTTGCTCCACTGCCTCCCTGTCCACAGAGTATATATGGGTGTGTTGACTGATCTGGAATAAGTGAGTCTCATCACCACTCAATTTACGAGTGGGAAGGTGGTTGGGCAGGCAAGGGATTAAAGGGGAGCTGGAGCTCAAGCCATCACAGAGGAGCCTTCCGCTGAGAAGACTGGGCCAGTACTGCTTCATGCTGGTACCCTTGACAAGACAGCCGAAGAAGTTGGGCTGTGCTGGAAAGCCCAGGGAGACCAAGTTTTTGCCTGCCTAGAATTCGTCCATCCCCCCTTCATGGTGGAGACTGCTTCCTCTTCCTCCTGGGCACAGAACTAAACTCCCCCATTGCCCCTGCACTGAGGTATGGTCCTATGACTGAGTGTCACTCCCAAGCCTTGGCCACACAGAGCATAACCTTTGCTTTGTTCGCCTGCCTGCCTGCCTGCGGATGTCATCATCCAGGGTGTCCTTGGAAGCTTCGTGTTGAGGGTGACAGTGCCTTAGTAGAGCCCCACCTCTGCCACCAATGAAAGCAAGAAATAAAATGGTACTATGTTAGCCGCTGCCAGGTAAGTGTTGTTTGTGGCAGCACATAGCTTACTTAGCTTGACCAGCACACTCCCCAATCTCAGCTGCTGGGTTTCTAGCAGAGTTGGCTTCACACACATGGGCTCCAGGGGAGGACATGTGATCCAGGCCTGACCAATCAGAGTATCCCAAATCCTCAGCCCCAGAGATTGGTTCCGGGATGAATATGTGACATGATCAGAGCCAGTGGAACTTAGTTCTGGGACTTTTGCTGAAACTCTTGGGAAGAGAGATGCTCACTTTCTGCTAGAGTTACTGAGAGGTGGGAAGTATGTCTGGTGTCTCTGGCAGCCATCTTGCCACCATGAGGACAGGGGACCTGACGGGTGAGCACAGTGAAAAGCAGAGCTGGACACACAGAGAGCAAGACCGAGTCCTATAACATTGCTTGAGCCCCGGGATCCCATCAGTCCCGTCCAGATTTGCCCCTGGGATTTTCAGTTCCTTGAGCCAATGTGTTCTACTTTTTGCTTAAACCCTGGTGAGTTGGGCTTTCTGTCCATCGACTCTGAGAGAGTCCTGGCCCTGCTATCACTGTTCTCATCAGGTCCCCAGCTCTGGTAAAGGGGGCGCCATTGAAAAGCTTCAGGGTCTATCACAGGGTCCCACTGTGGGACACCCAGTCAGCTCATGAGATCCAAAAATCCCCCGGCCCTTTCCTCTCTGGGGCCACCTGGTCTTCCGTCCCGGTTGTCCCCACACACTTTCCCAGTCTCCTCTGTGTGGAGTGGCTTCCCCTCTTGTTCACAGCACTCTGAGCCCCACTTCACATGCCTCTTCAGTCTAACCAAAGCCTCTGGCCATTGTTCAAGTGCTAGAGCCTGAGGCTAATGGGTGCGCATTTGGATGGTCACTCCAGATCACAAATCCACCCTGGTCACCCAGGGTGGGTTTGGGGAGTGGGCTCACTAGATGAAAGTTTGGCCTACTAAGCCCATTTCTTAGGGGACCTTCCATGGGGAGGGGACACTTCTCACAATGAAGCATGGGCTGAGTGGGCTATTCTCTGATGCAAAGGCCTGGAACTGCCTTTTCTTTATTGTGGGATGTGGGCAAGTCACTTAACTGGTATGGAGATAACACTCCCAGCATTCCTGCCTCGGAGGGTTATTCCAAGGGACCATTCAAATGGAATAGAATTCAGAGGACTTTGAAAAGCATCAAGAACCATATAAGAGCCAGAGGCAGGGTGCTTCCTCATTGGCGCTAAGACAAGAAAGCTGGAGGGAGGCAGCTGAATACAATCCTGGCTGAAGGGCTCCTATTTGGAGAAAGGGGCCTCCTGCCCAGGAAATGAGCACAGACAGCAGCAAGGGAGGCTTTAAATAGATATCTGCAGGGATTTCCTGGAGGGAAGAATGACATGACCAGGAAACAGCTACAGAGCTCAAACAATAAGCCCCCGTCAACACACACACACACACACACACACATCACCCCCCAGTGCAGACCTGAGGGGTGGGTGGTGTATCCCCATCTGCAGTCAAGGGGATGGCCTGGGAGGCCCTGGAAGACCCGTGCAGGCTGTGCTGCCGGCGAAGCTGTGAAGCAGAACTGGGGAAAAGCAGGCGGAGCATCTGCTCCTTGTGCAGGAATCACGCCTGTGATTTCGTACCCCACAGGCCCTGGACAGCTCCAGTGCATCTCCTGCCACTGAAGCTGGCCTCAGATGTGATCATTTGACAGCCTTTGAAATATGGGTTTAGATGCCGGGAGGACATTCCGGTAAGATCAAAGTAGACACTGCCAACTCGCTCAGTCTCCAAAGGGCAGAAGACCCAGGGACTTTCATCACATCAGCCCCTCTGCCAAATTCCACAAATATACAGGCCCAGATGGCAAGGTGGACCCTGGGAAGACTCCTGTTGTCCTTGGAGGAAGCACACCCAGGTCCGACTTCCCATAGGTCTGGGCATTGCCCACGGACCAGCACCAATTGTCAGTGGCAGTAGATGCCTGCAAGGATGGCTCCCCTAGTGGTTTGACTCCTTAGAGATGTATTAAATTCTTCTTCCAAGATTATAAAAGCAACACATTTTTATTAGAAACCAGTGAAACAACAAAGATATAAGAAAAAAATGAATACCCTTCCCCCAGTCCTTCTATGTTCTCCCACCCCCCAGGCTCTCAGCATACACACACTCCTAAGGAACTAATGTTACCAGACTGGGGTTTATTCTCTCCCTCCTGTTTCCTTGTGAACATAAACAAATCCACATGCCCACATACGGAGATTTTGTCGTTTGGTTTTACAAAAATGGAGTCCTTCTCAAACACATCCTGCAACTAGCTTTCTTCTCACTTACATCATGCGCTTTCCTCCAGCTCAGTGGATTAACTGCTTCTTTTTTAAAAATAAAAAAAAAAAACAGGAAAATATTTAATTCATTCAAAACTGCTTCTTCTTTTAATAGCCATCATGTATGTTAAGGCTGTCTTGTGTTTTTAAACGCATCTAACAAATGCCTGCTGTTTGCAGATCTCCAGACCATGCCGCCTGGAAGAAGGAGCAGACGTATGCTGAGCATATTCATTCACATGTGGGCTGAAAATTAATAGAATCAAGAAGAGTTTACGTGAATTCCTGGTGCGGGGATGTCTCAGCCAGAAGGGTCCTTGCAAGGCATGGTCCAATCTCCTGGTTTACAGATGAGAAAGGGGGGTTTGTTGAAGGTCACACAGCTTGCCACTGAAAACTCTGGGGCCATAATTTAGGTCTCCTGACTCCCAGACCAATGTCCTGTCCTCTGAACAAAAGCTGTTAAAATAAAAATAGAAATAGGACCAAGAAAGGTTTATTTAAACTCACAGATGCCCAACATTTAGCGGTGAAATGAGGAGATGTGATATACTCAAATCCCACAGAGAGTTAATGGCAAAGGGAAGGGGCCTCTTTTTATACTCTTCTTCCTGCCCCTTTCACCAGTCAGGTTTCCCCACTCCAAGCTCATTTCTGCCTCAGGGCCTTTGCACTTGCCATTTCTTATGCAAGGACCACACTTCCATCAGATTTTTACATGGCTGCCTCCTTCTCACACACAGGTCCTAGCTCAAATTTCACCTCTCCAGAGAGCCCTCCTTATTTCCACCCCCCACACACAACTCAAACCAATCACGACCATTCAGCCACCATCTATTCCATTACCCTGCTTGTTGTCTTCCCAGTGCTTGTTATCTGAAGTGATCTTGATCTTGGTCTGCTATTTGTTGACATGTTCATTAGCAGTCTCCCCCAGACACCGTGAGGCTGCCAAGGGCAGTGCCTGGCACATAGCTGGTGCTTAGTAAAGATTTGAATTGATAGAGCCCAAGGTCCCGACTGCTAGTCCAGTGATGCCACTTCCACACAAAGGGGTGTCTTTGCCACATCAGGGCTGCAGAGGCTGGTGCCCTTGGCCCCTGAAACGTGTGCTGGCTGCCAGCTTCCGTACAGGTTGGCAAGAGAGTAGGGCTCCCACAAGGAGTAAAAGGTGACAAATCAGGATGATGTTCTTTCTTCACCCTCAAATACAGGACCTGAGCCCCTCTCTGAATCCTCTTCCAGACCCCTCAGGCCACCACCTCTGCTCCCACCACCTTCCTCTCTTTTTTTACCCCTTTGTGTACTTCCAGCTGGAGCTCAGAGCGGTCTCGCCTCACTCCCCTCCTCACCCCAAGCCACCTCTCCTTGTGCCCTGGTTGCCCATTTTCCTTCCCACAGGCATTCCTGGTAACTTGCCCAGGGAGGGGGACAAGTTGGGAGTGGGGGGAGGGACCTAGAGACCCTCTCCTCTGGGAGTGTGATGGGGGTCACTGTCCAGGAGTCCTCAGTCACCAGAACACGGGGCGACCTTGGCCAAGCCCCTTTACCTCTCTAGGCTTTGTCTCTTCCAGAAAATGAGGCACAGGGAGGCGACAGAAGCTGGATGGCTTAAACCTTGGATACTCTGAAGTTGCAACCTGACAGTTGTGCTTGGCCCTCAAAATTGGAAAAGAGAAACCAGGCTCCCTTCTGTGCTCTTGGAGGACCCCAGGGAAGAGTTGCCCAGGAGAGAGAACAACCTGTGCAAAGATCTTACGGTGAGAACAACCTTGGTAGGTTTGGTGTGGCTGGGGCGGGCGACTGGCAGGGCTCAAGTCCAGGGAGGTGGGCAGGGCCGCGTAAGCCCTAGTGAAGGCTTCGGCCTCTCATCTAAGTAGTGGCAACTTCTGGAATGTTTGTGTTTTCAAAAGCTCACTCAGGCCACTTTTTAAGGGATAGGAATGGAAGAGGGAGCAAGTGAGGAAGCAGGAGAACCACTTAGAGGTTCAGCTGGGAACTGGTGGAGTCTTGGACCAAGGGCTGTAGCGGTGCAGGTGGGGGGGAGTGGCTGACTTCAAAATTTGCGAGTATTTTGACGGTAGCACCAGAGCACAGTGATAGCATGAATGTGGGGATGAGGGCAAGCCAGCCATCATGAACTCATAGATGCAGAGAGCAGATTGGCAGTTGCCAGAGATGGGGGGTGAAGGTGGGCAAAATGGGTAAAGGGGGTCAAAACTCCCAGTTATAAAGTAAATAAGTCCTGGGGGTGTAATGTACAGCATGGTGACTATAGTTAATAAAACTGTATTGCATTTCAATTCAAAATTGTATTGAAAGCTGCCAAGAGAGTAGATCTTAAAAGTTCTCATCACAGGGCCGGCCGAGTGGCGCGATTGTTAAGAACTGGCTTGGGACGCCAGAGGGCCCCGGTTCGGATCCCACATATGAGGGCCAGTGACACTGCCCTCCACAGCTAAGATGCTTATGA
>NW_017731827.1:989273-992539 GCF_001890085.2 Hipposideros armiger
AAAATCTTTAAAAAAAAATTATTACAGTAAAAGACACATTGCCATTAATTCTCCTCAAAATGCTCCCCCTCACTTTGAACACATTTATCCCATTGTCTTTTGCCACTTTCTGAAGCAGTTCTGGAAGTCCTCTTTCATGAGTGTCCTTTTGGTTGAGCTGTCGTGGCTGCCTTGATGTCCTGAATCATTTTGACTTTGGGGAAGAGCCAGAAGCTGCATGGTGCCAGATCCGGTGAATAAGGTGGATGAGGACACACCGTAATGTTTTCATTTGACAGAAATTGCCATATACCAGAAGTGATGTGTGACACGAGTGTTGTCATGATAGAGGATGATTTATGACACACTTTAAAGCACATCTTCTCTCAACGATAGCTCACACCCGACTGACTGCACTGAACAAATTGAAACATGTCACATACAGTTAAATGTAAGGTTTGATGCGCCGCTTCCCATATTGAAGATCCCTGCCTTTCCATTGGGTGGCTCTTGGCAGCAGCATTCACTGTAGTTTTTGATCCCAACAGAAAGGCTCCGTGTCACATATCACTTCTGGTAAGGCAATTTCTGTCAAATAAAAACATTACAGTGTGTCCTCATCCACCTTATTTACTGGATCTGGTACCGTGCGACTTCTGGCTCTTCCCCAAAGTCAAAATGAGCATGAAAGGTAAACGTTTTCAATTGATTCAGGACATTGAGGCGACAGCGCAACTAAAGACACTCACGAAAGAGGACTTCCAGAACTGCTTCAGAAAATGGCAAGAACGATGGGATAAGTGCGTTCAAAGTGAGGGGAAGTATTTTGAGGGGGATTAATGGCAATGTGTCCTTTACTGTAATAAATTTTTTTTATTTAAACATTCACCATATTTTTTTATCTACCTCGTAGTAGAAGTTATGACGGAAGGAGGTTTGCAGGGGTGCTGAGCAGGCTCGGTCTTCAGTACTTGTCACACTCCTTAGTTCCTCAGTTATCCATTTCCATCCTACTTTCCATTCTTAAACTTCCATAAAGCAACCACAACATGTTACTGTCCAACCTAAGACAAATGTATCTCAATCAAACAAGAACATTTGTAACCTTTTCTTAAAAAAAGCCCCAGCAGTTACTGCATCCAGTTCCTACCCCCAGGAGTCTTGAGTGATGTCATTTCTATCCTAGTCATAATCTCATCCTGATATTCTGTAATCTACGCACTAAACTGTACAGTTTACCACCAACAAACCACCCTGGTAGAGGAAGAATTGACACCATTAATAAATGTATGCATGACATAGCAAGATAAAGGCTATAATTCTCATTTCCGCCACAGGTCATGAGGCATTTATAAGATCTTTACCAGCCATTCCATTTTCCCTTTGCCTTCAACAACAACCTCATGTGGGCAGAAGCTTTGACCTAATGCAATCACCTGAGCTACATTCAGGAGGAAGCTGAGCCCATGGTCATTCTGCTCAGACTGGATGGCTCTCATCTGCCATTCGCTTTTACCACCGGCCATGAAATTAAGAAGGTAACCTAGAGGATTTCATGGGATCCAGAGACACACTTCTCCCCATTCCCATTGTACAAGTGTACCCTCCCTCCCCCCACCATAACCAGAATCAATCATTCCAGCCAACACAGAACCACTCCGCTACACACATACCTTTTTTCCTGTTCATTCAGGGCATAAGGAGACTGAAACGGCCAGGTGTCAGTCTCAGTTTCCATATCAGTGGTACCTCTGTGGTGTGCCCTGGTTGAAACAATTATTCTTTTACATACTAAGACCTCTAAATTAGCAGAACCTAAGGTCTTGGGGAAGGGGAGCAAATATTTTATGTTATCCAGCCCCAAGATGCCCTGATCCAAGGATTCTAAAAGAGAGAAACATCAGCTTGCATTGGTTGCTGATTCAGAGCGTATGCCAACTTGAGGCCAGCTCTTCAAAGGTTATCTTCTAGCTGATACTAACCGAGTATCATGGGCCATGTCACCAACCCATAAAGACAGATGATTCTGGCAATAAGAATATGTCACCAGACCAGTAAATCTCATGCTCACCTGTCAATTTCTTTAATTTTTTGGCTGAAAGATGAAGTCTCCGGTCAAAAGCAATGGTCGTTGGACTACCATGATTGTGAATAAGACACTCAGTAAATCCACTAATGCTGCTGCTGGCAGAAACATGGTAGGCAGAGAATGCAAACCCAAAGCTAGAATCAATGTCTGTTCCAGTAAGGGCAAACCTATGCTGCCTCCATAATGAAAGGAAGCCATTGTAACCAACCTGCCACCAGATGGCAGGCTGGTCAGTTCCGATTCAGGTACCATGTCCAAGGCTCAGAGCCACTGCTCTTGACAGCTGGTCACACTCAGCTGTGGCTGGGAGACTAAAGCAGAGACTGCTAATAGTCACTCGATATTCACTGTTCTCTTCTTCCTTAGTAAAATAACCTTGATTTTATTCAGGCCATTGATGTACCTAGCCAAAGAAAACATTTCCCAGCTTCTTTTGCTGCTAGGTGAGGCCACATAATAACTAAATGCTGGCTAGCAAAATGTAAGTGGGGGTGCACCCTTTTTTTTCTTCCATCATTCTTCCTTCTTGCTGCTTGGAATGAGTGTGTGAAGGTTAAAGTTCCCGTAGCCATCTTGGATCATGAGACAAATTTGAAGACGGAGGTTATAAATGAGGAAGGTAGAAAGTGGGTCCCTAAAGACTATGGAGTCCTAGACTAAAAGAGAGATAAAATTATATTTTATTTAAATCATTATTATTTGGAGGTTTCTATAAATAAGTCAAACCTAATTCTAACTGATATATTGGTAAATAATATGGCAAGGGAAATCTAAAATACAACAATAATTACAATAAGTATAAATGGGACACTTTTACAGAAAATGTAAACAACAGAAACTCTCAGAAAAGATCTTTTTCTTTTTTTTTTAAATTGGGGAATTGGGGGAAGGGGAACAGACAAGTTGCTGTCTTTTTGTTCTTCAGTCTAGTTGTGGAGGACGTTGCTTCACTAGCCCAAGTTGGCACCATCATTGCTCTCTTCCCAGGCGAGGCAGATCAGTCGTCAGCTTCTGGACGGCCACTCACTGTGGCTGCTGGCCACTCACGCTGGCTGCTGGCTACACATGGTAGCCCATGGCAACCCACTGCAGCAGAGGTTGCAGCCTACGCCGTTGCTGGCGACTCACAGCAGCCCAGCTCCAGGTTGAGCTGTTGTTCAGCATCTTAGCTGTGGAGGGCAGTGTCACTGGCCCTCAT
>NW_017731827.1:993269-1000440 GCF_001890085.2 Hipposideros armiger
AACTAGACTGAAGAACAAAACAACAGCAACTTGTCTGTTCCCCTTCCCCCAATTCCCCAATTAAAAAAAAAAAAAAAAAAAAGAACATATAATATAATATCACAAATATTTTAACTATTTTGGTCACTATTTCAATACAATTGGTTTGCTTTATAACTCTGTGCATTTGAAAGCATTATTTTGAAAAGGGGTTCATAGGCCTCACCAGGCTGCCAAGGGTCTATGGCACAATAAAGGCTAAGAAATCCTAAAACAAAGTGATTCATAGGCTATTAATATCAGAAAAAAAGGATAAAGGGTTTTTTTCAATTATGAGAAACAAAAAGGAACATCACATATTAATAAAATAAACAGTAAATCAAAAGTATGTAACAATTGCAAACATATGCATCTAACAATATAGCCTCAAAAAAATAAAGCAACAACTGATAGAAATACATGAAAATATATACATATATATTTTTTCTATATATGTTCTATATATGTATATATTTTCATGTATTGAATATATATATATTCATCGTATATATTGAATATATATGTATTCGATATATATATTAAATAACTACAACTATATTCAGTAGTTGTAGTTAGAGAGCTTAACAAGCCTCTTCCAGAAACTAATAAATAAATTAAACACAAATAAGAAAGGTAACGTTTTTCGAAGAGCATGGTTAATAAGTTTCAAATATCATATAGAACTTTACATCCAGCAAACCTAAAATATACAAATTTTCCTGTACATATGGAACATACACAGAGATCAACCATGTGCTAAGTCACAAAGACTGAGATATCAGAAATTTCAAAGATAATAAAAAATACCATACATGTATATAACTTTATGCTGACAATTTTGAAAATTTAGATGAAAATGAGAAATTCTTAAACACACACACACATATACAACTGGTTTACTAAAACTGGCTCAAGAAGCAATAGAAAACCTGAGTAGCTCTACAATAGTTAAAGAAATCAAATTAATAGTCTAATTTTTTTCTTAAAAGAAAGCACGAGGCTTGGGATAATTTTACAGAAAAATTCTTCCAAAACATCAACGAATAGATTATTCCAACCTTACGTAAATTCCTACAGAGGTGAAATAAGAGAGTTTTCAGAGGATATTGAAAAACTGGTTCTAAAACGTGTATAGAAGAGCAAAAGTCCAAGGTGGGCAGGGGAAGGTGAGAGTATTTGGCCTCCAGAAATCAATGCTCACTATGAAGTTATAGTAACAATTGGCATTGTGGATCTCTGGGGAAAAGAAAGGGATATTTGATTAGTGGTATTGGGATCATTGGAAACCCATATGGATACATACCTCACACCAGAATTAATAAAAATTAATTCCAGATGAATTAAAAATTTTAAAGTGAAAGCAAAACTTTAAAACTTTTCAGAAAACGTTCTCAGATGCATTCTCTTACACCTACATGTGAGAGCTTCTCTGTTTGCCGAGGACTGGGATCACTGGATCTCAAAATACAGGCACCCTTAATGTCACCAAGCCCTCCTACATTGCTCTCCAGAAGGCTGTACTAGTTTGACAACCCATCAGCAGTACATGAAGTTCCCAGTCTCCCCTCATCTGTACCAACACCTATCGTCATTCTGCTTTTTTCTTTTTGCCATTCTGATGGGTATAAAATGACATTGTCTTTTTTTTTTAAGATTATTAAAATATAGGTCCTTCCAGCTGGTCTAATAATTAAATCTACATGAGACAGATTAACAAAAAAAATAATAATCAAATTTAATTACACATGTACAAATGGGAACCCTACATACTTGAGAGAATCAGAGACCCCACATACGTGAGGGGTTCAGAGACAGACAGGAAAAATGGAGTATATATGAAATCCTGAGCTAAGGAATGAAGTTAGGCACCTGGGGCTTCAGAAGGGAGGAGAGTCATTCACTGATCAATGAGAAGATCAGCTGTTTGGTGATTACATGTTTGCCCTGCCCTAGAGATAGGCCACAAAAAGTTATTGCTGGTGATAACTTTTATTATGGACTTGGCCCCTAATTTGAATTCTTGAAGGGAGAAGTCCAAGTTTCTCTTGAGCCTGCAGGGTCTCGATTGCCGTCAACTGAAAATAATCCACGTGCCAAAGTAACACATCTTGGGGAGGCCTGTTCTGAACCCCTTCAGACTCCTCTTAGCCTCCTGCCATCTGGGAAGCTTTCTCCAACACGCCTAACACATCACTCCCTCCAGACAATTGGTTTTCAGTATTGCCACAGTACCTAATCGTGTGTTCTGGTATTTTCTACCTGTCTGTTGACTTGTCTGTCCCCTTCACTAAAGTCTGAGATCCTCAAAGGCAGGTACCAAGTCTCCATGACCTCTGATTCCCCAGTGCCCCTGCACAGAACCTGGCACACAGTATTCATTATAATATGAGCTAACACTTCTTGAGTGCTTACTATGGGCCAGTCACTGGCACATAGAGCTTTACATATATTCTCTCACTTGAGTTTTACAACAATCCTAGGAAGTACCATAGTATTCCAGTTTAGATGCCACAGCGTTGACAGAAACAAAACACAGGCAAGTTTAAGCAAGAAGTGAATGCATTGGCTCCATTAGAGGAAAGTCTAGAAGTGTGCCTTCAGGAATGGCTGGACCCAAATGCTCAGAGAAAATTCAGGGTTCTTTCCCTCTATCTCTGCTTCTCTCTACCTGGCTTCCCTTGGCAAGCAGGTTTTCTCTCTACCCAGAGGGCAAGCTAGCTGTTAGCAATAGTCACATCCTCTTAGCTTAGTAACCACAGCGGGAGAAAACAACATTGTTATCAGCTCAGCACAAGGTCTCTGACCGGCCATCTTGTGACAACTTCCTATAATACTACCAGGAAGTAAAAGCACAGTGATTGGCAGTGCACCAGGAGGTCTCCCCGAAAGGGGCCGAAAGAAAATAAGTGGGCAAACTTCCCGAGCAGAATAAGACTCTGGTTACCATGAGCGACCATAGGTAGGTGGGTTCCTTTGTATAAATGAGGAAAGGGGGCACAGTGGGATGAGCCAACTTGCCTCAGTTCCCAGCTGATTATAAGAGGATTTAAACTGGTGGTTCTGATGTCAAGGCCTGCGCCCCTTGCATTATACTAGCTCCCCATGCGTTCTCGGATGAGCGAGAGTCCAAGATTCAGGCAGAAACAAACTTGGGTTTGAGATTCACTTCTGATTTCCTTGAGCTCAAGTGTCCTCGTCAGTAAAATATGGACAGTAATACTGCCAGTATCTACCTCGTGGTGAGGATTATGTGAAATAACTCACATCGTGCATTTAGCGCAGGCCCTGGCATGTGGAAAGAGCTAAATAAGAGTGAGCTATTACTGTGAGTAACTGTTCACTGAACAAGTAAGTGAGTGAGGGGTATCTGAGCTGTAACATGGGGACTCTGGGGGTTTCTCCTCACACAGCAAAGAACTGGGAGTGGGGTGGGGAGGAGGGCTTTGGGCTCTTGCCAACCTCCACCACCACTAAAACGCCTTCCTTGGATAGTCTTATGCTTTGAGCTGGGCAATGAACTTTTCTTAATTTTATGTAGTGGAGATTAAAGCATGTTCAGAAAATGCTGTGAATATTAGTGATCTATAACTTAGCTCTGACAAGCTTCCAGGCCCTCCCTTCCAGATGGCCTCAAGCCCCTTCTGTAAGGAATTCTGGAACTACTGCTGGCTCCCAAGCTCCATACAGCTGGGTTTGCAAATGGGCGCTGTCCCCATTTATGATCATGTGCAGATAAAGAGCTCTGAAGGTGCCAAGGGCCATAACTTGCCTGGAGGTGATTCAAGTTTCCTGGCACTGGAGCCAAGGAGTCCAGCTCTGAGCCCGGGCAGGGTTAAGACAGGGCAGGTGACAGCAACAGGGCTGCTTATTGAGGTCTCTGACAGGCATGGCTGGCTAGCAGGGCACCATATCCCTCTTCCAAGTTGTAATTATACTTGTCCCCCAAGAGCTTTAGAATTATTCCCATGTGGAGCGGGCACATAAGGTCCTAGGACATCCTTAGCTGTCATTCCTGGAGACTTGGGGGTGGGGCCTTTGAAGTGTCTGGGCAATACAAGGGATAGAGGAGGCAGGGGAGCCTTCCCACGGGTTTCTCTGACAGCCCTGCCTCAGATCCCGGAAACTGCTATAGATGCCAAAGGTACAGATCCAGCAGGTGGGAGGAAGCCAGCTGCTTCTCTGAAGGCCCTGAAGGATGTGTATAAAGAAGGTGGGGAAATCTGAAGGGGAGTTAGGTAAGGGAGGAAAGGAGGAAATGAGGCAAACTTGGCCCAACTCCACAGAAGCCCAGCCGGGTCTCTGCGTGGCTGAGAGCTCCAGGCTGCAGGACACAGAGATGCTGGGCTGCAAAGCCCAGAGATGTCACCATGCAGGACACGGAGATGCTGCCTCATCTTCACCCGTCCTCTGCCCTTCCCCCTCCTGCTTCCCCACCCTCACCCAAGCCCTCAGAAAAGCCGCTGATTCACTCCTGCTTGCTAGGAGTTTGGGGAGCTTTGGATGCCTCTGGACACCCCAACTGTGTTCTGCCCTTCCTATGTAATTCTGGTCAAGTCACTTCATGACAATAATCCAGTTTGCATGGAGTCACAAAGGGTGCTCATGTCGTGACATCCCCA
The DNA here is from genome assembly GCF_001890085.2 of Hipposideros armiger. Classification (NCBI taxonomy): domain Eukaryota; kingdom Metazoa; phylum Chordata; class Mammalia; order Chiroptera; family Hipposideridae; genus Hipposideros; species Hipposideros armiger. The sequence continues at coordinate 997,907 of NW_017731827.1, forward strand.
GATCCTCCAGCCACGTTCACTGTACACACATTATCTCACTCGATCCTAACGACAATTCTGTGAGATACTGTTAGTGCACCCATTTTACAGATGACGAAACTGAGGCTTTGAGAGGTGGTATTAACTTCCCAAGGTCTTATGCCTAATTAATGGCAGATCTGGAACTCAAACCAGGGTCTGCTAACTGCCAAAACTCTAACTCTTCTGTGATCCCAGGATGTAGAACAGAGATTACCACCATCCCCGCCGTGGAGATGAGGAAACTGGCTCAGAAAAATGAAGTTATACATGTAGAACATGGTGGAGCCAGGATGCAAACCCATTTCTTTTATCACCAGCCCAGTGCCTATGTTGCCTGAATAAATGATCTCAGAGGTTTCCTCCAGCTGAGATACCTTTTATTTTTTTTAAACTTTATTGGGGAACAGTGTGTTTTTTCAGGACCCATCAGCTCCAAGTCAAATAGTTGTCTTCAATCTAGTTGCAGGGGGCACAGCTCCTTGGCCCATGTGGGAATCGAACCGGCAGCCTTGTTGTTAAGAGCACCCGCTGTAACCAACTGAGTCACCCAGCCGCCCCTGAGATATTTTTTAATTCTGGGTTGAGACAGGGAACACTTGGAAGGAGAACGGGTGAAAATGACAAAATAACTTGGTGTTATTGTTGTGCGTCACACTTGATGACTCAGAAAGCCAGTGTGGTTGCCCCAGAACTGCCCTGTCAGCCTCATCCCTTCCCTCAGTGAAGGAGAGAAAAAGCCACTCAACAAACAGGGTTCGCAACCCTTGCAGCTTGGACTTCCTAGACCTCATGCTGACCCCCCCAGCAGCTTCTTTCCTGAGAAGTGTGGGTCCACAGTCCCCCGCCCCCCTCCACACACACACACACACACAGTGACACCTGTTCCCTGAGCCACTCACCTATCAGTGCAGAAGCAGTGAGAGTACTCCCCAAGGAAGAGTGTGAAACGCACATGGGCACAGTCACATCCTTCCACACTGGAACGCACACCACACCTTCTGACCCCAAACCAGGGGGAACGCCTCCTGCCAACCCGGCCAGGCCCAACAAACATCCCTGCAGGCTGGCACGTGGAAGCCTCCCACAGGGCCACACCCTGGGGGCGGAGCTGCTGTCCTGTGTGTCCCGGCCCAGCCTGTCAGGGAGCTCGCTTTTCGGCTGCTCCGCCGGGTCCCAGTCCAGCCTCACAGCGAGCGCCTGTTTCTTTCTGCTCCTCCGCCGCCGGCCCTGTGGGACTGACATGGCCCTAGAGCATCCCGCCTGCAACTTGGACGTCAAGCATGTCCAGCAGCTGGTGCTCTCCTCCCAAGAGGCCAAGAAGACTGCCTATTGCCCCTACAGTCGTTTCCCCGTGGGGGCTGCCCTCCTCACCGGGTCCGGGAGGATCTTCTCAGGTAAGGGCAAGGGCTGAGCCCCTCCCCCCACCCCCCTGTGACAGCCTGACAGGGGGCGGTCAGAGTAGCGATATGCTGGAAGAGCAGGAGGCACAGGCAGGGCGGACCGCAGTTCTGTCTCCTCTTGGCTGCCCCCCACCCCAATATCCCCGCCATTGGCCCCTGCTACCCTGCCTAGTGTCCCAGACGGTGGGGATGAAGGTGCTGCTCAAATCTAGGTGCTTTCAGTCCTTGGAGGACTGGAAAGCCGGTGGTGTGTTGGGGGAGAAAGTTGGAAGGGGAAGCCATCAATCAAAAGCATCAGCAGCTCTCTGTGCTGGAAGAGAGAGGGCTAGTCCTGTCTGAGTCTTCCTCTGGGTCCCTACCTGTTAAGGCTTTCGCAAGTTATATCAGCTCTGACCCACTGACCTAGGTATCATGCCCATTTCTCAATGAAGAAACTGAGGTCCAGGGAGGTGACATGACTTGCTCAAGATCACATGGGGCCCTGGAGGTGGAACGCAGGGCTGGGGTCCCCAAAACCCTTCTGTCATCCACCATGCTGGAGGATGGCTGGGGCAGAAAGGGAGGAATCCAGGTGGGGTGACTTGTTAGTGGGGTGCAGAGGGTCTTGGTGGAAAGAAGCCAGGTGGGGTTTGAGTGACCAGCAACAAATGCCAGCCTGGGGAGGTGGGGACAGGAATCTGAGTTGGCACTAATTTGTCCCTAAGCTCTTTGTCTTTGGTTTGTTGGTTTTATAGAAAAACTCGCTTGAACAAAAATTCAAACTTGTCTTGGCTAAACTAAGGGGCATTCTCTTTCAGGACAGTGGGGAAGGTGGTGTTGAAAGCACCAAATGAGTCTGCGGCTTGTGCTGCCTGAGCCGCTCAACCAACAGACCAACACAGGAGTTGAGCCATAGAAGAAGCATTTATTATCAGAGTGCAGGTCTGAGAAGGCGGCGGGTTAACACCTCCAAAAACTGCCTTAACATTCTCAGACCAGCCTGGGGTATTTAAGGGAAAATCTGGGCGTTCCTCCAGAGGCCACATAACGGTTCCTGGGTCCAGGGGTCTGCATGGAGCCTTCCCTCTGGCGATGCAGCTCTCCAATGTGGTCATCAACCCAGGAGCAGTGATG
>NW_017731827.1:1000636-1040539 GCF_001890085.2 Hipposideros armiger
CAGGGGACATTCCAAGCTCAGACCACAGGGAGGGTGTTGATCAATTGTTAAGCTCTAGGGACAGGGAGAGGCAAGGCCTCTTTCATGGGGGTCCCAACCAGGCCCTGTTTCAATTCCCCCCATCTTATGTTCATTTTATTTCTATAAAGTCAGTAAGGTTAGATTCGAGAGGAAACGAAATAACTACATTAATGATGACAATTTTGAAATCCAGGAATACAGGAAACAACTGCTCTAGCTACTCCCCGCTGAGAGTGGGTGTAGTCCCTGCCTACGGGCACCAGAGTCGTTTGTTATTTAGTTACGGGGTGGGGGGGGGGCGGGGGGCATACCCAGCAGTCAGAGAGGCTATTGAACTTAGCTCTTACATTACCTTATTCTCCCTAGAGGAGCCTGGGGAAGAGGAGAGCCAAAAGGCGTTCGTTCAGTGGGCTTCCCAGATGGGGCACAAGTAGAGAGGCAGTAATGAACAGCTCCAGCAGTTCTGTCTGAAGAGGAGCTTCAGTTGGCTCACAGGAGCAGAAGTGACAGTCTTCCTGCCGAGGGAGTCCTGTGGAGACTTAAATAAGTTTGATTCAAGGGAAGTGGACTCAGCCACTGACTCTCTGAAGCCCAACAACAGCTGGGGTGCTCGGAAAACCTGCAAAGGGTCCCTTCTATTTAGGAGCTAACTGGTCTGTTACGACCACTCCCTCTCTAGGTTTCTAATAGTACTTGGTCTCCTGGCTTTCTGGGGCTACAATATGTAGAGGTGCCAGTTCCCTAAATTTCCTAAGTGCCTGCTGAATCTCTCCCAAGTTAACAACATAGGATGGGGGTTAGCAAACTTTTGAGACGGAAGAGCCACCAGGGGTCTGAACACTGCAGCTTGGGAACTGTGGCTCTGAAGTAAAACTGAAAATGAAAATAAAACTATCATAGCTTCGTTTATAAAATGTTTAAAGGATATAAGTCACACAGTGGTGATTATGTAAAAATACATTTATGGTTCTTGAATAATTTTTAAATTGTTGTGAGGGACAGGATTGGCTCTTCCCGGGGCCGGCAAACTTTTGAGATGGAACGTACCCAAAGAGCCACAGTTTGCCGACCCCTGATATAGGAGATAACAGAATTGAGGTCAAAATCCAAAGCAATTGGCAGCAATGAGAGCCAGAGCTTCAGAGGTCTCCTGACAAAACTTTCCCAGAGTCCTTTTTAAGTCTGATTTGCTCATTTTACATTTCCTCTAAGGTACAGGCCAATAGTAAGAAACAAGCTTGAGTCTGAGCCCAAATTTGGGGGCTTTATGTGTCCACACAACCGAGCAGTTTTCAGAGGAAACAGGTCCAGAGTGAACAGTCAAGGCAGAATAAATGGGTCCCATATCAATCAGGAAATTAACATGCTTACCTGCCACATCAAGGGTCACCTGTAGTTCCTCCCCTGCGATGAGCATGGCCTCTTTCTTTTCCGGAGCCACTGGGCACTTTAGGTCCGTCAGTCAATCACAGCCATTTGCTGGGAAGGAGTTGGTCCCCGCTGCCTTCAAAACAGGGGACAATCCCTCCTCCAGTGCCCTTTAGTTTGCACGGGGGCACAGCTGCTTTGCAGGATTGGGAAGCTTCTTACTCCAGTGGCCTGGGCTTCCACACCCAAATCAGGCTCCTTTTGCTCTTCTGGGGCTGCTTGGGTGGCCCTGGCCAGTGACCTGTCTATTAACTGCAGCCCAACATTTGACCTACCTCTGGCCTCATCTACATTTTCACGGTTCCTTTTATTTCCTTGTTTCAGTTATCAAAGACATTTAAACAAATTTCCTAGCCTTCTCAAGGATCTCAGCCTCTTTATCAGGAGTGTAACAGTAGGCCAGAACCATTAAAATACCCTGCCAAATACACTGGCCCATATCTGACACGGAGGAGGACATCTGAATTCTAGCAGTCCTAAAATACAGATGTTTACATAACTATTAGAAAAACTTTTAGCTCTTAGATTTAATTTTCCTGAGTAGCTAAAGACCTAATTAGGGTGGGCCGGCCGAATGGCGCAATGGTTAAGAACTGGCTTGGGATGCCAGAGGGCCCCGGTTCGGATCCCACATATGAGGGTGAGTGACGCTGCCCTCTACAGCTAAGATGCTGAACAACAGCTCAACCTGGAGCTGGGCTGCTGTGAGTCGCTGGTGACAGCGTAGGCTGCAGCCCCTGTGGCAGTGGGTTGCCATGGGCTACCGTGTGTAGTTAGCAGCCAGCGTGAGTGGCCCTCAAGCCGCCGTGAGCGGCCGTCCAGAAGCCGACGACTGATCTGCCTCACTCGGGAAGAGCGCAATGATGGTGCCAGCTTGGGCCGGTGAAGCAACATCCTCCACAACTAGACTGAAGAACAAAAAGACAGGAACTTGTCTGTTCCCCTTCCCCCAATTCCCCAGTGCTGTTCCCATCCCCCCAATTCCCCAATAAAAATCTTTAAAAAAAAAAAGACCTAATTAAGGCAATATAAAACACAGAAAATTATTTTGATGACACATATCATCTTTGTTTTTCAGGCAGAAAACTTTTTCATAGTATCAGTAGCAGACCAATAGTCTAACAAACTTTGTTTTATTTAGCAGAGAGAGGAAACTTAACTAATTTTGTACCAGCTTACTTTTGATGTTTAAATTTACTTAACTAATCACATTTTGCTTAACCATATATAAAATTTTCTCAAGATTTTCTTCACACACCTTCTATAAATTTTCTAGTCCCTCTTAGTTTATCTCCTCTCAAGCATTCAGAAATAACCATCCTTAGGACAAACTACTTTCTTTTAGTCTTTCAAGATAACTGAGGCTAAGTGTTATCTAATTCCAAATGCTATGTTCTTTCTGCTGCCCCTAGCTGTGGGGTGGATATGCAGAAGAGAGGCAGAGAGTGGTGCTAGAGAGGGACAAACGGAGGGCACTTTCCAGAATCCCTGAGTCTCCTTATTGAGACGGAAAGGGAGGGTGGGTGTCAGTAAGGCAGGGCTCAAAAGGGAAGAAACCCTGAACAACCAGAGGAAACTTGATAGGGCATCATGGGGTGAGTTAGAGAGGATTTGGAGGCAGAGAGCGTACAGTTGAATTTAGACATTGTGAGTTTATAGCTTATAGTAGGACAGGTCTGCCCAGTTCTGTGATTTCCTCCAGCTGCACAAAAGACCAGCCTGTGGAGTTCCCACCCTGAGAGGCAGCTGGTGTCTCATCCAATTCAAAAGCAAGTCTGGCTATAAAGACAGCCTTGCTGTCATGATCTTATAATACCGATCATATGCTCTCTATTACCCCCAGCCCTGGCCAGGGCCTTATGCCCCTTGCAGGTGGGCCACCAGGATGGTAATTAATTACTACAACAATTACCTCCTGTGATTGCTGTGGGGAGAGCTGCAGAGAAAGGAGGAGCCTGCCAGGAAGGAAAAGCTGCTGAGGGAAAGGAAGGTGAGGACGCAAAGAAAAGTGTTAAAAATGGGACAGAAGGGGCTTTGGGCAGGGGAAATGGAGCCAGCCCTGGGCCTCCCACGTGGCAGCGCTCAGCCAGCGTTTGTGGAACGCCAAGTGGGAGATGGGTAGAGGAGAATCATGGCGGGCTACTCTTTGCTGGCACCACCCAAGGGAAGGGGGAGTTTGTCTTCTTTAGCGCATGCCCTTGGGACAGTGGTCTATCTTTCCCTTTGCTCCTCTCTCTTGAGGGACTTGGGCACTCTACAAGTGCCATCGCCATTTACGGACAAAGCCACTGCACTGGATCATGTGTAATAAATTCTGGGAGGAGCGACCACATTACAAAAGATACTTAAGGATGTCCCGGTTAATCGCTGAATGCAGCTTGCCTTGGCTTAACCCTTAAATCCGACCCTTTGTCCGTCTTCCACCAGATCAGTCCTCCTGATTTCCTCCGGTAGCCTCCCTTTCTCCTCCACCACCACCCTGTGGTGCTTTATATCGTCCCCTCTCCACAGAGGCTGGCTGACTGCAGGCTCCTTCCTCACCCACAACACCTCCAGATGAGTCAGAGCAGGCTTTCCCAACCAGCTTCTCCTTACAGCCCTGCCCACCCACCGCAACCGGGCTGTCCCCACCCCCTCCCCCAGGCTCATCCATTGGTTCTCTCCACTGTCACTCAAAAGTGGCTCATTACAAAGCTGGGCTTCGCTCAAACCTCTTAACTCTATAGTTGAGTTCAAATACAATCCCTACATGAAACTGTGCGTGGCATCTGTGGTACGCAGGGAGGCAGGAACAAGGAGAGATTGTAGTATTTCTTCAAGCACGTGGATATGACATTTCTCTAATCCGGTGATTCTCAAATGTGGTCCCAGACCCCCAGCCTCAGCACCTCCTGGGAACTTGTTAGAAATTCAAATTCTTGGGCTCCAACACAGACCGACTGAAGCAGCAAGTTCAGGAGTGAGATTAATAAATCTGTTTTAAGAAGTCCCCCAGAGGGCAGGCGGAGTGGCGCCTTTGTTAGGAGTTGGCTTGAAACACCAGCTCTGAGCAGCAGGGCCCCCACTCGGATCCCACATGGGGGCCAGTGAGGCTGCGCCCTCTACAGCTAAGATGGTGAACAACAGCTCGACCTGGAGCTGGGCTGTGGTGAGTCGCAGTCCACAGCATAGGCTGCAGTAGGGCTGGCCAGCAGCGGGCATGAGCTTTTGTGAGCTTTTGTGAGCTGCCATGAGCCACCGTGAGTGGCCATCCAATGGCCAGCAAGCGACTGCCTCACCCGGGAAGAGCGCAATGATGACACAAATATGGGACAGTGAAGCAACGTCCTCCACAACTAGACTGAAGAACAAAACGACAGCAACTTGTCTGTTCCCCTTCCCCAATTCCCCAATAAAATCTTTAAGAAAAAAGAAAACTAGAAGTCCTCCAGAATATGGTGATGCCCACTTGCTTGAGTGTGAGAACCACCACTCTAATCTTAATCATCCTTCAAAGAGAGAGTGGGGACCGTACTCCCCAGCACTGCTCTCTTCTCTGGGTGCCTGGGTCAGAATCAACCCTTTGTTGGTGAACTTTTTTCCTTGCTGATGTCTTGATGACATCTGACCCCAGCCCTGCCTTAAGCACTAAACCACCTCAAATCATGGCCTCACTGAAATGTCATACAGGAAAAGGTCAGTCCTTTGTACCTGACAGGCCAGGATGTGAGTTCTGACTCCCTGCCACCAGCCTCAGCCTTTACTTTATGTAAAATGGGGTTCTAATAATAGTATCTGCCTTAGGAGTTGTTAAAAGGATTAATGACATAATACAGATAAAGTGTTCCAGGGAGTGCCTGGCAGGTGCAGCAAGGTCAAAGGTCAGCAAAAGTGGGAGGGGCGGGTGTGGATGGGCCAGCAAGGGTATGATTCAAGACAGTCATTTCAGAGCAGTTGGGTGGCTCAGTTGGTTAGAGTCCGTGCTCTGAACAATGAGGCTGCCGGTTAGATTCCCACATGAGCCAGTGAGCTGCGCCCTCCACAACTAGATTGAAGACAACGACTTGAGCTGAGTTGCCAGTAGGCAGCCAGATGGCTCAGTTGGTTAGAGTACGTGCTCTTAACAACAAGGTTGCTGGTCCAACTCCCACGTGGGATGGCGGGCTGTGCACCCACCCCCCGCCTCAACTAGACTGAAAGTGACAACTGGACTTGGAGCTGAGCTGCACCCTCCACAACTATTGGGTTGTCGGGAAAGTCATGATGCATTTTTGCAATGGAAAACATAGAAAGAATATGTCATGACTTTTCGGACAACCCAGTAGATTGAAGGACAATGGCTTGACTTGGAGCTGATGGGTCCTGGAAAAAACACACTGTTACCCAATAAAAATTAATTAAAAAACAAAACAAAAACACAGTCATTTTATGTGGCCACCAGGTGGGGAGCAAGAGAGACATATTCACTGCATTTCAAAATAAAAGCAACAAAAGAATCAAGGAAAGCAATTAGTAATAGCACTATTATCATAGTATTATTTAGTCCAATCCAATCTTATAATTATAGATTTCTAACTTGGCACCATCCTAGCCTCTCATGACTGATAAGGAGCTTGTTTGCCTGGACAGGTGGTGGCCTGTTTTCTGGGCTTAGGGAAGCAAAACAAAATGGGCTTATCAGGATTATAGAACATGGCCAAAGGCACTCTTCTTCTTTTTCCTCTTCTTTTCCTTTTTAAAGCAAGACTGGGAAATTACACTTAAACTTGCTAGAGGCCCCAAATACAGTTATTCCTTTGTATCTAAGATCTAGTACTGAAGTGGGAAATTCCACTCATTGGATACGTAACTGAGAGCCTCACTGGCCTCACCGTTCCAGGCCCTGGGCATACTGCAATGCACAACACAGACCAAGTTCCTGACCCCAGAAAGTTTACAATATAGTGAGGGAATTCGATAATAAAGACATTTATTTCAGGAAACTGTTGAGTGCTATGAAGAAAATTAAAGCAGGATAAATGGATCAAGAGGGTTGGAGACAGTCGGCGGGGGGGGGGGGAGGGGAGCCATTTTTGATAGGCTAATCATGGAAGGCTTCTCTAAGGAGGTGACATTTGAGCAGAGACCTGAGTTAGGGAGAGCCATGTGCATAGAAAGAGTTCCAGGCAGTGGGAATAGCCAGTGCAAAGGCCCTGTGGCAGGATAGTACTTGACAACCTTGGGGAACAGCTAGAAAGGCAGTGGGCCTGGAGAGCAAAAGGAGATGAGGTCCAAGATGTAGACAGGTTGGCAGCAGATTACACAGGGCCTTGTCATCATGGAAAGGATTTCAAAGTGCCTGAAGGACAGTAACAGGGTCACTGCCACCCGTTGTCTAAAAAGAGCAGAAGCTCAGTCACACAGTCCTGCCAGCACCAGTGTCTTGACTTTCATGCAGTTAATAATAGCAGCTGCTGAGCATTTACTCTGTGCCAGGCTTTATGCTAATTGCTTTACATGCATGAGCTCAACTCATTCTCACTAGAGGCCTATGAGCAAGGCATTGTCGTTATCATGTTATAAATGAGGACACGGAGGCTCAAGAAGGTTCAGCCCCTTTCCCAAATTCTCAGAGCCAGTAGGGCACAGGGTCCCGGGGCAGAACAGAACCTGGGTGCTTTTTCTACAAAGCTCTGTTTGAGCAGTGGCATATGTGAGTGTGCTCCCTTCTAAAAAAAAATCTCTCTCTCTCTCTCTCTCTCTCTCACTGGCCCATTGAAATTTTTACAAACAGTGAAGGGAGATTTCTCTATATGAGGCCATTCTGAGCATCAAACGCAGACACAAGCAATCATCCTGAGAGACTGGGCCTTCTGCAATTTGGCCATTTGCTTTCACAGCGCATCTGTGAAACCCAAGATTTATGGGAGTTAATTTTTTTTTTCTATTAGAGAACAGTGTGTTTTTCCAGGACCCATCAGCTCCAACTCAAGTAGTTGTTTCAATCTAGTTCTGGAGGGTGCAACTCAGTGGCCCATGAGGGGATCGAACCGGCAACCTTGGTGTTAAGAGCACTGCGCTCTAACCACCTGAGCTAACTGTCCGCCCCGGGAATCACTTTTAATAAGAAAAATATCCCTGAGTCAGAGACGAGGCAAGACTGGGAGGGCTGCTAGATAGGAAGTGGGAAGCAAGGCTAGTAGGGATCTTAATTTGGGGGAGACAGAAGTCAAACACACCAAGGTCAAAGGTCAGCAAAGGTGGGTGGGGAGAGCATGGATGGGCAGGCAAGGGTGTGTTTAAAGGAGGTCATTTCAGGTGGGCATCTGGAACCGGACTGGGGAGATTAGGTGGGGAGCAAGAAAGATATAGTCACTTATTCATCTAACTTTCATTGAGCTGAGAGGCTGAGAATTATGGGGCCAGTTACCCTGGCTACAGTAATTCACATGTGAATATGAACAAATGTTTGGCCAAAGTAGGCCTTCAGTGACAGTTAACCACGATTTTCAGGGTTGCAACTCCCTCACCTCTCCCTGTCCCATATCCTAGCCATATTAACTGTTGCAGTTATACGGTTGCAGATGACAGAAATACACATAAACTAGTTTAGACAAGAGGAGGATGCATTGGTTTCTTTAAAGAGTGGGAAGAGTTGAAGTGTAGCTGGGCCTCAGGGACAACAGTGAAGATTTACTCTTTTAAACATTCTTCTGAATGTCCATTTCATTGTTCCTAATGGCCTCCTCCATAATGAATGGAAACCAGGACATCAGCAGGGCCTGGCCCACACTCCTAGTCTCAGAGAGGAACTGAGTTCCTGCACAGAGAAGAACTCTGATTGGCCCAGTGTGGGTCAGGTGCTCATCCCTAGACCAATAAAAAGATCATGTGAGAAAAGATGGCAGCTCCCATTTGAACTACATGCTAAGGAATGAGGTGAAGTTCATTCCTCAGGAGAAAAAAAAAAAAAGAGGAGGAGGTGCTAAATTGTCAAAATAGTAGATGCTCACTTTAGTCTACCCTTTGGTGCCCAGTATACACACCTGCCCTTCTTCCCAAAAGTAGAATTCCAAACCTGTCCCCACCTAACACCACAGAGCCATTCTATACACACTCACCCTCACCCCAGCAGGAGACTTGCAGCCAAGGTACCCAGCATGGGTATTGGGCTATCTAGTAACCTGCATTCCTCTCCATCAGTTGGACATGAATGCCTGTGATCCGGAGAATCATCCCAGTGGTTAATGTGTTAAATGATTAATTTAACCCCTCCAAACTTGTTGATATAAATAATGAAGGGTCAGAAAATTATGTGAAGAAACCATACGAGGAGATAATGACCAAACAATTTGCAAATTTGATGAATACAAGAGGAACAAAATGCTACATGATGACAATGAAGACTCAGACTTAGAAAAAAAAGAGTGTAGTAGATAAGGAACAGACTAAGTTGAGGAAACAAATATGAATACAGTGACTAGAACAAGATGGCTGCTTATTTCTTTCTCATCTAACAGACCAGAGGTGGCCTGGAATCTGGGCATACGGACTGTTCTGCTCTGCTTTGCTTAGCAAGGTAGTTCAGATCAGATTCTTTCTGTCCTGATGCCCTGCCGTCCCTGGAGGGGTGTCCTAATCCAAATGTTCAAAACTGACCATCACATCCATGTTCCAGCCCCTGGGCAAGGGAAAGATGAAGGGGGGGGGTGGACAGGGGGAAAACAGTTCCCATAAAAGTGGCATCTAGCAGTCGCACCTATCACTTGTGCTTACATCCATTGGCTTAAACTATAGAACTACATGAAGCTTCCAGGGAGGCTGGAAAATGCAGTCTCCTGGGTAGCAGTGTGCCTGGCTAAACTCTAGTGGATTCTACTGAGAGAGTGAACACTGGGGGCAGTCTTTGCCACAGGACCCCCTGTGGTCCTCTGGGAGCATCTTCTTCGACCATTATTCTTGGCCACACATCTGTAGTGGGTGTTGGAGAGAATGCCCTCCCTGGGGGTACACAGCTGTCAGCTCACTTCTGAGGGTAGGGTTTAGGGGCCCAGGAGTGCCTTGAGGGATTGATCACAGGCTTTTGGAGACCAAGCTTTTGGCTTCGTTGGCTATCCAAGTCTATAAAAAACTTAGAACCTGGGCCGGCTGAGTGGCGTGATGATTAAGAACTGGCTTGGGACGCCAGAGGGCCCGGGTTCGGATCCCACATATGAGGGCCAGTGACACTGCCCTCTACAGCTAAGATGCTTAACAATCAACCTGGAGCTGGGCTGCCGTGAGTTGCCGCCGGTGACATAGGCTGCAGCCCCTGTGGCAGTGGGTTGCCACGGGCTACCGTATGTAGCCAGCAGCCAGCGTGAGCGGCCAGCAGCCGCAGTGAGCAGCCGTCCAGAAGCCAGCGACTGATGTGCCTCGCCTGGGAAGAGCGCAATGATGGTGCCAACTTGGGCCAGTGAAGCAACGTCCTCCACAACTAGACTGAAGAACAAAACGACAGCAACTTGTCTGTTCCCATCCCCCAATTCCCCAATAAAAATCTTTAAAAAAAAAAAATCCCAAAATACAATAACTCATACATGATAGAAATCTCTTTTTCTCTTGCATAACAATTCAGAATAGACAGTTGGTCCTGAACAAATAGGCAACTCAACTCTGCTCCAAATTCCTTCTATCTCAGTGCTTCTCTATCCCTGTGACAATAAACCACATGGTCAAGGGTGTCCCACCCATCGCAGCCTGTGGAGGGGAAAAAAAAAGGAAGGAAAGGACAAAGAATCTCCTTACCAAAAAACATGTGATCCAGAAGTTACCCACCTCTCTTTGGGCCACATCCGATTGGCCAAAACTTAGTCACACAGCAATGCTATGCTACAAGGGAGTCTGGGAAATATAGTCTCTAGCTGACTGGCCATGTGATCCACCACCATATTGGAAGGAGGGTCATTTGTATTAGTTAAAGAAAGGACAAAATGAATGCTGGGAAACAATATCTCTGCCTCAAGGAGAAAGGCAAGGTACGAAGAATGACACATTCTGATGGTCAGGAAGAAGCCCAGACCCTGTGCCATTTGTTCATAGTCTCACCTCCTTGAACTTGAGGAATTTCTTAGTCAGCCAACCTGGCTACGCCAACACTTTGTCTCCTGGGAGCAGACTTTGCCCATTATCCCCCAGGGACACCCCTGAGAGGGACACTGGGGAGGACCCCCTTACTGCAGGCTGTGCCACCTTAGCAGCCCACATCCCATTGGAGAACTGGGGGTTACCTTATGGCTTGTGCAATCACAGACACCTGATGCAAAGCTTGCGAGTATTTTGTTTGTTAATTTGTTGATTTTGACAGTTTGTTTTGCAACACAACTCACAGAGAACCTTGACTTAACTCTGATAGCTGGTAACCAGCACCAAAAAGTTTGCACAGGCCCAATCTTTGAATCAGGACCCAACCCAGCCCCATGGCTTCTGTCTCTTAGACCCAGGGCTGGCGGCTGTGCTCACCTCTTTAAGCCTTGTCATCTCCCTTGATCTTGACCTCTTCTGGGGACATACAAGGCTGGGCTCATCTGCCCTGTTGTCCTGCCCCTGCTCCTAGGCTGTGCTTCAAGATAGAGGCATTGGGTGGCAGGTTCTTGGGAAGGTCCACTGTACCAGTGGGTCACAGAGTCTCTCAATAGTTTGGGTCAAATCACCCTCTCCTTCTCCCCACCTTGTTTGGAGTAATTGGTGCCTTTTTGCAGTAGAATGAGGCAAGCCTCTTACTCAACACAGTCGATAGGAAGTGATTGTGCTGGAAATACCACTGGGCTCTCCTCTCTTCTCAGGTTGCAACGTAGAGAACGCATGCTACCCACTGGGCATCTGTGCTGAACGGACCGCTATCCAGAAGGCCATCTCAGAAGGACACAAAGATTTCAGGGCAATTGCTATTGCCAGGTGAGTCGTAAAGCTGGGTCACAGCAATATTTATTCATCTGTTCAGCCAACATCCACCGCACATCTGTTAGTCATTCATTCATTCATCTAACATATGTTTGTTCTGTACTTCCTATGTGCCAGCCACTGTAGAGGACTCTGGGCTGAGTGCTGAGGATGAGGAGATACATAAAGGGACTCTGCCCTCGGTGAGCCTACAGAGCAGGTACACAACCAAGGCAAGTCTAAGACAAGGGCAGGTGTGTTCTAATAACGGCACAACAGAATCCCTCCAAGACGCAATAGAAAAGCGGCGTAGATACCTGAAGCTGGAGGGACCTCAAAATTACCTGGCTCCCTGGTCCCTGCCCCCACTTTACAGCTGAAGATACTGAAGCCCAGAGAAGTTGAGCAACTTTCCTGGGAGTTAGTGGCAGAGCCGGGACAAAACCGGGTCTCTAGAGTCTTGCCCCAGGGCTCATTCCTCTTCGCCATGCTGTGCCAGGTCACACACGCTTCCCTCTTTTCCTTGAGGATCCATCCCAGAGCCAGCTGACTCCTGTACTTGGAAACACTCACCTCAGGGGGCCAAGAACCAGAATGCAAAGACAGGCTAGTGGGGTGACCGCCAGGTAAACTGGGTTATGGTTCCAACTAATCAGATTCCAGCCCAGGTTCTGGCTGAACAAGAGCACTAACCAACACCACCTGCATGCCCTAAGCATACATTTCCAAGTTCCCACATGCAAACTCTCCCGGGGAGCTCGTTGAATTCTTGTTGGCCCTGAACCCAGACAGTGGCTCTGGGATTTGTGCATGTGAATGAGCTCTTTTACTTATTTGGACCCCATTATGCGTCTGATGTAACGGTGACTTGCTCTTGTCTGTACCTTTGCATTGTCTGTCCATGAGAGTTTTCTTAACAAATTAATGGTGCTGGGAAAATCACATAGGAAATGTTTAATCCACCCAGAAAGCGGTTGCATCGCTGATCCAGTGTTGGCCTTTCGGGCCATCTGGTTGAATGGGTCATGTACTAGGAATGAATTATGTTTTCATGTGATGGAGCTCTAATACCTTCCTGGCAGAAATGTAAGGACCTAGAGCAAGGCTGATGGGGGCGTGTGACAGAAACGAGCCCCCATTTCTTTGATAAGATCCTAAACTTGGCCTTGGTCTGGCCCCAAGGTGGACCAGGTTATTGTAGGTTTTTTTTCCTGAGTAACTGGAGCCCTGGGTGCACTTATGGAGAAGGCTCTCTGGCATCCCTCTGGCTTTGGGAGGAACAAATCAGGCAGCGCTGGGAACATTTTGTACAAATGAGCAGAGATCAAGATGTGAATTACATTTTATTTAAAAAGTGTGTGTGGGGGGTGACTAACTCAATTTGAAAGCTGATCCAAGAAAATAATGATATTCTGGGGGAAAAGAGGCCAAAGTCAACAAAAGGATAATGGCGCAATAGTCTTGCTCTGTTTAGAATGTTCCCAGTGAAAGGCTTTTCCTCTTGGTCATTATCTACTTTTAAATATGACTGGGTATTGCTAGCAATGATTAGCAAATGTCCTTATTTATGCAAAACCTGCATTTTCCCAGCACCCAACTGCTCTACTCCAGGTATTCGCCCGTACTGGCATTTCCAAGCCAGATATGCAGTCATTATTGCATTAGCGACGTGTTAAATTGAGAGTATGGATTTAGAGAATGAATGGGAAATGCCAGCTCCCTTGTTAACACTGACAAGTGTGAACAGTCTAAGACAGCCCCTTCGAGATCTATAAGATAGAGGGTGCAGAGCCCAGAATGGGATTTTTCTAATGGGGAAATAAGCCTGTCCCACTGGGGTCCCAGCTGTAGTCATCGAAGTCAATAGGTTTCCAGCCAGTCAAGTCTAATAAGCATGGCTTCTGTGTGTGACCAAGGTCAGCACAAACCACAGGACACCGTGGATAGGCAGCACAAGCAAGAGAGAGGGAAGTGTGGAGAAAATGTCCCGCGGCACCCAGGCTCTAGGATGCATCTTCTTCCAAGCTTTTAATTCTTACTCTTGGCAGGACTGTTGAGTGATGGTTAAAAGCCCAGGTTCCAGTGTTACTGAGACCTGGGCTCAAATCCTGCTCTACTATTGACCTCAGGCACATTGCTTCAACAATCCGAGCCTGGCTTTTAATCTGTAAAGCACAAGAGAGTGACACTCACCCATTGGGCTGTTGTGAGGACTCAGAAAATAACTTCTATAAAGTTCCTGGCACAGAGTCTGCAATCAATTTAAACTATTGTTTTGGTGTTATCATTATTACACCTGCAAAACTACCGAAGGCAGAGTCCACAGATCCTGGATTCCAATCCTGGTTCTGCCACTTACCGGCTCTGTGACCTTCGGCAGGCTATACCACCTTTCATGATCTGTAACATGTGGATAATAAGAGTATCTCTATAGCCCCTACTTTATAAGGTTCTTAGGGTCTTAAATGAGTTAATGCACATAAGGTACTCAGCTTAGTGCCTGGTACAGAGCAGTGCAATGTAACTGTAAGCCATTATTATGATCAGGCTGTCTCCCAGTTCTCAGAGCTATGCTCTCTGGATGCATCATCTTGTGACTTGTGACTTTGGAACCCTAGGCCAAATCCAACTTCCAGTGGGATTCATGTTTACCCCCGCCCCCTTGAAAGCCCTAAGGCAGGTCACCTTGTCCAATGAGCTGTCCATTGGATATCACACAATTGGTAAAGGAAATGGTGAGCTTGGTAGGGGCCAGATCACATGAGGCCTTACAGGCCATGGAAGGGAGGCTGAATTTCACTCAGAGCACCTCTCCCATAGTTCTAACCAGTCCACCCAGTGATGATATTTACATGCAGATTTTATCTCCCTTTCCAGACTAAGATCCCTGAAGGCAGGGATTCTCCGACTGGTCTTTGTTGCTTCTTCCCCATGCCTGCCTAGCATAGAGCAGGTCAACATGTGTGGAATGAGGAAAAAAATAACAAAGTCCAACCTCCAAGGGCTTATGAGAGGCCCTGGCTGCCTGTCACCTGGTAATTACAGGGTTAATGTGGCTTGGTGTGTGTCCTGAGCAGGGGTCCCCACCCTCTCACCTTCCCAGGGGCTTTTGTTCTGAAGCTGGGAGTGTTCTCAGAAAGGAACCACAGTTTCCATGGAACAGAACCAGTTCTTTGATTGGGCCTTCACATATAAAAGGGAGTTATCAGGAAATAGCAACCCCACAACTCTCTCTCCCCTCAGCTGCTTTATTCTGTTTAGAGCACCTGTGTCCATCTCCACTTGGTACATGGTTGGTTGGTCAGTTGGTTGGTTGGTTGGTTGGTTGGTTGTCTGGCGCCCCTCACTGGTCTAAAGCTCCTAAGTGCAATGAATTTTGCCTGTTGTGTTCACTGCTGTAACCCCAGCACCAACAGTGCCTGGTGCTCAATAAATATTTGTTAGTTAAAATGAAATAATGCATATAAAGTGCTTTTCAGGATGCCTGGCACATCCTGGGCACATATTAAACAATATAATAATGATTGTTAATATATAAGAAAAAAAATTATAAAATAGTACATAGAGCACATAGTTATATAACAACACTATATATAAGATACTAAAATAATAACAGAGCTTATATATGTAAAGGAATACATGCCCAATAATAAATATAAGCAATGGTAATATGTGTATGGCATTCTAAAGTTTACAAAGTCCTTCACACACCTTATCTCATTTTATCCTCTCTCATTCCTACAAAGTGGATGACATTAATCCCCCAATTTTACAGGCAAAAAAAATGAGCCTTGCATGGGTTAAAATGGCCTGGTCAAAGTCACACATAGTTAGCAAAAGGAGGAGCTGACCAAGAACCAAATTTAGAATCCTGTAACCTTCCAGTGACATCCCAGAGCTATGAAGTCTAGAAGAGCAAGGGTGACAGTGGTGGCTGCTGATTTAACCTCTGGGACTGGACTTTCCTATAGTTAAATCCACTTGCTTTAAGCACCGTCCTTTGTCTTGTTCAGAGCTGGAAGAGTGCCTGTAGGTGCCTTAATTCTCAGAGACAACCCCTTGGCTTTAAGCTTCTCTTCCCGACTATGTCTCGGATTCAAGGAGCTTGCTTTGCTCTTTGACTCGCGTGCATGTTCTTCTTTCATGCCTCAGAGCCTTTGCACATACTACTTCCTTTGCCTGAAACACAGAAAAACCCGGGGCTTCCGAATAGCACCTCTGCTACTTCATCTTACGGAACTTGGTTCCTTCCAGGTAAAATGGTCATTCTGACACTCTGGTTGTACTGAGAATTAAATGAAATGATGTGTGTTGAGTGACCGGTACACAGCATAGTAGATGTTCACTAATGGTGACTTATGAACTCTCTACATTTCCTCCAAGAACCAGATAAAATGTCGCCTCCATAAAATATCCTCTCACTTTGTGGGAAGGAATTATCTCCCTCTTACCATGCATTCTTCACTGCATTTTGTTTAAAATGACAAGTTTTCTATGTCACCCGCTGGGCTGAGCAATCTCTCGAAAACCAGAGACAAATTCTCCTGAACCTTTGTGTTCCTGGGGTGTGGGTGACAGTAAGTGCTCTCACTAAATGTTTATCGAATACACAAATGAAAATAATGGTCTTGCCCATGGCCTTGCCTCTTGCAAGTGTGGAAAGCCACCATGAGCTGCTTCTCAGCCTCTAGGACACAGCACATCTATGAACCAGGAGCTGCCTGGCAGGGTTTGACTTAATCTGGAGGGATCGAGACTCAGGGGCCTGATTCTTAGCAATTATCCTCATGCTTCGAGGAAACACTGATCCTTGTTCGATTTTCTGCTTCACAGCAACTTGCAAGATGATTTTATCTCACCGTGCGGGGCCTGCAGGCAAGTCATGAGAGAGGTAAGCTGCTTCTCTTTCTTTCTGGAATATAAGCCGGATGGCTTGCTGCTGTTCCCAGGCTGTGGAAACAAAGCCAAGCTTCCAACCAGAAGACACAGCTACTGTCCTGTTTGCTCGGTTGGCTGACTTCAAAGGCCTTCCCAAGCTTGCATGAATCACTGGAAATTATACTTTCATTCAACAAATATTGACTGAGTGTCTACTCACTCAGTGTCCACTACTCACCAGGCACTGCCCTAGCTCTAGGGACACAGCCCTGCCCTCACAGAGTTTATAGTTTAGTACAGGAGACAGACAATAAACAAGGAACAAAATAAACAGTAGAGTTTCTGAGCGTGAGAAGGGCTATGGAGAAAAGAATGCAGAAAAAAGAGTCAAGAGTGACAGAAGGGACAGCAGGTAACACTCTAGATCAGGGTGAGACGTCGGCAAATCCAGCCTGCTGCCATTTATTCTCGATCAACTTTTATTGGCATGCAGCCACGCCCATTCATTCACGTATTGTCTCTGCAGGCTTTGGCCCTACCTACAACAGCAGAGGTGAGCAATTACAACATAGACCTTATGGTCCACAAGGCCTAAAATATTTACTATCCGGCCCTTTATGGAAAAAAGTTTGCCAATTCCTACTTCAGATGGACAGGAAGGGCCCCCCTTCGAAGATGACATTTGAGCAGAGATACAAATAATGAGAAAAGATGAGGCAGACAGGTCTGGAGAAGGAGATTTCCAGGCGGAGGAAGTAGCAAATTTAATGCCCAAACACGTGGTGAGTTTGATAAGTCACAGAAGGTCGAAGAGGCTAGCTGTAGTGAGTGGGGTGGGAAAAGTGACGGGTTGTGAAGTCAGAGGGGTGGGCAGGGCCAGATCACACAAGATCACACATGGGATGGAGGGTATGTTTTATTGCAAGAATAAAGGGAACTGAATTGTACACTTAAAAATGGTTCAAGTGGTAAATCTGATGTTATGTATATTTTACGACATTAAAACAAAAGTTGAGGGGAAAAAGTATAAGGGAATTCATTGCGTGTTTTTAAGAAGGGACTTGAGGTATCTGATGTACTTTTTACGAAGATCATCTTGAGAGAAGGCCTGAATTTCTTCAACTCTAAAATCAAAGGGGTGGTTCCACCCTGGGTTCTTAATCTGGGCTCCATGGAATTTTTTGATGTGTATATGTAGGATGTCAGTAGCTTTCATGACATTCTCAAAGAAATCTGTGTCCTCCAGAGCCCCAAAAGGTTAAAGCCACAAGCTTAAAGGATCCCACAGGCCCTTGAGCTCTGATGTGACATCATCAGCCGCTCTAAACACAGCATCTCGTTTAATCCCCACTCCCAGCCTATGAGGAGAGTGTGGGTCCTCACCCCCACGTCTCAAAGAAGTGAAATGACCTGCTGAAGGACAGCAGTCAGTCAGTGATGAGCTGGCATGGACGGCCAGTTCAGGCCGACGGTAAAACCTGTGTTCCTCGCGGTTGCCTCCCTGCCTTTGTGGTTCTGTAAACGGGACAGATTCTTTTCAGCTATGGAGGAGACATAACAGAGCTTTGCAGAATAGGAGCTGCTTGTCCATGGGGGCTTCTGCTATGGGGTTGTTTAAATTTTGGGGGGAGAAGTGGTCATTTCAGTTTTGCTTTTGCGCTTTGGGGTTTCAAAACATCTGTTGACCATGCAAGCGCCTCCGTCATTTTGCCCGGATGGCGAACCAGACAGCTAGCAGAACTCGTTTCCCAAGTCCAGATGAAAAATGCCACCCTGAAGGCACTGAATTCACAAGATGGGCTTCATCTCACTTTGAAGAGTTGCCCAGCTCCACGGCATGTCCCAGGCCACATAAGGAAGCCACATCAGGAGGCCAACTTCCTGGCTCCCGGAGGCCTGACTTGAACCAATGGCTCCTCGCTGTTTTCTCCAAACAGATTAGATGTTGGCCAACAAGAAGGGAAATGAGAAAGCTGAAGGAAGGGGAGGCAAAACTGAAAGCCAAATGTTAATAATAAGAGATGAAGCTTGCGGGGACCGAGGCCTGACACTTAAACTCGCCACCACTCAGCTTTCATCCATACCCTCAGGCAGAGCCTGCCCGTGCAGAAACATTTCCCTCCTTAAAACATTAATTGAAAAAAGCCAGAAGACTGACCGTGCCTGGTAATAAGTAAATTGGTGATTCAGACAGACGCGTGGAAGAACAGCAGGCTGTAAACTTGAGCGCTGATGAGCAACGGCTAGCAGTCCATAGGGACGGCTTCCGTTAATTATTTACTATGTGCCAGCACTGCGTACAAGCACTTCACACCCATTGGCTCTAATTCTCACAGCACCTAGCCAGGTAGAGCCTCCGTCTGTTGACTCCAACTCCAGGACTCTTTCCATGATGCCACAGCCGATTTAATTCTCCACCTATCTTCCTGCCTAGTACATTTTGTCTCCGAAGCCATTTCACAGGTCAAGACACTGAGACCCAAAGAGGTTAGTCGTTTGCCCAAGGTCACACAGCAAGCAAGTGGTAGCTCCTGATAGTGTAAGAGAAAGATGGGGGGACCGATGTGGGCTAAAATTCTGCTTTACTGACATCACCCTGATAGGCCTCAGTTTCCTCATCAGTAAAATGGGGATTATAATAGCATCTTCCTCAACAGGTAGACAATGAAAGCATGCGTGTGCGATGTCTGGTGTGTAGGGAGGCAGGCGTGCACCTTGTCCTGCTTGTGAGGAGGAAACAGGATGCTGTAAAGGGAAGAAGCTCCTAGTTGTTCTTTGTTATAATAGGAGGAGGCTGCCCCGGGGGTTAGATATTGTTCTTATAAAGCCCTGGGTGAGTCCTTAATCACCGAAGGGAGCGTTTATTGCCCATTAACAATGTGCCCAGCACTGTGCTAACTGCTTAATATGCTGTCTTTCATTGGCTCCTCCCTCAAGCTCTATGAGCCAGGTACCACTGTCATTCCCATTTACAGATGAGAAAGCTAAGGCACAGAGAGGCCAGGAAGAGGTAGAGCCAGACTCAGACCCAGGTCAGTCCTAACCCTTCGGTCACATTGCCTCCCTCACGCTAACTTTGCCCTCTTTTCCAGTTTGGCACCAACTGGGCCGTGTACATGACCAAGCCGGATGGCACCTATATCATCAGGACAGTCCAGGAGCTGCTGCCTGCCTCCTTTGGGCCCGAGGACCTCCAGAAGATGCAGTGAAGGATGGAGAACACCCACCGCCTGGGAGAACCTGAGTTCACTCCCACACACGCTTAAGGGAACAGCCGCCCCGAGAATTTCATAAAGCCCATCTCACAGACCTGGGGACAGATGTCGAATGGTCCCCAACCCCACAGGGGCTGGGCAGAGCGCTTCCTTGCAACCCACCTTGTCCTTCCTCTCCCTCCTGTGGGTCCTCTTTAAAATTCCAGCCAAGTCTGGACTGCTTCCCGTTAGCCTTCCTGAGCTTCTATCCTATTCTGAGTGACTTTTCTAATTATAAACATCACAGAACATCCTGACTTGGGGAGAGTGCGTTTTGCTCTGTATCTATCTTTGCTCTCAGCTCCTAGGAGGGACAGGGTGATTTGTCTTTATAGAAAGACGTGGATGCTTTCTGCTGGGAGAGGAAATGGGCGTCTTGGCACCATGTGCCCTTCAGTGTGGAGAGATGAAGTTCCAGGCTTCTTACCCCTGCGTTCTCCAGATGGGAGCCCACCCCCTCCGGGCTGGGTGTAACTGCCAGTGGCCATTTCTAATGTCTGTTTTGGGCTCCCCCTTCTTACACATGAGGGTGCTGGGCTTCAGAGAGGTCAAGCAACTTGCTCCAGGACTATGGCAAAGCTCAGACAGGAATCCAGGTCCTATAATCCTCAACATTGCAGGGTGGAGAAAGAAAAAAAAAAGAGAGAGAGAGAGAGAGAGAGAGAGAATGCTGGAATTAAATAGGCCAAGATGTTAACAGCTAAAATTCTGCCCAGTGGGAATCTAGATTAGTGACTTTTTCCTTTGTACGTATCTGTATTTTTTTTATTTCCAAAACTTTATTTTTTATTTAACAAGAAAAAAAAATGGGGGATGGCCGAGTGGCGCATTGGTTAAGAACTCGCTTGGGATGCCAGAGGGCCCCGGTTCGGATCCCACATATGAGGGCCAGTGACACTGCCCTCCACAGCTAAGATGCTGAACAACAGCTCAACCTGGAGCTGGGCTGCTGTGAGTTGCCGGCAATGGCGTAGGCTGCAGCCCCTGTGGCAGTGGGTTGCCATGGGCTACCGTGTGTGGCCAGCAGCCAGCGTGAGCGGACAGCAGCCGCAGTGAGCGGCCGTCCAGAAGCCGGTGACTGATCTGCCTCGCCCGGGAAGAGCGCAATGATGGTGCCAACTTGGGCCAGTGAAGCAACGTCCTCCACAACTAGACTGAAGAACAAAAGGACAGCAAACTTGTCTGTTCCCCTTCCTCAATTCCCCAACACTGTTCCCCTCCCCCAATTCCCCAATAAAATCTTAAAAGAAAAAAAATAAAAGAGCTCAGGGATCCAACCTCAGTAAGCTCTTGATACATGTCAGCTGTTACTTTTATTAAGGGTGACAAATTTTGGTCTTCTGAGGGTGGATTTGATTTTTTTTTAAACAGGCAGCAGTCTTTTACAGCCAATCCATTCATTCATTTAATAATTACTTATTGAGTACCTACCGTGCTCCAGGGCTGGATCCAAACCCTGAGGATGCAGCGGGAAATAAGATAAATATAATCCCTGCCCTCACGGGGCTCTCAGTCTACCTGCAGGAAACGAGATCTAAATGATTCTAGTCCTTCAGGACAAGTGTCACCCAAGGGGAAGAAAGTGTTCTGGGAGCGAGTAGCAGGAGGAGAGGAGCTTGCCTAAGACTGGGCAAGGCTGCCCTGAGGAGGGCACGTTCCAGCCAGGGCATAAGAAGGGTCATCCATTAGGGAATGGGGCTGGGGGAAGGGCAAAGAATGAGGACTGCCTGAAGGACTAAACCCAGTGTTCTTATACTTTGTGAAAACAGACTGGGGAAGGTAAATTCGCAAAAAAGTGATTCCAGAAATTATTTGCATAATGTCTGCTTGGAAGAACAACACTCATTTGGCTGGAGAGAGGCTGGGCTGTTTGTTTAAAATAAAAGCACTTTCGTTTTGCAGTCCCACTCTTCTGAGGACCTGCAATTTCAGGGTAGCATGTGCTTTATTGTTCAGAGCTGTCTGTGGTTTTTTTTTTAGGATCCTAAAGCTGAGTCCCAGATTCCCATGGCAATAAATAGAAGCATGTGTGTGTGTGTGTATTTCTGCTGCTCTTGCCAGCTGCTGCTAATTGCATGTGTAAACTACAAGATTCTTCAGGATTTCCTTTTGGCAGGAAAGAGGGCACAACTATAATTGACAGACACTAGGGGTACTTTGGGTGTCAGAAATGAAGCCAGAAAGTCCTGTTCAAGAATAAGCAATAGAATAGCCTGGGCCGGCCGAGTGGCTCATTTGGTTAAGAGTGCAAGCTCTGAGCAACAGGGTCGCCAGTTTGATTCCCACATGGGCCAGTGACACTGTGCCCCGAGCTGAGCTGCTACTGAGCTGCTAACAAGTAGCAGGATGGCTCAGCTGGTGAGAGCATGGGATGGTGGCTACGCCCACCCACGACTAAAATTGAACACGGCACCTTGAGCTTAGAGGCCATGAGCTGCCGACAGGCGTCCAGATGGCGACTGGGATTGGAGCTGAGCTAGCTGCGCCCTCCACAACTAAGACTGAAGGACAACAACTTGGCTGGTCCCCTTCCCCAATTCCCCAATAAAATCTTAAGAAAAAAGAATGGCCTAATAAGTCTCACACACACGTAATATTTTGTATGTAATTATACACAGGAACAAGCATGGAAGGAACACCCAGTATGTTAGTTTTTGAGGGGTATTGAGAGGAGAAGTTAAGGTGGAGGGGGATTAAAAACCCTATGACTGAACAGAAAAAAAAAATTGGTGTAATGATTGTATTAGTTATCTATGGCTGTATAACAAATTATGCCAAAATTTAGCAGCTTGGGACAACAAAGTTTATTATCTCACAGTTTCTGCAGATCGGGGATCTGGGCGGAGCTGAGTCATGTGGCTCGGGGTCTCACATAAGGCTTCAGGTAAGGCGTCAGCTGGTGCCGCTGTCTTATCCAAAGGTTCAACTGGGGAAGGATCCACGTCAAAGCTCACTCGTGTGGTTGTTGGCAGGATTCAGTTCTCATAGGTTGTTGCTGTTACTATTCTGTTCATTGCGACATGGGCCTCTCCATAGAGCAGTTTACAGCACAGCAGCTGGTTTCCCTCCGAAGAAGCAAGCAAGAGAATGTGAGCAAGACGGAAGACAGAGTCTTTTTTAACTTAATCACGAAGATGATGTCCCATCACTTTGGCCAAATTCTATTCCTTAGAAGCAAGTCACTAAGGTCCAGCCAACAGTCAAGGGGAGGGGATTACAGAAAGGCACGAATACAAAGGGATAGGCCCTCTAAAGATGTGAAGATTTAAAGTGCACATGGACAAGAAAATTAGAGAAAACAGAAAAGTAGGTAAGGGTGGCAGGAGGGCCAGAGGAAGTAGGCCTGATGAGCCCTGTTAAGGAGTTGACCTTATTTCAAAGGGCAGCCATCAGTTTCAGGCAGCAAGGGTGATGTGACCAGCTTGGTGCCTTCAATAGCTCAGTCTGCCAAATCAAGAGAGATTAGAGCTGAGGGAAACCACAGAAGAAATAGCTGAAAGAATAAAATATTGTTGCCTCTGGGCTTAGAAGGCGTTAGAACAGGTAATTGATGCTTTTCCTGATGAGCCTATCTATATATAGTGTTAGTGTTTTTGAAACCACATATACATATTACTTTTATTTAAAGGATTTTTTTAATTAAAAAAAAATGGAAAGGGAATACAGAGAAAGAAGCCATAGAAAGGAAATTCATTTACCAATAACGTAGTGTAAATTCTAGAGCACAAATGCAATAGGTGATTCTGTTTGGGGGTGGGTGGGTGGTATGAGCTATCTGACATTCCTATGGTTTCACTCTGGCTCACTGCTGGGAGAAAGGAGTGAGTCATGTGATTGGGAGTTTGTGTTCCCAGAGGGCTGTCAAACAAGCACTGGAGATCCAGAAGGCCCTATGCTGGGAGCTGGGGGACTTAAGCTAAAAATGACAATTTCTGGGGCAGCAGGTTAGCTCAGGTGGTTAGAACGCAGGCTCATAACACCAAGGTTGCCGGTTCGATTCCCACACGGACCAAGGAGCTGCACCCTCCACAACTAGATTGAAGACAACTACTTGACTTGGAGCTGATGGGTCCTGAAAAAACACACTGTTCCCCAATAAAATTTCTAAAAAAAAAAAAAAGACAATTTCTGTCCTCATAGAATTCACAGTTTCGAGGGGGAGACAGAGAAGGGGCACCTAGCCCAGCCCAGGAAAGGTCAAGGAAGACTTCCTAGAGGAGGCAACCTCAAATGTGAACGGGGATTCTTTTAAGAGGTAAATCAAGACAGGGGATCAGCATGATGCTTGGGACAATGGCAAGTAATTCAGAATTGCTGGACCATAAAGATAAAGATAGGGAAGAGGGACAGAAAGAAAGGTGCTAGGGCCAAATAGTGAAGGATCTTCTGTGCCAAGCTAAGGAGCTTAGATTTTATCCTGAGGGCAATGGCGTCGGGGGAGGGAGGGGCAAGAGCCTGTGAAGGATTTTGTACAGCAGGTGACATAGCCATATTTTTACTTTGAATAATCACTGCAGGGCAGCAAATTTATTGGACTGCATGAACTACAGATTGTCTGAATTTCTCAACTACACATCTCCCTAATCTACCAGCATCACATTTTCATCTCTTGTCCAGGGACATGCTTCTTGCCAGGAAAATCTCACTCTCTGCCCGCTGTTGTCTGATTCTAACCTCCAAAAACTACAGCTCAGGAGTTTCGAGTAGCTGGATTTTGATCTGGCAGCAAGTAGGCTTTGCTCTGTCAACAGTGTCAGCAAAAACTCCTTTCACCTCTATTGGCAATTTAGAGATAGCATTTCTGAAATGGGCTGCGGATAAAGAATGCTGCTGCTCTGGGAAAAGTTGTCTGTCTCCGGCCAGGAGGATTGAAATGGTGCCAAAGGACACGGTCCAGAAGGGAAGGTCAAATTGCCCTCGACAGTTCTTTCTTGGTTTTTTTTTAAGTCTTGTCTTTTTCCATTTTTACATTAGCATCAGCTTTTTCTTGCCCCATGTCCTTTGGGGGAAGGTTAAATAATGCTTCTTAGGAATATGATGTACTTCATTAGACTACATGGTCTTGCTGCCTGGAGGAAAGGGGTACAATGCAGAGACAGCAGGGTGTACAGCAGAGAAGAACAACCCCACCCCCACCACCATCACCTCCCTGTTCTCTAATTCTCGTAGCTGAGCATATCAAAGCCTGCCTGGCACACAGCGGTGTTTAATAACGTTCTAGGAATGTGGGGCTCTCCTGTAGAAGATTAAATCTGCAGTATAAACAGATATCTCATCAGAAAACCACATACCCTATCCCTAGCTTCCCCTTCTTGGGATACCTCTGAAGAGGTGGAAGATGTGATGGGAAAACCTCAGGACCATCCCCTGAGACCTGCCACCACGGAAAGACTTGTCCTTCTCTGAGAACAGAGGGGGACAAAAGACCCCTAAGAAAGGTAGCCTGGTGCCTCTCCATGATAAGGTTATATTACTGCCCTGAGAAAGAAGAACACGGAATCCCTGCAATTCTCCCTGTGTAGAAAGAGATCCAATTGTTTCCCCTTTCCATCCAGGTGGCTGCTGAAGACTCCAGCTTCACGCTGTGCTTGGTTCAGGCCTGTCAGAGCCACTTAGATTTTTCTACAGAATTGAATCAGTCTAGCGCCATCTTGACCAAAGTCCAGTGTTCTAGGTTGGACAAGAAACTACACAGCCTACAATGGAGGGTTAATTAACATCAGTCTGGAGATTTCGTTTCCACAGGTGGGCGGGCTAAGCATCACAGGTCTGGCAAGTTTATTTGCAGCTTAGAGGACTAGGGTAAATCCAAAGGCTGATAACAAACGCACTCTTTAATTCAAAACAATTAATGCAATGTCCCTTTGGTGAATATGTCTTACTATTACCAGACGCAGGCCCCGAACGGCTTCTCGCTCGGGCCCCAAGAGCTTGAGTGACAAGGATTGATGAGGAGAAAAGCGTACTTTATTCTATCAATAAATGCCGGCAGCTAGGGAAGAAGGCAGACTAATGTCTAAAAAAAAACAAACCACCTTTTCCGAACTGAGAATAATCAAGAGGCTTTATAGTCAGGCAGGCAGGTGGGGGAAAGAACAAAGAAAAGTGGGGGTGGGTCATGTAGGTTTCAGGGCTGACAGCTGAGAAATGGCCTCCCAGGGCCTGGACTGAGAAACCGCCTGGACTGGTCTGCTTCATAATGTTATCTCAAACTCAGCAGCCATGGCTGGAGTGTGTCATGTGTCATCAGCAAAAACTGCAAGGGAGCTGCAACCATGGATCCCGTGTCCAGGTGCCAGAAAATTGAGAAATTGTTCTTTCCAGGTTAGTGTTCTGCTGATTAATTCGATCAACAAGGTATGTATAGTCTTAAGAAAGGGAACAGAGCAGAGTTATTAAATCAAGCAGTGAGGGGGAAAAACCAAGAGAAAACAGCTTAACATCAGATGGCTAGATAGCAAACTATGAGGGGAATCAAACTGCAAACTGGCTAAGTCTAACTGCGTTATCGATTCCCCGAGTTTCACCCTTACATTACTAGCTATATAGTCATCACTAGCCTCATGGCAAAATGCTACATTCCCAGGAAAGAAAATCCTTGTAGTTAAAACTGAAGATCTTACAGCATGAGCGGCCAGCAGCCGCAGTGAGCAGCCGTCCAGAAGCCGGCGACTGATCTGCCTCGCCCGGGAAGAGCGCAATGATGGTGCCAACTTGGGCCAGTGAAGCAACGTCCTCCACAACTAGACTGAAGAACAAAAGGACAGCAACTTGTCTGTTCCCCTTCCCCCAATTCCCCAACACTGTTCCCATCCCCCCAATTCTCCAATAAAAATCTTTAAAAAAAAAAAAAAACTCTGTCCAGCAACAGCTACCATCTGCACATCCCTCGATTTAGTATTTCAGGAGGAAGAAAGGGATGTGAAACTGAATATTAATAGGATAGTAAGTAATATTATGGAATTAATGTTAATCTTTAAGAGATGACTATGATTTTTAAAAATCGTTCTTATCTTTTACATACTCGTAGATACTGAAATATTTATAAATGAAATAATATGATGTCTGGGAATTGCTTTAAAGTAATGGGGAGTAGTAGAAAGGTTTTGTTGGGCCGGCTGAGTGGCTCAGTTGGTTAAGAGCAAGCTCAAGAGTGCAAGCTCTGAACAACAGGGTCGCCAGTTCGATTCACAGCCTGAGCTGAGCTGCCGCTGTGCTGCCAACAGGTGGCAGGATGGCTCAGCTAAAAAAAAAAGAATAAAAAAAAAAGAAAGAAAGGTATTGTTAAAAAACAACATTCAACCAAATAAATTTGAAGATCTAATTGACTTTATTGATTCATGAATGAGGTAACATCCCATCTAGTAGCTAGAAGGGTGCTCCCAGGAGTTGTATAAAATGGAAAGTATTTACAGGAAGCAGGGTGGGGCAAGGAAGCTATTAATGAAAGAAAAGAAAGGGTTATTTTGTGGTAGGGACATCTTTTCTGTGGGTGAAAGGTTTTGTTATGTAGATTGTCTCTATGGAGAGGGTTTACAAGTATGTGACAGATTACCCAACTTTGAGTTTGACCAGGAAATTCCATATTGGTTAGGGTTATGTTTTGGGGAGAAGTTGAAACTGCAATTAGATCTGGTATTAAATATGGGTTTGGTATCACGGGCTCTTAGCGTCAGTGATACCATTTGACCTATTTTTTCTTTTCTGTAACAGTCTAGATAAATAAAATAATGACCATTTGTTGATGATTGTTGAAGCAGGTTAATGTGTATGTTAGGCACGGCCGGAGGAATGAGTCGCGGGAGACTGAAATTGGTCTATTAGAATTTATTTGGCGTGTTTGAGTTGCGGGAGACCCGGCTAGAAAAGACCATAACCTCCTCGAGCAAAAAGGGGTACGGAGTTTTATAAGAGGGGGTAAACGAGGCTGTTCCCCCTTAAATGCTTCAAAGGGTTTTCATTGCATTGTCTCTTGCAACAAAGGATTTCAGGCTGTGCCACTAACAAGCTGTGTGACTCGGCAAGTCCCTCCATGTCTTCAGGATTCAGCTCACTCATCTGAAAAATGTCGCCTGTGAGGGAGATTGCTCTTAGAGTCCAAAGAAGTGAGCAGGGGCTGTGGGTTTGTAGAGAGGAGGTTAAGGGCATTGGGGAGGGTAAGGACTCAATAGTTCTGGGAAATGAACTTTAACGTCACCTCTGATTGTCACTGCCCTTTCTATGCGTCAGTTTCTTTACCTATAAAAATGATATTCCTATCTCATTGGTGGGAATATTAAATTAACAGTTATAAAGAGTCTGGCATCATCGGTAATACTCAATAAATATTAGTTCCCCTTCTCAACTTCCCGATTTTGCCCAGCACCAGCGATGTTCACAATCTGGACCTGCCTGATAAGCAAACCCCTCCACCCTGGGTCCAAAGAGCAAAGGGGCAAGAAGCGACCCGAGCCGGGTGCGCGCACAGCGCCCTCGCGCGCCCAGCCAGGGAACCGCCAGACCGGCGACCCCGCCCATCGGCGTCCGCGCCCGCGCAGAAGCACCACCCCCAAAATTTGTTGTTGTGACTGGGCTGCCGGACGCCTGCGGCGGCTGGGGGACGCGGCCGCGGCGCTACCATGGCGGTGCGACAGGCGCTGGGTCGGGGCCTGCAGCTGGGTCGGGCACTGCTGCTGCGCTTCACGGCCAAGCCTGGCCCGACCTACGGCTGGGGGCGGCCAGAGCGGCCGGGCCCCGCGGCGGCCTGGGGCCGCGGAGAGCGCCCGGGCCAGGCCGCGGGACCCGGCGCGGAGCCGCACAGGCTCGGGCTCGGGCTCCCCGACCGCTACCGCTTCTTCCGCCAGTCGGTGGCCGGGCTGGCGGCGCGGCTCCAGCGGCAGTTTGTGGTGCGGGCCCGGGGGGGCGCAGGCCCTTGCGGCCGGGCTGTCTTTCTGGCCTTCGGGCTGGGGCTGGGCCTCGTCGAGGAGAAGCAGGCGGAGGGCCGGCGGGCGGCCTCGGCCTGTCAGGAGATCCAGGTGAGCACTAGCCGCAGACAGCGAGGGTGGAGCCCAGTGTCAAGCTAGGAGCAGGACCTTAGGTCGATGGGGGACGGGGCTAGGGAGGGGGGACCAGTGCTGAGGGGTNGGGGCTGGGTGTGGGCGGGGCGGGGGCGGGGCTACGGGGCATTGACTGACGGGCCTCTGGATCAATATCCTAGTCAGACCCGGAAATTCCTTGGACATCACCGATTAAGGCTCCTTTTCAGTGTTAACTGATCTCCTGGTATGGGGCCAGCACCTCACATTTGTTTTACTGTTTTCCCTTCCTCAAAATGCATGTATTTTAAGATATGCTGCTAATTGTAGCTCCTGTTTGCACCATTGCTAATGGCTTTGTGTAAATTTTCTAAAACTTAATGACAAATCATAATACTTCTATCCCTGAGGTAGTTGTCATCCCCAATTTATGGATGAGGAAACGTGCTCAGAGAGGTGAAGTAATTTGCTCAAAGTCATACAGCTAATCAAGAGCAGTGCCCAAAGTCTGACTCTCCAAAGCCTGTAGCCTTAACCACTGAGCCAGTCTGCCTCCACGGTTTAGCCAGAGTTAGTGACACAGCTGAAATCAAAGTAAAAACTATGAACAGCAGGAAAAAAATAATCACACCTAACAGTTTTTAGTTAACCTGTGTGGAGTTATCAGGAGTGAGCGAATAGGTCCTTACTCTTTTAAATGCTTAAAATAGCTCAGAGACCTGTTTCTATTCTACCAACATCTGTATGAGTCATGGTTCTCCAGAGATACAGAACCAATAGGGTGTGTTTATAGAAAGAGATTTATTTCAAGGAGTTGGCTCTGCAATTCTGGAGGCTGGCAAGTCCAAAATCTTTTGGGTAGGCAGGCAGGATGGAGACCCAGGAAAGAGCCACTAATGCAGTTCAAGTCTGAAAGCCACCTGCTGGCAGAATTCTCTCCTTTTTTGGGGAGGTCCGTCTTCTTCCTGGGGCTTGGGAGCCACTCGCTGAGTTAGTGTAGCCCCTACAATTTACGGTTTAGGCCTGAGGGGGTGGAAGATAGAGCGACTTGCCCAAGGACGCATCTGGTTAAGGACCAAGCATGTTTCCTGGTTCCCAGCCCAGTTCTTGGTACTCAGCCAGAGTGTCTCATGTTTGAGCGCTGGCTAGTTTGGGACGACAGGTGACATCTGACCTAGTCCCCAGCAGCTGTCCTTGTCTTTTGCTACAGCTTAACTGGCAGAAGCCAAGGGTGGGACATTTAATAATCCTGCTTAGAATTATGGAGGCGTCTTTTAATTGAGGAGCTTGATCCTCCTAAGCTTATCATCTGCACAGCCTTTTCTCACACTTCACCCTCCTGTGTCTTCAAATTTTTAATTAGTTGATCATTAATATTTAAAACTCAGGTGTTCCACTTCTTTTGAAAACTCTAATGCTAAAATTCCATATGGTGTCAGACCAGAGTAAGAGTGGCTGCTCCTTTTAGATGGGGTATGTGTGTGTGTGTGTGTGGGGGGGAAACCCAGTTATAAAATAGGCAAAAGATGTGTATATTTCACCAAGAGGAGATATAGATGCCGAATAAGTATATGGAAAGATATTCAACATCACTAGCCATTAGGGAAATGCAGATTGAAAATAACATGATATGACTGCATACTTATTAGAACAGCTAAAATAAAAAATGGTGAAAATACCAAATGCTGGTGAAGTTGCAGAGAAACCAGACTGCTGGTGAGAATATAAAATGGTACAACCAACGCTGGAAAACAATTAGCTACAAAACTAAACATGCATTCCCATATGACCCAGCCATTGCAGTCTCGGGCATTTACCCAGAGAAATGAAAACCTATATTCACACAAAAACCTGTACACAAGTTGCTGCTATCTAAAACAGTGTGACAGCTCCCCCAGAAGTTAAAAATGAAGTTATCATATGATCCAGCAATTCCACTTTGGATGTGTACCCAGAAGAATTGAAAGCAGGGACTTGAACAGATATTTGTATACTTGTGTTCATAGCAGCATTATTCAGAATAGTCAAAAGGTGGAAGCAACCCAAGTGTCCATCAATGGATGAATGAATAAGCAAAATGTGGAATATCCGTACAATGTAATATTCACCTTAAAAAGGAAGGAAATTCTGACGCATGCTACAACGTGGATGAACCTTGGGGACATTATATAAGTGAAATAAGCCAGACACAGAAAGACACATACTGTGGCTTCCACTCATCTGAGGTACTTAGTCAAATTAATGGAGACACACAGTAAAATGGGGGCTGCCAGGGGCTGGAAGAAGGGCTGGGGAGTTATTGTTTAATGGGTATAGAATTTAAGATTTGCAAGATGCAAAATGTTCTGGAGCTGGATTGTGGTGATGGTTGTACAACAGTGTGAATGTACTTAATGCCACTGAGCTGTATATTTAAAAATGGTTCAAATGGTCAGTCTTATGTTACATATATTATCACAGTTCTTAAAAATGACTTTTAAACCCTGTACATAAATCATAGCATCATTCATAATAGCAAAATATTATAAGCAACTGAAACGCCCTTCTGTAGGTGAATTGTTAAACTCTTGTACATCCTTACAGTGAAATACCAAGCAATAATAAGGAATTAACTATTGATGACGGGAACTACCTAAATGAACCTCAAGGGCATTATGCTTCGTGAAAAAAGTCAATCCCAGAAGGTTATACTGTGTGATTCCATTTCTATAACTTTCTTGAAATGACAAAACTACAGAAATAGAGAACAAATCAGTGAATGCCAGGGGATAGGGACGGGGTGGGGGTGGTACAAATACAGAGGTAACACCAAGGAGTTCTTTTGTGGTGATGGGACAGTTCTGTATCTTGGGATAAAATTGCATAGAGCTACACACACACACACACACACACACACACACACACGAATGAATGTGGGTTAAAAAAGATGGTGAAAACTGAGTAAGGGCTATAGTCTAGTTAACAGTAGTGTACCAATGTCACTACCTGATTTTGATACTGTACCTGTGCTTTATAGGCTGTCACCATTGGGGGAAACTGGGTGAAGGTACACAGGGCACTCTGTGCTATCTTTTTGCAACTTCTGTGAGTCTGTATTTCAAAATAAAAAGTTAAAAAATATATCTCATTCTCAAAACCACGGTTGATAAAGGATTACGCTACAACATACTGCTTCTGCTCAGTGGAGTTTAGAAACTAGTAGACAAGACAAGGTAGACTTCCATTTTATTAAAAAGTAAAAATTACCGTGCAAGGTATATTCGCTCCTAGATGCTAAGTGCTTTAGGAGTCCTCCAGAAGAAAGGTTGCTGTGGGCTGGGTCGGCAGGGCTGGTTATACAGGAAGGAGGAGCTTGAGTTGGGACTTGATGGGTGATTAGGGATGAGCCAGGCAGAGCAATACAATAGAAACAGGAGGTGGGGGGAATAGTGCAAGTAAGAGTCAGAGAGAGGGGTATAAAAGATAAGTTTGGGCAGTGCACAGGCCAGCCTGGCAAAACAGTTTTCACACACAGGAAGTACCAGGACAAGGCACCGAATAACCTATTGGTTAGGTTTCCGAGCAGAAGAGTGACTCGTGAAAGCAGTGTAGTCTGATCTGGCTCAGAAACAGGTGAGGCGATGACATGAGAATGGGAAAGTCTAGAGATGAGTGAGTAACCATGGAAAGGAAGGGATCAGCAGCTCAGACAGGATTTGAGGCAGAGCCCGGGCGACTAGACAAATGATGTCACCTGCCTGAAGGAGGGAAGGACTTGAGTTTTGGGAAATGGGCTCGTTCCTAGTGCATCCCCAGCAGCACCTGTCTTTCCACCTATTTACATCAGAATTTGTATACTCGTTTCCTTTCTGAAAATAGAGTGGACCCACCAGGTTCCTAAGAGGTAGAGACAGGAAGACAGGATTTAATGACTCGGCTCCAGGGATCCTCCTGATTTTACTCCTTGTCTAAAAAGCAACCCAACCGCCTTATACTCCTGCCCACCCACAGCTCCTGGTAACCATCCAGTAGCTTTCTGCCAAGATTGTTGCAAAGAGAGCTGTCTCCATAATCAGAAACTTCCAACATTGTGCTGGGGGCCTTGATAGGCAGCAAAGGAATGGTGTTTCAGCGGCAGAATTTGGGAGTTCTGACCTCTTAACGGTTCTGTTTTGCTGTCTCAGTGATTGCAGTGAAGCTAGAGTTTGAGAAAAATTATTCTGTGTAGTGAGAAAGGCATGATGGTCTGAGCCCAGGCTGAAAGTGAAACCTAACTTGGTTGTTTTTAATAGCTTGATCTTGTCGGTGAAGACCTCGCCCCACTGCACCTCCCCCTCCCTCCCCTATTTCCCTTTAACTTGAGCCTCACTAGTCTCCCTGGCTCACAGCGCATGCTTTATTCCTCAGGCAATTTTTACACAGAAAAACAAGCTGCCTTCTGACCCGCTGGACACTAGACGCTGGCAGGGCTTCCAGCTGGAGGAGTATCTGATAGGGCAGTCCATTGGCAAGGGCTGCAGTGCTGCTGTGTATGAAGCCACCGTACCTGTGTTGCCCCAGAACCTGGAGGTGGCAAAGAGCTTCGGGCTTCTTCCAGGGAGAGGCCCAGACATCGTCCCACGAGGAGAAGAGGAGGAGCTTGCTCCACGGGCCCTTGCCTTTCCCTTAGCCATCAAGATGATGTGGAACATCTCGGTAAGGACGGGCCTTTCATCTTCAAAGTAGACGTTTCTAAGTGTCAATCTTAGGGGACCTGATGGCGCTTTTTCCCAGGAAGTAGGTAGAAAAAGAGAGATTCTCCCCAGTCCAGGTGCCTGTAGAGCTCGGCTTCCTCTTACATGGGAGTGTGAAGCAGCGTCTCAAAATGTGATGTTTCGCACATCAGCTGGGGACCAGGTTAAAAGGCAGATTCTGACCAGCAGGTCTGAGGTGGGGCCTGAGATTCCGCCTTTCTAACCAGCTTCCAGGGGGTACCCATGCCGCTGGCCTGTGAGCCATACTTGGAGGCGTAAGAGCCCAAACCATTTGTTTCTCACCTGTCAGTCTGGCTGATGAGTTAGTTAATTTCAGGGCTGCAGTGACCACCATCCTCTCCCCTTCC
Source organism: Hipposideros armiger (assembly GCF_001890085.2). Lineage (NCBI taxonomy): Eukaryota > Metazoa > Chordata > Mammalia > Chiroptera > Hipposideridae > Hipposideros > Hipposideros armiger. Next base: position 1,034,191 of record NW_017731827.1, read on the forward strand.
CCTGACCTGTCTCACTGGAGAGGAGGAGCCATATTTCTTTCCTCTAAACCCACCTTCCACCTCACCTCCAGATCAGAGGCTTGCTTGTCACCTCCCTGCTCTCCACTCTTGAAGGACTCGAGGCTTTGGGGAATCGAGTATTTTCCCCCACAAAAACAAAGATTTCTGTCTATTTAGAGTAATTTCTTTGCCTTGCCGTTACATGGGTGGGTGTAGGAAAATTCATCAAGACCTGATGTTCTTTCTCCTGCCGAGAGCATCTAATCAGGACGAGGGTAGAAACAGCCATGCAGCTCACGCTTGACACTGAAGAATGCAGTTTCTTGTTTTGTTTTGTTTTGTGGAATGAAGATTATGAGACTGTTGCACTTCCAAGCTGGGCTGACAGCTAACGAGTAGCCAAATCCTTTGCCCATGAAACATCCAGTCTTAGCATCAAAACCTCCACTGGTTGAGGCGTAACAGCTATTGCATTCACAAAAGCTGAAAGACTTAATTCTTATAGGATCTTCTCAATACCTACCAAGTTTCACAGGTCCTGAGAGCCGTTCATAATGAAATGAGGAAAGTAAGGTGCTTTTCCTCCTCTTTGGTTTTTTTTGTTTTTGTTTTTGCTTTTATGAGTTTGTATCTGTTTTGTTTATTCATTTATTTTTTCCTTTAGATTTCCATCCTCTTTGGTTTTTTCGTTTGTTTGCTTCTTACTGGGGGATAGGAAGGCTGTTCTGTGATTCAGCACAACTTTAACCAGGAGGGCAGCTCAGGCTCTGGCCTGTCTGCTAACAGGAGCCTGCAGGGATGAGCCTGGTTGTGACCGGGGGCATCTTTGGCAAGAAGATTGGCCCTGTGCTGTGACCATCTTGACATCTCTTCCTGCCCTGGCACCTGAGCTGCCGAGTCTGAGGTGTGAGAAGCATCCTCTTAGTTGGCCTGGATGACACCTCTGCCCTCTCTCCCAGGAGAAACTAGTCTTGGTTTGCCACTTCAGAGAGGTTATCTTATCTTGAAGGTCAAAGACAATTCTGGGCAGTAGCTGTCCTGGTCCAGGTTACAAGAAGGGCTTAGACTTGCTATTCTGCTTGGGTCTATATAACCCTGGATTCTTTATGGATGTGTTTCAGGCGGGCTCCTCCAGCGAAGCCATCTTTAACACAATGAGCCAGGAGCTAGTCCCAGCTAGTCGAGTGGCCTTGGCCGGGGAGTATGGAGCCGTCACTTACAGGTAAGTGCCCGTCTGCCCACCAGACTAGCTCTGAGTTCTTTGAGAGCAAAATCATCATCGATGTCCTCAGCACAGTCTGACCTGACGCACAGTACATAATAAGTGCTTACTAAATGATGTAGTTAATGATGGATTTTCAGTTGGTGGATAATTAACTTGGGAAAGACTGCAGATCATCTGACTTCAACTAAAGATGCAGATGGCTCATTCACACTAGAGCAGGGAGAGAGGGCCGTGCTTCCTAAGGCCCAGGTGGACACCATCTGTCCATAGAAACTGAACTGTCTGCAGAGGAGGTAGCATTCATTCCACTAATAGCTGCAGTGTACCTGATGGTACCCAGGGACTTAAACAAACAAACAAACCAAGTGGCCTGTTCCCCGCGTTCTGCACGAGGCCCAGGAGCCAGACATGTTGGAAGCAAAGTCCAGTGTGTAAGTTCTGGAGGGGCGTCTTCTCAGGTGCTGAGGGAGCCCAGAAGTGGTGTGTGCACAGCAGGCATGGGAGCCGTTCCGAAAGCCTCTTGAAGGGACCCTTTGTGCTCCCTTTTGAAGGATGAATGAGCATGAGCTCGGCGAAGCAGCAGGAAAAGAGGTGCTGTCCGCAGAGGGCAGAGCAGGGCAGGCAGGAGCCCACACCGCCGGCGGCTGTGTGAATCCCATGCCTACAGGCGGCGGGGTCACGCTTACGACGGAGGCGGCGCTGTGCTCACTCCGGTATTTGTGGGCTGCCAGGAAGAGGCGGGCCTGCCGCGTTTCTGGTGATTTATTAGAGGGTTGATTTGTAGGTCTAGTTCTGTCCGGAGCTGGAAGGTAGACATAGGGGCTTAAGGAAATATACACAGAAAACTCCCTCCGTACCTCGCAAGGCTCTGGTATGACTGAGGGTCCACGCAGGCCAAGGAAGCAGCTGCTTCTCCTGATTCCTGGGTGGAGGGAAGTGGACATCTGAGTGTCAGCCGATTGGTGGGGGGGCTAAAGTCACCCTCAGGTGGCTCCTGTTGTGTTCGCTTCAGCCTGCTGACAGGTGCTGTCAAGCAGCTGTGAGCACTGATGTCTGCCGCTGAGGGGCCTGCCCAGACCTCTCGTCTGAAATAGTCCCTGCCTCGCCAGCCCTTCGCCCTGCCTTAGTTTTTTTTCATAGCATTTATCACCCCCTGGCCATAAATCATAGATGTCTGTTTCCCACTGTCTGTCCAGCTGTCTCTACCCTCAGAGCACAGGGCACACAATCCGAAACGCAGTTGTTGACTGCCTTCCCCCACAGCTCAGAGAGTGCCTGTTGAATGATTAGCTGAAGGTGGCAGAAGGTCTGTTACCTAAAGTACTGGTGATATTTGGCGTTGTCTGAGGAGAAACACTATTCTCTGAGGGCACTCTGGGTGTACTGCTGCTGGGCCTTTGCTCATCTAGGGACGGCAGACTCGGCCCACTGTATCTGCGCCTCTCACTTCTTTCTGCCGCCTGATTTCTGATCCTGTCCCATGTACACGCGACGCTCCACCATACTGAATTCAGACTTCCCTCCCCCAAGGCACCAGGCTCCTCCCTGACTGTCTTCTGTGCAGTTAGCTGTACTGGGCCGCCCTCCCCACAGCCTCGTCCTGTTCCAGGTCTCAGTTCCCACACGCGCGCCCACATATCTCCCCAGCACAGCCACACTGTTCCTCTGCTAGTAACAACTGAGCAGAGCCTTGAGCTGTGATCCTGATTCTCGCCAGAGCCCCAGTGGCTCAAGGGGACAATGCTGTAACTCCTTTGATTGCAGAGAACAGGCCCACTCAGGTGGACTTGAGAAAGAGCAGCAGGCCACACGTGGACTGACTTAGGAACGGAGGCAGCTCTGAAGACAGGGCGGGCCGTGTGCTCCCTCCGTGTTGCGTTCATGTCTCTGGGCTTCTGCTCCATTCTCTGCCACCCGGTGTCCTTGTCCTGACCCCATGGCTATTCTGTCCGTGCATACCTTTGGCTTGCACGCCTCTTTGGCTTCCCATGGCCACAAGCCTCATGGCGCCCATTGCTGACTGCCAGGTTGCTGCCATATTTCCTCAGAGAGTCTGTCTGGCCCCCCTCCCCTCTTACCACCAACCATTTGGATCTCAGATGTGACTGCAGGCTGGGTGCCCTGGGGTCAGGTCCCACCCTGACTCCAGTCTGCTTTGGTTGAGGGGCAGGGATAGTACACAGCAGGCAGTCACACAATCCAAAACATGGCCACCTTGCCTCGCCTCAGCAGGGCTGTGGGTGTGGGGCTCCTAGAGGAGGAGGGCTGAGGAAGGCAGGCAGATAACATATCTCCTATGAACTGGGTCTGTATCCGTTATTCAGCAATGTTTGTTGAGCTCATAGGCCACACCATGTGCTATGCTAGAACTTGGACTCATGGAAATTCTGGGTCCTTTACAAGTATTAACAATCTATGAGGTATGTTATTACCTTAGTCCCCTTTTGCATTTGAGACGTGGCCAGGATGCACAGTGGCAGACTGGGAGGCAAAACCAGGCAGTCTGGTTCCAGGGACTTGTAACCAGTGTCTGTCACATGAGATGGACAGGTGGATGGGCTAGTGGAATCATTGAATGTGATGATTTATGGGCTTTTTCCCTCTAGCACCAGGCTCTGCACTGGCACAGAGCAAATCTAAGTAAATATTTGATAAATGGGTGAATAAATGCATGTCAGTATTTCTTGTGGCCTTAGGTTATCTTTCCAACTGTTGTATCTGATACTGGCCTCATACGTTTGTCCCTTGTGGCTAAAACAGAAAATCCAAGGGAGGGCCCAAGCAGCTGGCCCCTCACCCCAACATCATCCGGGTCTTCCGCGCCTTCACCTCGTCTGTCCCACTGCTGCCCGGGGCCCTGGTCGACTACCCGGATGTGCTGCCCCCACGACTTCACCCCGAAGGCCTGGGCCACGGGCGGACGCTCTTCCTCGTGATGAAGAAGTAAGTGGCAGGCCTATGGCAGGACCTGGTCCCTGCTGCTGTGCAGCTGGGGCAGCCGCTCCCTTTGGGAGATACGGCCATACCCAGGTCAGTTTCCCTTAAGGACGATTTTCCACGGGAACAGGATCTCATCTTCCTTCAGAACAGACTTGTTACCTAGTGCCTTTAGTGCATTCGACTGTTGCCCGTCTCGGTGGCTGTTTTATTTGTTTTGTTTTGTTTTCAACGTAAAGTTTTCCTTCCTCCCCTTCGTGCACCCTAGTATTGCCATAAAGGGTATTTTAAGGAAATGAGCATCTCTGATGTCACTTTCAACATGCGAGGCCCCAGCTCCTTTCTAATTTCACGATGGTGGGAACAGAAAGGACACTTGGGGAAAAGAGAAATAAAAAAGCTCCGAGGAGGAAAGGCCGTCAGCCGAGGAGTAAATGAGAGGCTAGGGATGGTGGATGCGCGGTAGTCAGAGGCCCTGTCACCCTCTCCACCAGCTACCCCTGTACCCTGCGCCAGTACCTTCGCGAGAACAGCCCAAGCCCCCGCCTCGCCACCGTGATGACCTTGCAGCTCCTGGAAGGAGTGGATCATTTGGTTCAGCAGGGTGTCGCTCACAGGGACTTAAAATCTGACAACATCCTCGTGGAGCTGGATGCAGGTAGGTGCCCAGCTGCACCTCAGAGCTCTCCAGGGGGCACTAGACCAGGTGTGGGAACATCAGGACTCTTCGGGGCCTTTTTAGTTTTCACGCCCTATTATAAGTTGTTTTGTCTAAATTTAGCTCTGTACTCAAGACATGAGCAATCTCTCCTTCAAAACGGAGGCTTTCGTTCTGTGGGATTTATGGAGTGAGAGTTAATGTTCCCATGTGCCTTTCTTTTGCCCACTTTCAGAAAAACCTCAGTGGTCAACGTTTTCTTGAATAAAGTAAAAGAGAGGTAGACTTCAGCTCAATATAAAAATTTTCAAACCGTAAAAGCTGTCCAAATGTAAATCTAGCTGCTTTTGGAACTAATGCGTTCTCCATCACTGGAAGCATTCAAGTAGAAGCTGGATGGCCATTTGTCTGGGGATATTGTAAAGGAGAGTCATAAGCTGATAAATTTTGAACTAGAAGATTTAAAATAAATATGCAATTAAATTACTAGAGGACCTGGCTTTTTAAAGGAAGTCTGTATGAATCCTTTTACAAATAACTAATTCCTAATGCACCTGTTTCTAAGGTTTGGATTTGGGGTTTCCAGTTCAGATCAAAGATTCTTGGGGTGTAAGGTCCCTTAGAGGTCATGTGAGCTAATCCCCATCTGTTGAGTAAATCATGAGCAGCTCCTTCTGTCTTGGGACAGCTCCAGTTACTAGATTACTTAGATTGAGCCAAACTTTTATCCAGTTCTTTGCTTGGGGGCTTTGTCTGGGAGCGTTTATTTCCTAGAGGCATTTCCATATTGGTATAGCTCGCCCTCCCGTTCTGGGAAGTGGGCTTCCATGCAGGCCTTGCCAGCCTGCACTCCTGGGCCAGCACTAGGGCCCTGTTAGCCTCTCTCACCCATATCCTGATGGCTTTAGTAGGGACATACGGCCTCTCAAGAGGAAAGAGGGAGAATCAGTCACTTAACCTCTCCTGTCCATTCCCCAGACGGCTGCCCCTGGTTGGTGATCGCGGATTTTGGTTGCTGCCTGGCTGACAAGCACGTCGGCCTGCAGTTGCCTTTCACCAGCTGGTATGTGGATCGGGGCGGAAACGGCTGCCTGATGGCTCCTGAGGTGAGTCCCGCTGAACATGTCATGTGCCGTCAGCAGACTCTTCTGTTTCCACTGACAGAACAACTAGACTTGATACCTCATGATTTTCTCAACACTTCTGTCTTTTTGACCCATAATTTGGCACAAGTCCTTCCCCTGCCACTTTTTAAATCTGGATCTCCCTGTGTTGCCAGGAGATGCAAGTTTTATCAGCACAAAGTTGGCAGCCTAAGCAGATTCTTCTGGGTCTGAGCTACAACTCAGTCAAATTCAGGGCTCCTTGGGACTGAGTTCAGATTAGCCACCTATCAGGCACAGTGCAGGAATATAAATAGGTTAGAAATGCCCGCAGCCTGACTGCTTGCTTTGCTTTCTGAGCAGGTGTCCACGGCCTGCCCCGGCCCCAGGGCAGTGATTGACTACAGCAAGGCTGATGCCTGGGCC
>NW_017731827.1:1040975-1049856 GCF_001890085.2 Hipposideros armiger
GGGGAAAAGATGCATTTTTAAGAAATGTCTAATGGAGATGTCCTTTATGGAAACGGCTGAGATCTAATGAGATACACAGGTGTGAAGATGTCTCTGAGAGCAGACCTGGACATTTTGAGATTACTCTAAAGGAATCTACTGGCTGACACATGTGAAGCCACAGTGGTAGGTCCGGTTCAGGCGGCATGCTTAGTGGAAAGAGCAGACAGACCAGGATTCATGTTCTCCTTCCTCCACTCACCTCTCACTGTGCAGTATGCTGTCACTGTCACAGTAATGCTCACTGCTACCAGGTACCATGAGCTACAGTGCCTTCCCCCAGTGCTCATGTGCAGGAGGTGGTTCATGGGCCTTCCATGATGGGGAGGCTATTCCAACTGGGGGCACAGTGCCCCCCCAGCCAAATGTGTACATGTGGAAAAGCCTGGAGCATGGGCTGAGAGCAGCCAGTATATGTGAAAGGTATCAGAGCAGGGAGAAGGACAGGGCAGAATTTGGTTGGGACCAGAGAGGCAAGACCTTGAGTGAGGATTTATTAACAAACGGTTGTGGGCCGAGCACTGTCATAGATGTCCTAAGCCTCAGCTTCCCTTTCTGTTGCAGAGACCGTCTGCCCGAGTAGCTGCTAACGTGCTTCATTTAAGCCTCTGGGGTGAACATACTCTAGCCCTGAAGAATCTGAAACTAGACAAGATGATTGGCTGGCTCCTGCAACAATCAGCAGCCACTTTATTGGCCGACAGGCTCACGGAGAAGAGCTGTGTAGAAACAAAAATGAAGATGTTATTTCTGGCCAACCTGGAGTATGAAGCGCTGTGCGAGGCAGCCCTTCTCCTCTACTCCTGGAGGGCCGCCCCGTGATAGCGCTGATGTAGCTGGTGAATTACTAAAAGAACTTGGCAGCATCTATGTCGTGATGGTCTGTGAATGCTGAGGGCGGGAGCTCAGAGGTGTGAGGGTGGGAGTCAAGAGAAAAGATGGCGCAGAGAGGGCTGGTGAACAGAAGAGAGGGCCTCTGATTTGGCAAATGGGAGGAACATGCTGAGTGAAGTTCATGGTCTGTAGCTACTAAACCTAGCTGTGCGATTTTGGATGTGTCCTATAACCAGTGTGGTCTGAAGTTCTGTTACCTATAAAATGAAGTAACTGGTCTAGATAGGAGTCGGCAAACCTTTCCTGGAGTGGGCCTAAGAGTAAAGACTTGGCTAACACAGCTACTCTGTCATTATAATCTTAAATATGTAAGCGAACAAGCGTGGCTGTGTGCCAGTGCAGCTTTATTGATGGGCACTGAAATTTGAATTTCATGTGTCACAAAATATTAATTTTTTTAAATCGTTTAAAAATGTAAAGACCATTTTTGCTTGCAGGCCATACAGAAAGCAAGCTGCGGGCTGGAATGGCCCACGGGCCATACTCTGCCAGCCCTTGGTCTAGACCAGGGGTCGGCAAACTGCGGCTCGCGAGTTACATGCAGCTCTTTGGGTATGTTCCGTCTCTAAAGTTAGCTGACCCCTGGAAGAGCCAATCCTGTCTTTCACAACGACTTAAAAATTATTTAAGAGCCATAAATATATTTTTACATAATCACCATTATGTGAACAATATCCTTTAAAAATTTTATAAATGAAACTATGATAGTTGTTTTATCTTCATTTTCAATTGTACTTCAGAGGCTCACGAGCCGCAATTTGCTGACCCCTGGTGGCTCTTCCATCTCAAAAGTTTGCCGGCCCCTGGCCTAGATGATCACACAAAGTGCTAATCACGGGACCCCTCTGTGTATGTATGCTACAATTAACATAGTAAGATCTCTGCCTACAAAGCCAAAGGAATGAGTTCTTTGACCAGGTGAGAAGATCCCTCAGGTGTTAACTGCTGACCAGAAAGCCCTACCTTGTGCTCCTGTTCTGTCTTCACAGACCTCCGCAGAGTTAATGGCCGAGCTGGTCTGTTAGATGAGGCTGGGCTGAGGAGGGGCGGACCTGCGCTCCACTTTATAGCGAAGATCCCAGCCCAGGTGGTGGCTGTCAGTGGCATGTGACCTGAGCTAAGGCAAACATTTGCACAGGTCAGTATATTCAGGTCTCAGAATGAAAACGCAGGCAGGAGAATAGGGAGCCTCTGAACTCCAGCTGTGCATGCTGGGATAGCTCCGGGGTAGCTCTGAGAAAGCATTTCCACGGCGCTCTTCCAGCTCCTAAATCGAGTCTAGTAGAGCTAAAATGACTGGTGAAATAGAAATTAACAGCTTAGGGTTTTAAACTTGATTTCCTTCTGACTCGCATTTCTTACAGGAATTGTGAAGCATTAAACGCACATGTATAACTGCAGAATCTGTCTGTGCCTTGAACTGTTTGGCGTTAATTGGTATACCAGAAAGATGAGAAAATTCTGCGGGCAGAGACCAGCAGTGGGGAAGGGATTTCACACCGAGTTCTGCACATGCTCTAGGAACACAGCCGTCACCTAAAGCAAGTGAACATATTTAAGGTTCTTTTCAAGCAGGCAATTCCATAATTCTACATACAAGCACTGTTACCCTGCATTTCCCATTTCAGTGATGCCCCACCAACCTCAGTGTAGTAATAACCTTATTTGATCCCTTGAGAAGTTTGGAAATGCTATCATTTCATAGTTAAAATACAGTCCAGTCTTCGCCAAAATTAAAAGAGACCACTTACTATTTCTGGATCCAGTCATTTCCGAACAACAACCCCTCCAGTAGCGAAGCACAGCAGGGCCAGAGGAAGTTTGAGGGCAGCGTTTCTCTTTATTTTAGAAATGACTGTGACTGCACATATGGAAAACACCACTTAGCAGTAGGTGGAAAAACTTCACCTAAGAGTCGCCCCCTAACCCCACCCCTTGGTTCTCAATGCTGCATCTCCCACTGAGGTAAGGCTGTGCCACTGTCCCACGGCTTTAAAAAACAAACAAACAAAAAATCCACCATAAAGGGAGAAACACCCAGTCCTATTCAAAGCCCTGCATCTCCTCGTTGTGAGGCCTCAGTCAGACTTCTCCTTCTCCTTCATGTGTAAGAAGACGATGCTGAAGAGGAAGAGTCCCGCCATCATGGAGAAGGCGCTGGCGTAGTAGGGATAGGCGGAGGGGATGAAGCGCTCGTACTGCGTGTGCTGGAGCGGCCTCACCGACACCTGCAACAGGACAGAGGTGACAGGCCCAGGAGGGACACACGCTGACTGAAAACGGGAGACTGACTGCAACCTGCGCTTACCTGAGTGGAAGAGTATAGGTGAGTGTAGCCCAGCCGGTTGTAATCCACTTTAAACTGGAACACGCCGTACACGTCAGGCAGCTTGAACTGGACGCTGTACTTGCCACCTGGGGATGAGCAACACAAATAACCAGGAGGGGGGCGTCCTGCCACATTTCTGTTAGCCCCCCAAGAGCAAGCCAGAGGCAGGGACTCTTCCTGCAGCTTCATGTGCAAGAATTACATTTACCTTTCTTCTTCAAGAAAGTCCTAACAAAAGGATCGATGCGGACAAACTCCAGCTGGATGTCATCACCATCAAAGGGGACCCATTTGCCATTTGAGAGCTGTTCGATCACAATGCTGTACTCCTGAGATAAAAGGCCCGTTAGCCAGGGAGGCCGGTGACAGGAGGTGTGTTGCCATCCTCAGCTGCACTGATTCCCCACTCATGAATCTGGCAGGAACTCCCATAAGTCGTGACATAGCGGGCAGGCCCCACCACCCACCCCAGACAATGACTGAGGTACCTCCCAGCAGGCTAACCCCTCTGACTCGCATCTACCTCTGTAGGCCCGCGGAAGTCTGCACCCATGCTCCACCCCTAGACCATGCCGGGCACTCGGGCATCTCTGCTGCCATATTTGCTGCTCTCCTGCCTTGCCCCATTTCTCCTGCCTGACAAATTCATCCTCGAGACCCGACTCCAGTGTCATTTCTCTTGTGATCCCCACTCCCAGCAGAGTGAATCGGCGAAGCCCCTCCCGCCTCTGCACTCCCACAGCAAAACCACACCTCTCCACAAGGTCTCCACTAGGGTATCCGTTTCCCTGCACTAAACTGACTTTCTTCAGGGTAAAGGTTACTTCATTCATCCTTATTTAGGCCCCTCAGGCACAACACAGAAGTGTTCCATAAATGCTTTCGAACTAAGTCAACTTGGCCAAAACCTTGGGGCCCTCCCACTCCCAAGAAGCTCTTACCACTAGGTCAGTGACAGTGTAGGCATTGGGTGGGGCTGTCTCGCCCACCCGATGGTGGGACACAGGCCCCACACGGAGGACACCCTCCTCCTTGAACACCCAGCGGGAGAGGGCCACAGCTAGCTCGTAGTTGCCTGTCTGGGAATACCTGCAGAAGGGCAAACAGGAGGCTGGAGCACCAGTACCAACTTCTTCCCAGTGGCTGGGAAGCAAGACTGTTCTCTGTCTACCAGGATGAAATGCACTGAGCTGATTTCCACCTGTAGGCCATTACATACCTAAGTATCCTAGTTAAAGGGAACACAGAAAACAATACGAGGTGGCGTTGCTTTGGGTGTCACCTGCTCAATAAAGACTCACTTTCCAAACCTCTCTAGAGGAGCCATTGCTAGAAAAGTTTGGATTGCCAACACCAGCAACAGCAACCAGGTCAAGCCTTCGAGTAGTTTTAAAGCACCTAAAGATACTTAGCCTCTGACACTCACAGCTAAAAGGCTCGTCCTCCTCATCTGCACAGACCCCAGCACCCAGCCACAGGCCCCTACCTCTGGGAGCCGGGCGTGGCCTTCTGCACTGCTGAGTTGAAAAAGGCATCACTGAAGAAGTCAAGGGAGCCGCTGAAGATGACGCGGGCGTTGTTCCTGGCCTGCAGCCCAGCGATCAGGAGGGTGTTCTTCCCCACTGCATGGGGATACTGGGAACAAATGGGGCTGTCATCCGGGAGAGCCAGGGCAGAGTTCAAGCCGCTGGGCCTCGGGCAAGGGGGCAGGAGACTAGACCTGAACAACCTGGGCCCTCCCTGAGGGCAGAGCCTGAGACCCTGCAGCTTCTGCCCACTTTCCCGCTCCCACCAACTTCTCATTTCATCAGCCTCAACAAAGTGTGCTTTCCTGCTTAGTTATCAGCTTCAAATAAAAAAGGGCTTTGCTACCAGGCCCAGGAGCTGGAGCCTCCAAGCTGCAAAGGCCCCTTACCTGGGTAATGGGTTTATCCGGGAAGAAGGAGTAAGAAGTGGAAGAGCCCGTCAGGATGTCCAGTACCAAGGGGTTGTCAGGGTCAGCCACCATCCTGTAGAAGAAAAAGAGAACCATTGAACTCTGAGCCCAAAGGACCTGGGGTCCCCTAAGGGCCACCTCTTTGCAGGAATAAATCCTACTTTCTTAATAGCCACACTCAGCTCTCCTCTTGCTATAACTATGAAGTTTGACTCAATGTCATAAATTACTCTCATCCGCACCCTCTGGAGGAAAGAATACCCTCAAATAATCACAGGTTCAGTCGGTTTCCTGACAAGTTAGCGTGACCCCTCTTCCCCCAGGTTTCTGTCAGCTGCACCCTGCTCGCTCACCCAACACCTCGAAAAAGAATGGGATTCAGAGATGATTTCCCAACGATGGTCGGGGCCTTCAGCAGATTCTCCGTGTCAGCCACGATGAGCGTGTGCTGCAAGGGCAGAGGGAAGGATGGTGGTCAAGAAAAGGTGCCTCCCGGCCAGGGTCCCCTCCCTGCTTCCTTGTAGTTTCCAGGCTGAGCTTTGCTGTAAGGGCCTGAAACCTGGAAGGCGACAGGCCTGATTACCTGGCCAAGGTCTGAGATGTCATAGTTGTGATGGTCAATGACAGCAGTTTTCTCCTCATCAAACTCGATTCCACACTCACTGCCCAGCTCTCGAAGAGGGTCACCTGCACAGACCCAAGATACGTTTGGCTGAGTCCTTACGGGTGGGCCCTGAGCCAAGCTTTGTCACTTGTCCTAGCATCGCCATGACTCACTCTGCCATCATCCCCAGGGCCCTGCGGCTTCACCAGGCCGGGCTCAGCCCCCGCTGGAGCCCTGGACAGCAGCACGATATTCTGCCTGCAGGGGTCCAAGTCTGAACTGGTAAAACAAAAAGCCACCCGGCCCTCTCCCTCCACAAATACACAGTGACCTTGGTTCTGCACAAAAAACCCCTTTGAAGCAAAGTAATACCTGGGCAAACTCGACCTGGATGACCTTGGCTTAAAAGGTTTTTCTTTATCATCACCTTACTGAGAACCCCACCCAATATGGTTTTAAAAATCTCTCAGTGCTGAAAAAATGAATCAAGACTGGCCAGGTGTTGTTCATGGTTGAAGCTGAGTGATAAGTACATGGGGTTCAGGCTACTACTCTCCCCATACTTCTAAGTATCTTTGAAATTTTCCAAAATAGGAAACAAAACAAAAATCTGTCCAATGCTTTGGGCTCCACCCAATTAGCCTCCCCCTACCTGATTTCTCTTTTTAAGGAAAAAGCCGCCAAAACAAAAACAAAAAACAAAGGAAAATAAGCCAGGATTCCCAGCCCTTAAAAAGACCCGCATCTTGGGGCCAGCTGAGTGGTTCAGTTGGTTAAGAGCTCGCTCAAAGGTTTGAGCTCTGAGCAACAGCGGTTCGAGTCCAGCCCAAGCTGAGTTGCCGCTGAGCTGCCAACAAGTGGCAGGATGGCTCAGCTTAAAAAAAAAAAAAAAAAAAAAAAAGCCCACATCTCATTGGCTCATCACAGAAAAGGAGGAACTGAATGGCCCACAGCTCCCTCCCTCACTCCTTGGCCAAGGACCACTCAGTGAATGCCATTTTGGCAGCTTCCATTTGTAAAATTCTCCAAGCTTCCTGGAGAAATGGCGGAAAGCACCAGGACTTCCAAGGTTAGACTTACCAATGTCTGAGCTGGCAGCTACCAGGACACTGCCTCCACCATCAATGAAGGTGCTGATGGTCTCCACATTGATGTTGCCTCCAAAATCTGAAAGAAGCACCAGACTCAGTGATCCAGAAGGTTCCTCTCACAGCTCCTCTGACATCTGGGCAGAAGGGGGGTGGAAGGAGGTGGACTGCAGACCAGCCACAATCAATCACAGAATAGGGCCTTCTAGAGGCTCAAAAGGACAGGGACGTTTACCGTATATGCCCTTATACCAGGCAATTCTCCCATTTTCCCAATGTGATGATCCAAAAATAATGCTCAAATTCATAAACGTTTAAATGTGTAAGTGAAATAGTTAAACAGCTACCAGTTATAGTCAAGTTACTTATACATACTTCAAATCATATATAAAATATTTGTTTAGAAATGCTGCATTTTTCCACTCACATTTCGTTAAACAACTTCATTGAAACTCATCACCTGCACCTTTCACATCACTATCTTTGTCATCACTACAGCCACTTTTGGGGTCACCTAACAGTTTCCACAGCCCATCAACTTCACTTCCATCTAAGTCAGCAGTTCTCAACCTTCCACAGGGGTCGCCTAATACCATCGGAAAACACATATTTTCGATGGTCTTAGGAACCAAGACACCGCTCCTCTATCCATCTCCAGGCCCACATGCAGATACGCCCACATACGAGTACCCGGCAACCCCTGTGAAAGGGTTGTTCGACCCCCAAAGGGGTCGCGACCCACAGGTTGAGAACCGCTGATCTAAGTCTAAGCTCTCTGAGAAAGCACTTTCGAATCTGAGGATGATGCTGTCACTTGAGAGCAGGGTCTTCTGCCTAGGAATCCTCCAGATTTATATCCACGACAGCCGTAACAGAACCACTTCATACACTGTCCTTTAAAGTGACCACCATAAAGACCCATTAATTTCCAACACTGGTAACTGTGAGATCATACCCTTTTTCAGACAGTTAGGTCCGGTGACTGCCATAAGGATCCAAAACCAGGCTGCCAAGGGCTTCTGGGCCTTTCCCAAAGTGCACCCTGATGCTCAACAAAGTACTGGGGGAGTGCCCAGTAATTCACTTATTCATTAAATGAAAAGTACTTCCTCTGTGCTGAGAAGAAAAGTAAGGGGACAATGAGGGAGGAGAGCTAGGATATAAAAGTTGGTCAGGGGACCTTGCACAAGTGGCATTTGAGAAGGTGGGAGAGTGAGCCAGGCAGCATGACGGGGAAGGGCATTCCGGGCACTAAGAACAACAGACGACAGGTGCAAGGTCCCAGAGGCGGGTGAGCATGTCACCAGGCCGGTGTGGCTCAGCTGGAGAGAGTGAAGGGTGGTGAGCAGCAGCAGAGGACACTGGGGTGACACGAGGGAGGGCAGTTCATGTAGGGATTTGTGGGCCCCATGAAGATGTTGGCTGTGGGGCGGAACCACTGGAGGGTTTTGAGCAAGAGGCCAACCTGATCTGATTGCTATTTTGAAAGCATGATTGTGGTGGCCAGGTGGACAGTCAGGTACAGGGGGTAGGTAAGGGTGGGACTAGACCGATGGGTTAGAAGGCTACCGTGACAATCCAGGCATGCAGGGTGGTGACTGGACCATGGCAGCAGAAGGGGGAGAGCGTGTGGGGAAGGGGGAGACAGAGGACAGTGGAGAGTAGTGGGCCTACGCTCACATCTGAAGGTAAAGCCAGCAGCAGGGTCTGCTGATGGATCGGCTATGGGGTGTGAGAGACACTCAGGACGGCCCCAAGGCTTCTTTCTGGCCCCAGAAACTGCAAGGCTGGAAGTGCCACTTACTGAGACAGGACAGAGAAGCCTGTCCATTAGGCAGTTGGAAATACGTCCATAATAACTTTGTAAAGATCTAAATGTGAGAATGGCCCTCTTTTCTGAAAACTGTCAGGAAGAAAAAAGCACCTTACCTTTCCTTCTGGCACAGACAAAACATCTTGCATGTGGGAATACAACCTCTCAGACTACATAT
>NW_017731827.1:1050461-1062590 GCF_001890085.2 Hipposideros armiger
ACAACAGTGATAGGGTTTAAAATAACGTTGAATCTCAGATGGACAGTTATAATCTCTTCCCAATTACTTTTCAAGCTTTTTCCAGCAAAGAGAACGTCTTAGTTTGATACTGGTCTTTAACACATCCCACATACTTGCTAATCTCTTTTAAGAGGAAGCCCGGGCTCAAAGTCTTCAGCAGGCAACAGAATCTGGCTAGAACTTAATAGCACTATATTTATTCTATTTACAGTTACCTTCTACTGAAAGCAAGGGATGATACTGGATTTCCATTGTGCGTGACGATACTGGGTTCATTACTGGTTTCCTTTTAAAATGTTTTAGTTTTTAAAAAGCGAGTCAATTTGAAGAAAACTACTAAGTAATTATTAGAACAGGCGATATGGAATCTGGCAAAAGTCACGGAGGAGGTATACAAATAGTTGAGTAACGTTTGTGAAACACTGACTTAGGCTCTCTGACATGTCTCCCGCCTGTCTTTTCAACCTTCTCCATGTCTCACCCACCGTTTCTTCTCCAAGAAATCCACTTCCTGAGCACACCTCGGACAGTCCCTCCACTCCATCATGTACATCCACACACGGGATTTGGCAACTCACTTAAGTCCTTATTCTTATGTCCTCAAAGATAGACCGAAAGCATTCCTTAAGGGCAGGCTCTCGGTCGCTGTTCAGAACCTATTTCAGAGTTCCAAACACAGCAGAAGCTTGGCAAACACCAATTAACCCGCTAAAGGCTCCATCCACCTGCCCAGTAACTTGAACATTTTAACTTGTACAATCTGGGTAATTTCCACCCAACTACACTGCCTCCAAAAAGCCAATTCCAAAGACACACGCTGCAGGGGAGCTGGGGTTAACATGATTAAGTGATGAGAACCTAGGGAAAAATACTTCAGGGATTTGGCAGAATCCAACCTCCCATGACCTACAGGGAACAAAGTGGCTGCCAATGAAATGAAAGACTTCCTAAGCTCCATCAACTGAAGGAAGAGATGGCAGTCCTGTCTTACCCCAGAGACAACCTAAGTCTTCTGAGAGAAAGATAAACTGAACCCACAAAAGAAGAGAATGACTAGGATGGTCACCAAAAAAGCATGGCAAAGAACTAGCCGAAGGAACTGGGGGTGTTTAGTCTGGAGAAGAAACAACTGAAAAGGCTATGATTATGTGAAGGCTATGCCTACAAGCAAAATAAGCATTAGACTTACTCTCTAGGCCCCTTCGTCCTCTCCTCCATCCCAAATAAACGAAGCAGGAAATAGGAGACAAATTTCAGTTTAATGTAAGAACTTCTCAACAGAGTTATCTAATGGTGGAGCGGATTGTCTCTTAGACAGTAAGCTCCCTGTCATAGGAATACTGAAGTATCGATCCATTGGATAATCTAGTAAAGGTAGTCATTCTGTTCACCAACCAGCCAGCCCTCTGGTAGGCCTTGGACATATCCTTCCAGCCTCAAATAGGGGGCTGGGCTAGATAATCGCCACGGTTCTTTTTCGGCCTGAGGACTCTGAATCCATGCGAAAAGATCAACTACGGTGCCTCTTTACAGCAAACCACATTAACGGCATGCCGTTTCCTCTCTCCCCACAGACCCACCCAACCGGGGGGCTCTCCATCTTCCCTATCAGGCCCTTTACATTGAAAAGTCACTTTTCAGAGTAGCAAGGCCCCAGGCTCCACAGTCTGCGGCAACACTTGACCCCACAATCTTCAGCTGTGTGGGTTTTTTTTTAAAGAAGATATACTCTCCTGGGCCCAAGTTAGAATTTATCATGTTCCTCGGGCCGCAGCAGTGCCCAGGGCTGGTCACCCATCCCGTGACCCCAGAACATGCTCAAGATCCAGAAGCAAGCAAGCGATTCCCAGTTCCGGGGGCGACGCACAACCCTTACCTTCTACCGAGGGGGAGAAGATGATGAGATTGTCATAGAGGAACTCCCCGTACTTTATAAGGGACAGGCTGGGGTCATCTGCGGTCTTGAATGTGAGCTCAAAGCCCCGATCTGGACAAGAAAACAGGGAGCTGAAGCAGGCGGGACGCAAAGGGAAACCACGACCGCCGCCCCCCTCGCCCCCAAGCGGCAGGGCAGACCTGCACGGCCCGCTAGCGAAAAACGAGTGCGAGGGAGGGAGAGCGGCCGACGCCCTCGGGCTCGGGGACCTTTCCAACCCCAGGTTCTCTCACCCTCGCCCTCTCGGACCCCGGTCTCACCCTTCAGGCTCCGGAAGAAAAGCGAATGCGTCTCCCGCAGGTTGAGGTTGTCCAGCAGCACTAAAGTGCGGGGACCGCTGGCACCGACCAGGACAAGCAAGGGCAGCTGCAGCAGCCACAAGAGGGACCAAGCATGGGACGCGCCGCGGAACTCCATCTTTCTCCTGCGGCCAAAGAACCCAAGCACCTGGACACCGGAAATGCCCTGTCTACAGTCACCCAATCGCGGCTCGCGGTCGTGGAGCTCCACCCGGAAGTGATCTGGGAACGCTGGGGCCGGTCGCCCGGAGCCGCTGCTGGGAGGGTGGGAGCCAGGAGCACCACCGGAAGTGCCCGGGTTCTAAGAGGAGCCTCTGAACCCTATTGGCGGAAGGGGAGCGCGGCTCCGCCTCCCCAAAGGAAAAGGCTCAATGCTAGAGAGACAGCTCTGCAGCCGCGGCCAATCAACAAGGCCAGGCTCCCGCCCCAGCCCCGAGCCCGCCTTTTCATTAGCTTGGTCCCCGCCAGCTTGGTCTTGACAGTTGCGTTCCGAACGGGATCTGGAGCGGTGTCGGCCACCCTGGACTAACTCTTCGGTCCTCTCTGGTCTTGGACAGACTTGGGACTAGGAACCAGACCCTCACCTCCACCATCTCGAGAGAGGAAGGAATTGGAAATATAACGGACAGGTGCACTTTAGTCTCCTGCCGCTGACGGACCCGGGTGCCTTGCCTCTGCCCTGCCCAGCTTGGTGGCATACGCTGGGGGCAACGTGAATAGGCGGTGGACTAGACTAGCTATTAAAAAGCTCTAGCTGGGTTCATTTCCAAGCTTCGTCTCCCACTAGCCCTTTTACTTAGGGATTTCACTTCTCTCCAGGGTACTGCCCTAGGCTGGAAATAGTGATAGCCAGAAGCAGCTCTCCTCATCTGTGTGCCTTTGAAAAAGCCTGGGCTCTTGGGAGGACTAGAGCAGCTTTTCAAGCGCTTAGCGCAGGGCTAGGATGAGCAATCTCTCAGTAATGCTGGCTCCCACCCTTTCTAAATTGATACAGGGTCCAGGCTCACCTCTGGCCTGCCTCAGTCTCACCACAGGTCTAAGTTAAAGCTACCACAAGCAGCTCCAAGACTTCAATCCACCTCTAACTCAGACTTGATGGTGCCAACCTGTTACTTAGGAGTCTGCCACAGCTCAGGGACACCTAAAGGCTCTTCATTCTCAGGTCTCCACCTAAGCTCATCTCAGCAGCTTTATACTCCACTTAGTCCCCAGCTCAGGGCTTCCCCAGAACAGGTCTCTCACCTTTAACATACCCTCAGCTTACCCCCACCCCCCAACCCCTCCAGCCATTTGCTCAGCAGCTCCCTCTACCCTGAGCCTCCTCCCCACATTCCCATCTTAAGCCTCCCGGGATCCTCTCTATGCTTTGAGGGAGCCCCACCTGATGCTGCTCCCTTCACAAGGGTAATTTGTTCCCCATAAAGACCTGATCTCATTCCTCTTAGAGTACACACTGCAGCCTGCCTCCAGTTAGACTGATCTCTAGTTACCTAAGCACCTTCCATCCTACCCCAGCTTCTCCAGAGAGTGAGGTCCTTGGCCCAGGCACGTGCCTTGTGGCATGTGCCACAGTAATTAATATAAAATACAGAGGAGGAGGAACGGGGGGAGGGGTGGCGAACCCGGAGCACCTGCTATGCACCGGAACTTTAGCTACTGTCTCATTTTACCTTCACATGAGCCCTATGAGGTGGCTGTTATCCCCAGTTCACACCTGAGGCTCAGAGTGAAGCTCCAAAGGTCAAACCTTTCCCCTCAGACTGTGAGCCCCTCCCGCAGGGCAGGCCTGGGCTACCATGGGCAAGGGGAGCGGTGTCCCCTAGATTGCTGGGGTGGGCTGAGTCCATTTCTGGCCATGTCAGGGCGCCCAGTTCCAGAACAGCCCCCGAGGACTGACAAAACCTGGACCTTAACAAGACATGGCCTCTATTTTTCCAGACAAGGGCTCTGCTTTCCTGGGTCACAGATCCTTTGAAAATCTAATAATAGTTCAGATGCTCTCTCCGGGGGTGGGGGGGCCCGCACTTGTACTCATAGTTGAGGGAGTTGCAGCCTGTTTGTTCTAAAGGCCTCAGATAATTAAGAAGCCCTCCTCCAGAATCAGCTTCCCCATGAAGGCCAGGCAGCAGGCAGCAGTCGCAGGAGGGGCCCCAGTAACAGTATCACAGGATCAGGGAAGGGGAGCCTGTAAGTAAAAGGCAGTTTATTGGGGCAGCTTAATATGGAGTGGCCTCCTCTGGGCCACAGACCAGCTGGGAATGGGCAGGAGGGGGAACAGGATGCACGTACCCATCCCGCAGGGATTCCCCCAGGAAGTGGGGCCAACTGGACGGAGGCACAATTTTCAATCATCGAGATATTGAGCTTGAGCCACGTGAAAGTTGCTGCCCACTCTGTTGGGGCTGCTGGTGAAGGCCTTGAGGCTGAGCTGAGGCTTCCGAGCCCATCGAGGCACAAACCATACTGGTGGGGTAAATGGCAGGTCTGTGGCAGGCGAGACGATGGAAACACTGAAGTGGCGTGGAGAGCCAGGGTGGACCTCTCCAAGGATGGTCCAGCCTCCGAGGGGCACCCACGTCAGGCAGAAGTGGGCTCTCTGGGGAACAGGGAAGGGAATGTGTCTTCCCAGGGCGAGGGCCCCCTCTGGCCCCCTGGGTCACTATGGGGCAGGTAGGAGGAATCCTGGCTGGGGCGGCCCTGGGAGGGCCTGGCAGTCTCACAGAGGCCAACGGCAGGGCAGCAGGTAGCTGTGTTCACAGAGGCTCATTGCCAAAGCTGCTTTTGCTTTTCTTACGCTTGGCCTTGGTGAAGGGGATGTCGAGGGACTCGAGGCGGAAGGGCCGGGGTTGGGGCATTTCAGGGGCCTGGGCGAGTGGGAAGGCAGAGCTGTTGCTGAGGAGGCAGCTGAGGCTTGGCGGCGAGTTGTGATGTGCTGTGGGGAAGAGGCACAGAGGGTGCTGGTGAAACCAGGGGTGCAGGGGATGGAGAGAAATCATTGTGTGGGGGAAGAATCTGGCCCACCCCCCACCCAGCAGAGGTCCAGGCGCCTCAGCGGTGGTCCCGAGCACTAAGCTGTAGCCCCGGCTGAGGCCTCAGGTTCAGCACCTCGTCTGCGTCCACAGGGCCTGGGTTGGGGGTGCAGAGTTTTAAAGTCTCAGACTGCGGTAGCCTGGGATCTCAAGCCAGACAACCCTGGGTTCAAAGCCCAGCTCCACCTCTTCAGGGAACCACGTCCCTCTGAGCCTCAGTTTCCTCATCTGCAGCATGGGCACAATGCCAGTTGCGTGAGTTCTTCCTGTCCAACTTTTCCCTCCTTACTGCTCAACTCCACCCACTCTGACTCTTAAATAACCTCAATGTAGAACTGAGATGTGCTTTTCATTATTTTATTGGAAGCTCTGTGGTCTTTTAGTTTTAAAAAGAAGAATCAAGGGGTGTTTGGTGCTTGCTCTTGAAAGCGTTTTGCTTTTGTGGCCCTGTGTGCCCGCCTTGGCTCAGTAGGAGAAAACCACCATATTGGCATCTGAGGAGGCTGGTGGGTAACTGACCCAGAGCCACGCAACCCCACACCCGGGCCCTGAGCAGTGTGTTGGAGGCCTACTACGTGTCAGGGGAGACAGATGAATCAAACACTGCACCTCTCCCCCAGGAGACGAAGGGGTAGAGGAAAGGGGAGACTGTGTATTCAGCACCTACTATGTGCCAGGTTCTGGGTCATTTCCCCACCTCATCTCACCTACTCCTGAGAAATAGGTGTATCCCCCTCCTTTAATAGCTGAGGAAACTGAGGCTCAGAGCGGGAAAGGGGTTTCCAACCCGGGTCTGCCTGAGCCCACCCCGTCATTCCCCTCCCAGCGGGCAGAGGGCCTGGACGGCTCTGGGGGAGGGGCTGGAGGATGAGAGGCGGGCAGGGCACTCACAGAGGCTCTTCATGGGATCTGTGCCGAGGATCTGGCTGGCCCGCTTGGGCCGGAAGTAGTTACTGGCAATATTTTCACTGTCACTCTGACTGAGCATCAGCTTGTAGCGGTCTTCTTCCTGCTGAGATGCCAAATCCTCATGGGGCAGGACCCCTTATGTGTGCACTTCTTATCTGGGCCCTTTTCCGGGGCTCAGCAGCCTCTGCAAGCCTGAGCCTCACTGCCCACCCTGTACAGACCCAGACTCCTGGGGCAGGATCCAGGCGGCTCAGGGCAGGGGAGTCCCAGTCTCCAGCCAAGCCTACACACCTCCAACCCCACTTCCTTGGGATGGGAAGTGTCTTGTTCCCTCCTGCAAAGTTCAGAACAGGGTATCCTGACAGCTCCATCAGGGGCAAGGACAATACGACACACCTAAACCCATCAGGACATATTCATAGAAGAGGTAATACAGTAAGTACTCAGCTCATGGGCACATTTATGATCATTAGAACTGGAGTCCAAATCTTTTTATCACCAAGAGCCATTATTTTTCACCACCGTTGTCGACTTTTCTTCAACCTGAATCTCCTGCTTCAGGGAACTACCCTTCTCCCACTTGATATCTTCCTGGTGGGGTGATCGTTCGTAATGCCCTAAGGCCACCACTCCCGCGCGCCCATCCCCTTTGTTACACAGCCAGACATGTGACCCAAACTGGACCAATCACAGAACTACATTGACATACGAGTAGTCATTGGTCCTAGAGGAGAGCTGATCAGAATCTTTCCACAAGCCTTGGTTTAAGGAAACCCTAAGAGACCACGTCTCTCTTCCTGTCAGGTCACTAATTGCCAGCAGCCATCTTTCCTGCCAAGTGGAGAAAGCCTGCCTGAGTCCAAAGCCAGCATACCAAGGGAAGCAGAACCAAGAGGTGAAAAAATACCCAGAACTCTGACTGTTCGAGCCCCTAGATCCAGCCATGCCTAAAGCTGGTACACTTAACATAAACCAATACATTCCCTATTTTGCTTATGATTGTTTGTTTTGGGTATCGCTTGGAACTAAAAGTATTCTAATATAACCCCTTTGTGGTCCCAAGAATGTTTTTCTTCCAGGAACAACTTTCCCTGTTTTACAAAGTTAAGCTAACAAAAGTAGCCGGTCGGACCTTTAGACCAGTCTGAGACATTCCTTGCAGCCGCCCTGAGTTGTTCAGCCAGAGATGCTGGAGTTCATTAACCTACGAGTGGCCTTGTCATGACTGCAAAGGCAGGCGTGGCCTGTGTGGATTTTCTGAAATATCGGTAATGGTTTAAGGCAGGGATCCCCACATTACAGCTTATGGGTCAAACTTGCCCCACAGACTGTTTTTGGAAAGTTTTATTGGAATGGAGTCAAGCTCGTTCATTTACATTATCATGCACGGCTGTTCTGGGCTACAATGGCAGAGCTGAGTAGCTGTGACAGAGACCACATGGCTACAAGGCCTAAAATATTTACTGTCTGGTTCTTTACAGAAAAGGTTGCTGACCTCTGCATCAAGGATATATATATTCCTGTTGCAATACAAAATATGGCAGATATGAAAATTAAAGTGACTTTAGAATCCCGATTGCTGTTTGTGGAAGCTTTGAGGACCTTTTTGGTCCGAGGATGCCATCAGGGGGCCCGGGAGCCGGCATGTACAACTAAAGCTGAAGCTTCTGTCCTTCACCAGTGGGGATGGGCTGACGTGAACCATCTCCCATCCACCTGGTTTTATGACCATAAGTGGCTCTGAATGAGGGCCGGAGGAGGCTGAGGGTCTAGGGGCCAACAGAGCTACACAGAAAGAATCCGGGCTCAGCCTTCTGATTTAATCCTTAGGGCGGGTGTAGTAAGGAGGAGTCCAGCTCCCTCAGGTAATGCTGACCCACGACACCTGGGGAGCCAAGCCCCACCAGCCCCCCACTCCTCCCTCCCTCTCTCGGAGGCCTTACCATGCCTAGTTCGCCGTTGTCTGCTGCAGAGGTTTTCCGGACTGCTTTGTTCCGTGGCCCTGTTGAAACTGCTATGAGAAAACAAAAGCTGAAGTCACTGCTGCCTGGTATGAGGGCCAGAAGGACAAAGTGAGCGGCAGCACTCTCCCCAGGGGTGGGGGATCAGGCCTGGCTCAGGCCTGGAGCCCCGGGAGGACACTTCCTAGCCCAAGCAAAGGGCTGGCTTTGGGAAACCGACAATAGGAGAGCTCAGATGCCAAAGAAACCATTCCCCTGCTCCCAGCAACATAGCAGGTTGGTGGGGGCAGGGAGGAAGGCTGGGGCTGCCTGTAGTTGGTGGGAAATGGAGCTGGCTGGAGCTTCAACAGGGATGGTGTCAGGGGCCATCCACAAACATCAGAGACGTAGGACCTGGACAAACACTCTGACCAGGGGGAGAGCTGATGGGGGGCTTGTGGGATGTAAGAGTCTACTGCTCCCTGAATGGGCAGAGCCAGCTAAGTGGCTGCAGCAAGGGCCCCTGTAAGTCTGACCTTACTCTGAGACACGTTGGAGGTGGAGAGGCCTTCAACATCATCTCATCCAAACCCTTCTTTGTGAAGATCAGGGGACCAAAGCCCAGAAAGGGACAGTGATCGTCATAAGGTCACACAGGAGGTCAGTGACAAAAGCAGAAGTTGAACCAGGCCTGAACCTGAACAGCTTGTGTCTATCCCTGGTCCTACACCTCACTGCCATGATTGTGACTCTGGATAAGTCACTTACACTCTCTGAGATTCCGTTTCCTCATATGTAAAATAGGTGTAATGATCCTTGTCCTTCACAGGGTGGTTGTAGGAAGAAATGATAAAAATGATGATCATGGTGATGATAAGAAAAAATGTACCACACACTTAAGATGTGCCAGGCATGGCTCTAAGGCAGCGGTTCTCATCTGTGAGTCGCAACCCCTTTGGGGGTCGAACGACCCTTTCACAGGGGTTGCCTAAGACCATCGGAAAACAAAAAGATATTTACATTACGATTCACAACAGTAGCAAAATTACAGTTATAGAGTAGCAACGAAAATAATTTTATGGTTGGGGGTCACCACAACATGAGGAACTGCATTAAGGGGTCGCAGCATTAGGAAGGTTGAGAACCGCTGCTCTAAGGGTTTTATGTGTATTAACACATTTTAAGCCACCCAGCAATCTTTAAGGAAGGTCCTGTTATTAATTCCCATTTCACAGATGAGGACACTGAATCCCAAGAGGTCACACAGGGAGTGGTGGAGCCGGAATTCCAACCCACATCTATCTGACTCCAGAACACACTGTTCTCTCAGGTCCCCAATGGTTTGGAATCTCGGGGTCACATGTCTGCTGCACCCACAGCCAGCAGGGAGAGGCCCGGGGCTCCCTTTCAGTCTGCAGGATGGCAAACTGTGGAGGAAGGCAGGGAGGGCCGAGGGGACAGCCAGGCTCCTGACCTACTGGGAGGCAGGTTTCGATGATGACAGGCTTGGGGATCTTCCAGAAGCCACTGTCCTCATCCCAGCAGGACTCGCGCCTGATCTTCTCCAGGTTGCTGTAGTTACAGTCCCGGCGAACCAGGGGCTGCACTTGCTCCAGGAGCTGCTGGAAGAGCATAAAGTCACGCTCCTGCCGACGGATGGTGGCCAGGTAATCGATCTTTTCTAACTCGAACTCCGACTGCAGGTCTTTGATCTCCACCTCTGCTGCCCGAAGCTGAAAACAAAGCATAACAAGCAGTGAGCAGCAAAGACACCAAGACATTTCAGCATCCATCTGACCTCCTCATCCACTAATTGCCCAGCCCGCCAGCCACTGACCGTCTGTTTGTTGATCCATGCATCCATTCATCCTTATCTCCACCATCCGTCCACCCTCCTTCCATCTAGTCATTCACCTTCCCTGGCACCGCCCTTCCATCCATTCATCCATCCATCCATCCATCCATCCATCCATCCATCCATCCATCCATCCACTCACCCTCCCACCTCTTTACCCCACATTCAAATGAGCACCTGCTGTGTCCACAGCCCTGCAGAGAGCAGGGAAAGTTTCTCTGTCAACCCCCACCGCCAGGCCTGTCACTGTCCCACACTCAGACATTTTATTCAGGAGCCAATGAGCATGGTCCATACACAACACAACAGACACCGTGGTCCTCAAAGATCTCAGAGAATCGTACACATTCTTTTTCTAAGGGGAGCAATCAGCATAACTTCTCAGACTCAGCAGTGCCTGCTTTCTCACTGCCACAATCCTATTACGATGTGACAAACACTGGACTTCAGAGTCAGACCCACCTTGACTAGGAGTCCAGAGTTCTGGGATCTCCTGCCCAGGCCTGCCAGGCTGGGCCTCCATTCCCTGCTGAGCACAGGTGACTCCCAAAACCAACCATAACCATGCTCTCCATGAGCCCCAAGACTCCCTGGCACACAGTCTATTTCCTCAAAGAGCAGGTACAGTTTGATCAGTAAAGAAGGATGTTTTAATCCATGGGGATGAAAATCACATGTAACCAACTGAGAACAGAGGATACCTGGTAGGACACAGGTGGGCAGGGAGCCACCAGGGAGGGCCAGGTCACAGGGGCTTCGACTAAATGAATAATACTCCATTTCTCAAGCTGGGTAGTAGGTACGTGGTGTTCATGTAATACTCTTTATATATTTTGGTACATCTGGAATCATTTGCAAGGATTTTTATAATAGCTTTATCAATATAATGTAATATAATGTAATTCACATGTCACACATTCACCCATTTAAAGTATACAATTCAGTGGTTTTAGTATATGCAGAACTGTGCAACTCATTAGCACAATTTTAGAACATTTCATTACCCAAAAAGAGATACCATACTCACTAGTCACTCCCCATTTCTCCCCAACCCCCAGACCTAAGCAACCACCCATCTACTTTCTGTCTCTACAGATGGGCTTATTTTGGACACTGCATATAAATGGAATCATACGCTATGTAGTCTTCGGTGTCTGGCTTCTTTCACTTAACAGTGTTTTCAAGTTCATACATGTTTTATCAGGTATCAGTACTTCACTCCTTTTTATTGCCAAGTAATATACCATTGTGTGGGTATGCCACATTTTATTTTTCCATTCACGACTGTTTTCACTTTGGGCTGTAACGAATAACGCAGCTATGAACATTAGCGTACAAGTTTTTGTGTGGATATATTTTCATTTCTCTTACGTGTAACTGCTGGGTCATATGGTAACACTATGTTTAACCAATTAAGGAGCTGCCAGACTGTTTTCCAAAGCAGCTGTACCATTTTACATCCCTACCAGCAGGTCTGAGGTCTCCAATTTCGCCACATCCTCACCAACATTTGTTATCTGTCTTTTTTTATTATAGCCATCCCAGTGGGTATGAGATGGTATTTCATTGTGGTTTTTATTTGCATTTTCCTGCTGGCTAATGATGCTGAGCATCGTTTCACGTGCTTGTTGGTCATTTGTATACCTTCTTTGGAGAAATGTCTGCTCAGGTACTTTGTCCATTTTTAAATTGAATTATTTACCTTTTTATTCTTGAGTTGTAAGGGTTCCTTAGGTAGTCTAAATACAAACACCTTATCGTGACATGATTTTCATCCTGTAGGCTGTTACTTCATTCTTTTTTTTTTTTTTTAAAGATTTTTATTGGGGAATTGGGGGAAGGGGAACAGACAAGTTGCTGTCACTGACCCTCACATGTGGGATCCGAACCGGGGCCCTCTGGCATCCCAAGCGAGTTCTTAACCATCGCGCCACTCGGCCGGCCCTGTTGACCTCATTCTTGACAGTATCCTTTGAAGCACAAAAGTTTTCATTTTGATTAAGTACAATCTACTTATTTTTCTCTCTTTGTTGTTTGTGCTTTTGGTGTCATACCTAAGACACCTTTGTTTTCTTCTAAGAGTTTCAAATATTTAGCTCTTACATTTAGGCTTTTGATCCATTTTGAGTTAATTTTTTTT
>NW_017731827.1:1063210-1100069 GCF_001890085.2 Hipposideros armiger
AGTGTCACTGGCCCTCATATGTGGGATCCGAACCGGGGCCCTCTGGCATCCCAAGCCAGTTCTTAACCATCGCGCCACTCGGCCGGCCCCTTGAGTTAATTTTTGTATATGACGTGAGGTTGGGATTCCGGCGTCATTCTTTGGCGTTTAGGTATCTAGTTGTCCTAGCACCATTTGTTGAAAAGACTGTCTTTTCTCTATTGAATCATCTTGGCACCCTATTTGAAAATCAACGAACTATAAAGGTGACGGTTTATATCTAGACTCTCAATTCCATTCCACTGGTCTATATGTCTGTCTTGACACCAGTACCACACTGTCTTGATTACTATAACTTTGTAGTAAGTTTTGAAAAGTGTGAGTCCTCCAACTTTGTTCTTTTCAAGATTGTTTTTGGCTATTCTGAGTCCCTTGAATTTTCATATGAACTTTAGGATCAGCTAATCAGTTTCTGCAAAGAAGCCAGTGGGGACTTTGATAGTGATTCCTTTGAATCTAGGAATTGTAGAGGAATTTGAAGAGCACTGCCATCTTATTGTTAAGTCTTCCAATCCATGAACATTGGATGTAGTTCCATTCATTTAGCTATTCTTAATTTATTTCAAGTGTTTTATAGTTTTGTGCATCTTTTGTTAAATTTATTCCAAAGCATTTAATTCTTTTTGATGTATTATAAATGGAATTGTTTTCTTAATTTTATCTGCAGTTTGTTCATTTCAAATGTGTAGAAATACAATTCCTTTTTGCTTATTGATCTTGCATCCTGCAATCTTGCTGAAATCGTTCATTGATTCTAGTAGCTTTTTTATTGCATGCCTTAGGATTTTCTGTATATAAAGATCACATGCAACTAGAGATAGTTTTACCTATTCCTTTACAATCTAGATGCCTATTATTTTAGTTTCCTGCCTAATTGCCCTGGCTAGAACCTGCAGTCCAATGTTGAATAGAAGTGGTGAGAGAGGACATCCTTTTCTTGTTTGTGACCTTAGGGGGAAAGCATCTGTTGAGTATGTTAGCTGTTGAGTTTTTCATACATGTCCTTTGTCAGGTTGAAGAAGTTCCCTTCCATTCCTAGTTTGTTGAGTGTTTTTATCATGACAGGTTTTAAATTTTGTCCAATGCTTTTTCTGCATTTATTAAGATGATCAAGTGGTTTTTGTCCTTTTTTCTATTGACATTATGTATTACATTAATGGATTTTTGGATGCTAAACCAACTTTTTATTCCTGGGATAAATCCCACTTCAGCATGGTGTACACTCTTTTTATATGTTGTTAGATTTGGTTGGCTAGTATGTTGTAGAACATTTTGTATCTATATTCACAAGAAATATTAGTCTGTAGTTTTACTGTTATGTCTTTGTCTGGTTTGGGTATCAGGTTATATTGGCCCCATAGAATGAGAAGTGTTCTCTTCTATTTCACAATGATTTTTTGAAACACTTTTTAAAACCAATAGCTTTCATTTTATAAATGAAATCCAGTTAGAAGATATAATGGGAAAGGATACCCCGCAGAGGAAAGCAAATAAAACAAAACACCTAGATGTAAAACGAACAAGATATTTCCAAAACCTACATGAGGAAATTTATAAAACACTCCTAAGTGACATAAAAATTGATTTGAACAAATAGAAAGATATACCATATATGTTCAGGAAAATCAAACCTCATAAAGGTATCAGTACTTCAAGCTAATTTATAAATATTGGGTTGTCGGAAAAGTCATGATGTATTTTTTCCATGCTTTTCATTGCAAAAATGCGTCATGACTTTTCCAACAACCCAACAGACAATTCCTGTGGCAGCCGGTTAGCTCAGATGGTTAGAGTGTAGGCTCATAACACCAAGGTTGCTGGTTCGATTCCCACATGCATGGGCCAAGGAGCTGTGCCCTCCACAACTAGATTGAAGACAACTACTTGACTTGGAGCTGATGGGTCCTGGAAAAACACACTGTTCCCCAATAAAAATAAATGAATGAATGAATGAATAAATAAATAAATAATAGAATGATTCCCCAAAAATTCCATCAATTTTTTTCTTTTTCTTTTGAGCTAGCTCAATTGTTTATAAAGTTCATTTGAAAAGGAAAAGAATATCCAGGAAACACCTGGAGAAGAAAATCATTGAGAGAAGATTAGCCCTATGAGATTGTAAAGCATATTATAAAGCTTCTGAATTTTAAATAAAGTGGCTGGCACTGGTACATGAATCGACAGAGCAGAAAAAATGAATGGAAAAATCCAGAAATAAATCTAAACGCTTATAGAAATTTAGCATAGAATAAAAGCAGCACCTGAAGTCAGTGGAGAAGAATGGACTGTATGAAAAATGGTGCTGGGAAACATACAAAAGATAATACTGAATCCGCTCCTCACACGTACATGAGGCTAAATTTCAAGTGGATCAGAGAGTTAAATAAAAAAAATTTTTTAAATATAAAAAGCAGGGCAGCTGGTTAGCTCAGTTAGAGCGCAGTGCTCATAACAGCAAAGTTGTCAGTTCGATCCCCACATGGGCCACTGAGCTGCGCCCTCCACAACTAGATTGAAACAACTACTTGACTTGGAACTGATGGGTCCTGGTAAAACACACTGTTCCCCCAATAAAATCCTTTAAAATAAATAAATAAAATAAAATAAAAAATAAAAAAAGGAAAGGAAAAAAACATACAAGTTCTGGGAGTAAACATGAGTGAAATTTCCCAACTATGACTCAAAATCTATATGCAATAATAAAAAAGTTGATCAATTTGACAAAATCAACTTAAAAAAAATTTTTTTTGTATGAAAAAATACCATTAAGGGGGCCGGCTGAGTGGCTCAGTTGGTTAAGAGCTCGCTTCAAGAGTTTGAGCTCTGAGAAACAGCGGTTCGATTCCCGGCCCGAGCTGAGCAGCTGCTGAGCTGCCAACAGGTGGCATGATGGCTCAGCTTAAAAAAAAAAAAAAACCTTTAAGCATAGTAAAAATCACAAACTGGAAAAAAATATTTTTGACATATCACAGACCAAGAGTTAATATTCCTAATATAAATCATAATACTCCTCATATAAAGAGCTCCTCCAAGTAGAGAAGAAAAAGAACCACAACCCTAACAGAAAAGTGAGCAAAAGATGTGAATATAGTTCAGAGAAAAAAACCTGCACATATCCCTGAAACATGACAAAAATGTTCAATCTTGCTCACGATAAGAAAAACGCAAATTAAAACCACACTGAGTTACAAAATAAGTAAGTCCTGGGAATGTAATGTACAGCGTGGTGACTATAGTTAACAAAACTGTATAGTTAACAAAAAGAGAGTAGATCTTGAAAGTTCTCATCACAAGAAAAAAAACTGTAATGATGTGTGATAGATGTTACCTAGACTTATGGTGGTGATCATTTCACAATATATACAAATATTGAATCATTATGTTGTCTACCTGACATATTAATATACTATTATATGTCAATTATATATCGATAAAAATGTTTTTAAAAAAGCTACACTGAGATACTATTTCTCATCTATCAGAATGCCAAATATCCAAAATTTTTTTCAATATACTCTGTCAGTGAGGCTGTGAGAAAACACACACACAGGGTAGTAGAAATGCAATAGGATACAACCCATGGAGGGGAAGTCGGGAATATCTAGTACAGCCACACATGTCTTTATTCTTTGTCCCAGCAATCCCAGTTAGAGGAATTAATATCAAAGAAACCTACCCAAAATACAAAAGTAGTACGCACACACTATTCACTACAGTGCTCTTAATCATAGCAATAGATTGGAAACCACCCAAATGTCCACCAAGAGAGGACTGAGTGAATAAATAATGATACAGCCTCACAGTGCAGTGCTGTGCAGCTTTCAAAAGGAATGAGGCAGGGCCGGCCTAGTGGCGCATTGGTTACGAACTGGCTTGGGACGCCAGAGGGCCCCGGTTCGGATCCCATATATGAGGGCCAGTGACACTGCCCTCTATAGCTAAGATGCTGAACAACAGCTCAACCTGGAGCTGGGCTGCCGTGAGTCGCTGGCGATGGTGTAGGCTGCAGCCCCTGTGGCAGTGGGTTGCCATGGGCTACCGTATGTAGCCAGCAGCCAGCGTGAGCAGCCAGCAGCCGCAGTGAGTGGCCATCCAGAAGCCGGCGACTGATCTGCCTCGCCCGGGAAGAGCGCAATGATGGTGCCAACTTGGGCCAGTGAAGCAACGTCCTCCACAACTAGACTGAAGAACAAAAGGACAGCAACTTGTCTGTTCCCCTTCCCCCAATTCCCCAGCCCTGTTCCCATCCCCCAATAAAAAAAAAGGAATGAGGCATTTAATATATATATATATATATATATATATATATATATATATATATAGTCATGGGATATGGAGTACAGTATTGGGAATAGTCAATGAAATTGTAACAGCTGTATACCATGTCAGAGAGGCAATAGATGGGGGGAGGGGGTTATCACTTTGTGAGGGGTGAAATGTCTATTATGTTGTTTTGTACACCTGAAACTAAAAAAAAGAAAGAAAGAAAGAAAGAAAGAAAGAAAGAAAGAAAGAAAGAGAGAAAGAAAGAAAGAAAGGAATGAGGAATACCTCTAGATACTGCTTATGGGGTGGTCTTCAGGATATAACATTATATGAAAAAAAAGCTAGGTAGAGGAAAGAAAGGGGAGGATATGTATGTGTGTGTGGTGTTTACACACACCATATGTTTGCTTATATTAAAAAAATACACTAAGTTCTGGGTACCTGAAGATAATGGCAGCTACCTAAATCTGAATCTCTCTAGAGAAATCCTCCAAAACAACACAGAACAACAAGGAGAAAAAAATAAAATCATCCTCAGCCCAGCCTACTGACTGGGAGACCAAGAAGACTAGAAGTTTCAAATTACCCATTAACCCAACAGACAGCTCCTGTGCCCACCCCACAGGGGAGATAAGTAGAGGCCACCCAGAAAGCATGGAAGGGGGAGGGCAAGGTGACAGACCAAAGACAGACAAAATCGCTCCCCCAAAAAGAAAGCCCCACTCTGAGTGGGAAAACACTAAAATATTGGGTTGTCAGCAAAGTCATGACATATTTTGTCTATGTTTTTCAAAGGTCATTTATTTATATAGAGAACAAAGATCAATCAATGATATATTGCCCGTTTTGTTCGATAACCTTTTGCTGTCTTTCAGTGAGCTTCATAATTCCTCGTTCATAGGAGGACCTGTCTTTATTTGCGAAAAACTGAACAAGCTGCTGATTTACAGCCTCATCTGAACTGAATGTTATACCACGCAAGGAGTTTTGAAGAGAGCGAAACAAGAGGAAGTCTGACGGCGCAAGGTCAGGCGAGTATGGTGGGTATGGCAACACATCCCATCCAAGCTCCAATAGTTTTTGACGGGTGATCAAACTTGTGTGTGGTCTCGTGTTGTCGCGATGGAACACAACTCCTTTACAATTAACAAGCTCTGGACGTTTCTGGATGTTGGATTCGTTCAACTGTCCAACTGCTGACGACAGTACACATTCGAATTGATTGTTTGATTCCTTGGTAGGAGCTCAAAAAACACGACACCTTTAAAATCCCACCACACTGAGAGCATAACTTTCCTCTGATGAATGTCTGCTTTTGGTATCGTTTGAGGCGAATCATCACTTCGGGACCAAGACCGTTTGCACACCACATTGTTGTAAACCACTTCTCATCACCAGTTATCAGTCGCTTCAAAAAAGGATCATTTTCCTCGTTTAATGAGCATATTGCAGATGTTCATACACACCGTCAAATGAACTTCTTTGCGTTCATGCGGAACCCAAATATCGAGCTTCCTTACGTATCCCAGCTTCTTCAGGTGGTCGTGAACGCTTGAATGATGGATGTTCAATGTTTCTACTATCTCTTGGGTCATGTAACATGGGTTTGACTTGATCAATGCCTTTATTTTGTCGTCATCAACCTCGGTGGGCCTCTCTGACAGAGGAGAGTCGTTGAGATCAAAATCACCAGCACGGAATTTCGTGAACCATCGCTGGCACTGACGTTCTTGGACAGCATTGTCATCGTAAACTTTATGCAATTTTCCACAAGCTTGACATGCATTCTTCCCTTAGTGGAAGTAAAACAGTAAAATATGGCAAAAACGCACAGTTTGGTTTTCCATCTTCAATTTGTAACATCTCCAAAACTCAACCAAATCGCTCAATTTTTTTTAGAATGAAGCTAGAACTCTCAGCTGTCAAATGACATAGCAATAACATCGATGCGAATAACTCTAGTACTTCCAAAAATGAGCCAGTGCCATGTGTCACAAACATGCATCATGACTTTTCTGACAACCCAATACTAAAGATCTGATACTGGGAAACTGAGGGAAGAGACTGGAATGTGTGCAGGACCCAAGGGGTTTGTCTCTGTGAGGCATTGCTTCTGGGGGACATTTAGAAAGCAGTTAGAAGTGGGGGAAGCCCTTGAAGTGGAAATTAAAAGTCCTTCAGAAACAAGAGAAAATAGCAAAAGACACACTGACCCCTCCCACCAAAAAAAGAAGACGAAGGAGAAGGAGAAAGAGAAGGGGGAAGTGGCGAAAGAAAAGAAGGAGAAAAACTTTTGGAAAGCTAGATTTTCACCCTCTGGCATTATGTCCGTGAATAAATTATCTTACATGGCAAGAAGGACTTTTCAAATGCAATTAAGATTGTTAAACAATGGACTTTAAAACAGAAGTGTAGGCTGTGTCTGGAAACTGAGAATGACCATGGTCAACAGGCCGTAAGAAGATGGGAACCTCAGCCCTACAACCACACAGGACAAAATCCTGCCAAGACACTGGAAATGGATTCTCTCCAGGAACCTCCAGAAAGAAGTGCAGCCTTGCCAGCACCCTGATTTCCGCCTTGTGGAATTCCACGCAGAGGAACCCGCCATGCTGTACCTGGACTTTGACCTACAGAGCTGTAAGATCATAAATCTGTGTTGTTTTAGGCAGCAATTGGGAATGAATAAAGAACTCTATTTAAGACTGTACTTCACTATATGAACAGGAGAGTGTGCTCTTGACTAAACCCCAAACCTTCACCTCTGCATTCAGTTGTTGGAAGTGCAGAAAACCAAGACATTACGAAACAAACAGAAGAGGGCAGATGCATCTCATCTGAGCTACTATAAGAAACAGAAAATGAAAATCAATACATTTCAGAGGAAGAAAATTCCCCCCAAAGCACAAACACACAGAACCCAACAGATTAAGATCAGAACCCAATACCCCAACATAAATAAAATTTCCCTCAACAAGTAGTCATAGACATGGAAACTTCAAGTCAGAAATCCAAAAGCTTGAAACTGAAATGGACAAAAATGAAGATGATGACAAATAGGACATTAAAAGAACTCCAGAAAGAATTATTTTAAAACCAAATTACAAGCTATCCAAGGAAGAATGAACTCTACTGGAAACGTTACAAAGGGTATTAAGAAAAGGCATGAAAATAGCCAAGAAAATATAAAACTAAAGAGGTTTAAAGAGGAAAAAAGTATCAGCTTTATGGTCTGGCAAGATCCTTCGGTTTCCAGTGTTGAGGAGGGACAAGGGGGACATTATGAGGCGCAGACCACTCGAGGATGCTTCAAAGGACGCATAAGTGACGGTCACAGAGACGGATCGCCTTCCCTCGGCTGCTGCCTCACTCCGTACACTCAGTGGCAGTTGCCTCCCTTCTGTTCCCAGAGCCACTGACCTCATTCCTGGCACTGGCCCCTTGCAGCCCCAAAAGCTCTTCCTTCAGGTCGCCACATGGCCGGTCCTTTCTTACCTCTCAGGTCCCACCTTAGAAATAATCGCCTCTATGAGAATGTCCCTGTCCGCCCAACTAAGGTGGCCCCAGGAGCTCCTGGGGTTCTGTTAATGCTCAGTTCCTCCATGTGGGTGCCAGTTTCACAATGCATGTAGTTTGTGGAAATGAATTAAGTCGTGCATTTGTGATTTCGGCATTTGTACTTCAGTAATAGTGAAAAAATTAAACCACCTCCCCTCGCCAGTATCTCTTCACAGTGCTATCAATCCTTGATACTCTCTTGCTTGTTTCTCTGTTGTATTTCTTACACACACACACACACACACACACACACACACACACTCCCACTAGAAAGTAAGCTCCAAGACAGCAGACGCACATCTGTCAGTGTGACTGCTTCCACAACAGGGTCTGGCACACAGTAGGTGCTTGTGGGTGTGGGGGCAGGGCAGGCGGGGGACGGGGGCCTCACCTTGCGCTGCATCTTCTCAAGCAGCTTGCTCTTGGCCCTCACTTCCTCTTGGATGGAGTCGTAGACATTGAGCAGCACCCAGTCCCCACTGTCCTCGTCGGAGTTCTGCAGGGCAGCCACCAGCTGCTTTCTGCGCTCGTCTGCATAGCGCTTCCGCCGCCGGTGCTTCTCCTTCAGGTCCTTGTTCTTGGCCTGTTCCCCACCGACCACCTGCTGCTGCAACAG
Organism: Hipposideros armiger; assembly: GCF_001890085.2. NCBI lineage: Eukaryota > Metazoa > Chordata > Mammalia > Chiroptera > Hipposideridae > Hipposideros > Hipposideros armiger. Next base: position 1,071,690 of record NW_017731827.1, read on the forward strand.
CTGCAAACTGCCAGCATGGAGGAGGCAAACGTGACCGAATCTGCCCATCACTAAGTGCTTGCTGTCCAGCCGAAACTCACAGAATCCTTTCAACAGGCCCACTTCACAGAGACATAAATGGGGGCTCAGAGAGGGGATGCCACAGACTCAGGGTTACAACCAGGGTTCCTACCAGATCTACCCAACTCCAGGCCCGTGCCCTCAACCTTGGCGGTGGCTGTGCCCAACAGGAAGGGTGACAATGTCCCTGTGGACCCAGAGCTAACCCACCAGCCACCCACCTCCCAGTGCTGATGGAGGCCAGCAGAGCAGGCTCCTGACTGCACCCCAGGCAACCTGGACTAGCCTGGGCTGAGAAAATGGTCCCAGTGTGCGTGAGGGCATTATGCTAAGTGAAAGAAGCCAGAAAAGACAGATACTACCTGCCCTCACTAATATGTGGTATCTACAAGGCAACACAAAAACAAACCAATCTCATAGCTACAGAGAACACATTGGTGGTTGCTGGACGTCGGGGGGCGGGGGGTGAAATGGGTGAAGGGGGTCAAAAGATACAAACTCCCAGTTATGAAATAAATAAGTTCTGGGGATGCAATGTACAGCATGGTGACTATAGTTAATAATACTGTATTGTGTATGTGAAATTTTCTAAGAGAATAGATTTAAAAGATCTCATCACAAAACAAAAAAAATTTGCAACTATGTATGAAAACAGATGTTAACTAGATTTATTGTGGTGATCATTTTGTGATGTATACAAATATGGAACCATTATGTCGTATACCTGAAACTAATACAATGTTATATGTCCTTTATACATCGATTTTAAAAAATGCAAAAAAAAATGCATTCAGTATACAATGTTTAATCAGGCAGGGACATGTACAATATATTTTTAAAAATATTTGTATCCAAAATGCTCAAAAATGCTTAGAGTTTTGACCTTTAAAGGTACAAGTTTTCGATAGCCACAAAGAAAGGCTCATGTGGAACCCCTCACTGTCTAACAAAGCACCACAAAAGTGTCTGAGATGCTGCCTCATCCCAAAGGGATGTAAGGGGCTTGTAACTAAACGCGTGATGAGGTTCAGAACAGGACAGATGGTGCTCAAGGGGGAGGATGGAACTCTGTTAACTGAGCAGCTGGGCTCTAAGCTGGATGGCAGCCAGGGCAGAGGGGGGCCATGTCCAAGTCACTGCTCTGCTTAAAATCCTTCTAGGGTCCCCATCAGGGTGAAGCCCAAGCCCCGCGGGGAGCACACAGGCCTCTCTATCTCACCTCTCACCCTACCACCCCTCATTCACTCTGGCTTTAACTCACTGCTCGTGCTTTTCCAAACACCCAGGCTGCTTCCTCCCTCTGCGCCTTTGTACCACCTTGGCTCTGCCCTGTATCTCGAATGCCACCCCTGGGGCATCTGTCGTGTAAACCTTATTCAGGTGTCCCCTCTTCTGTGAAGCCTTCTCTGACCACTCATTGCAAACTGCTCCAGAACCTGGCCCTCCCGGACCTCGTGCACCTGCCTCCCTCCTGGACCATGAGGCCCCTTGAAGGACAAGGTGGCATCTCATTCATCCTTGTGTCCTAAGGCCCAGCACACAGTAGTTGCTCAGTGAATGTTTGAACTGTGGCCTGTGAGACTGGAAGGAGGCTGGACCCCTGGCCATGGGGCTGGCTTTGTCACGGAGGTGGGCCTGACATTATTCTCATTTGCAGAAGTGAGAACCAAGTGTCAGAAATGTTAAGTGACTTGCACAAAGCTGCATAACTAGTGAGGAAAGCCCAGCTCTCCAGGTGGCCCCAGCGTGTGTTTGGGGGTGGCTGATCCCTAGGGGAGCAAGTCTTCCATCAGGGAGGGCACTGGAGGCTGGGCTGGGACATGACGTCGCCCTGCCCTGGGATTCCCAAAACCTAAACGCTAAGCCCTGTAAAAGCCAGACGGGCAACAGTCCTTCACTTTGTCCCAGAGCAGGTACCTGGTGGGACCTGGTGGCACCTGTGCAGCTTCCAGAGCAGAGCCCCGCCCATCCGGCTGAGTCTAGCACCTTCCCTGCCCCACTGCTCCTGCAAGGATCAGGACCCCCTCGCCCACGTCAGGAAGAAGAGCTAGGAGAGGCCTCGGTGTGTGGGGGGGTCTGCAAAAATCTATGGGCACCTCCACCTTCACACCCAGGGCATAGCTCCTTCCCGTCCCCGCCGAGGGGTCCCACCAGCCCCCAGCTGAGACACTTACCGGGCGAGCACCTGCTGCTGGTCCACAATGGGCATCAGGTCATCAGCCAGCACTGCCACCTCCACACCCACACTGTCCGTACTCGAGCTTGTCATGGCAGGTGGGGGCTGGGCCTCAGCCTCAGTCTTCACGCCAGCTTCTACTGTCAACACCTCCTCTTTGGCCACTTTTGGGCCCAGGTCAACCTCCTGAGGACAAAGAGAAACCCAGGTTGAGGCTGGGAGGCCAGCCCCTGGACACAAGCTCACAGTGGCCTCAATACACACGGGGCATTGCATCCAGGATCACCTCTGTCTCAGCAACACCCAGTTATACAAAAAATGCACTCCACAAGTGCCTACGGCCACCATGTCCACCAACACCCCACAGCGACCTCCCAGCTCCCCCGCCCACCTCGCACTGTCCAGGCTTCACGAGGGGGCCAGGGCAATTTTCTTTAAGTATCAATTGATCACAGTCCTTTCCTGATGAGAGCCCTTCACAGATTCCCACTGCAGTCACAGTAAAACCCCGTTTCTCCCATGCCCTGCAGCGCCCTTTGTGCCTGCTCTCTGCTTCCCGTCCCCGCCCTCACCACCATGCACCCTGCCGCTTCCCTGGCCTCATTTTCTGTTGCTGAGAAAGTCAAGCCCTCTCCAGCCGCAGGACTTTGGCACTTGCTCTCCCCCTGGCCTCCTCTTCCTGTGTGGGTCCCATCTCAACGTCACCTTATAGCCAGGGCTCCCCGGGCCACCCCATTTGCCATCTACTAAGAACCTGCAGTGTGCCAACGCCTACCCAGCGATCAGGTCCAGGGGCTGGTGGGTAGTTTTCGCTCTTCAAAAACGTGAGCAGATTTAAAGCCTTCCTCTCGTTCCCTGTGGCCTGCTGTGTTTTCTTAAGCAGGAGAGAAAACTGTGGGGGTCTGAGAGCTGCAGTGTTCAAAATGTACCTCCCTTGCTCTTGTCAGGGGGGGGGTTCCCTGACAGTGCCCAAGGGGACCCTAGTCGCTCCCTGCAGCCCTCCCCCCAGCACACACTGGGCCTCTATGCTTTAGCCAAGGCTTCCAACACTGAGTAAAGCTTGAAAATCACTGGAGAAAATGGCCTCTTATTTATCAATAAGAGGCATGAAGATTTCTCCAATTTGTTCACTGTTTTGCAGTGGGCTCTCTCTGATAAGCTGGGTGAGGGCTGGGGTTGCTGACCCTGTTTTATGGGTGAGGAAACTGAGGCCCAGAGAGGGAGGAGGCAAGTGGGGTGTCACAGGAAGACCCAGGCCCCTGGAAGTCATCCCACCACACAGACGGCCAGCCCAGGGGCTATTCACAGTCCCCGGAGGGAGGTTGCTGTCCACCTCAGCTTCAGGCCTGAGGTCACTGGGCTCCAGGACCTCTGTCAGGGAGGGGTGCTCGCGGGAGAATGGGTGGGGGAGGAGGAGGGATGGTGGGGCCAGAACCAGCCTCTGCTTCCCCGCCCCTGACCTCCCCCTTCAGCTCCCCAACCCCACCTCCTCCTCCTCCCTGTCACTGTGGAGAGAAGGGGTGATGAGGAGCGAGAACAGGGAAAAGAGGAAACGGGGGGGAGAGAGGAGGAACAGGGCACTTCTGAGCACCTGCTATGTGCCAGGAGCGTGACTTGCATTGCCTCATCATGAAGCGCACATGAGCCCCATTTTACAGATGAGGAAACTGAGGCCCAGAAAGGTGACTGCCCAAGGTCACACAACTAAGTGAGGGGTACAGCTGGGATCTGGACCAGGTCTGTCTGATTCAAAGGCCTGTGCTCTTTACACACACATAGGCAAGGCAAGAGGCGAGGTGGGGTGTGGGGGGGAGGAGGCGAGAGGGAAGAAAAGAGAAAAGGAAATTTAAACATTAAAAAAACAGGGTTGAAAAGGGAGAAGACTGACAAAGGGGCAGGATGGAGGAAGAGCGGAATGGCAGAACCCCTGGGTGGTTCCTGAAGGCAGCGGATTCCCGTAGAGGCCCAGCCCAGCCCAGCTCCCTGCTCTGAGCCTGGGAGAGCATGAGGTTTGACCAAGGCCTCCTCCAGCTCTCAGGCCTGGAAGCGCAGTGTAACCATGGCAACTCAGTCAACTCCCGTGAGGCGTCCCTCTGTCAGCAGAACAGATGCCCACCTGGCATAACCTTGTGTCTTGATCCCAACTTTCCCACTGCTTTACAGAGCATTAGACAGAGCTTCTCTTTCCCAGACGCCTAAATACTAGTGCCCTGAGCCAGCCACCAAGCCAGAGCCACCATGGAGGTGGGGGAGGTGGGGCCCAAGCCGCAGAGGTTAGACCTCTGTGAAGCTCAATGACCTCCACGACCCCAGCCGAGCTCCACACACTGAATTTCTGCATGTCATATGCATGACATCAGCTACCTGCATGGCGACCTTGGGTACGTCCACTTGGGGTACATCTTCCGCAGCCACGGTGGAGGACAGCCTGGCCAGCTTGGCTTCTACCTCGGCAAATGGGTCGTGCAGGCCTGGTAGCAGCTCCAGGGACATCACCTGGGGCTCCTCCTCCAGGAGGGCTTCCTGGCTGAGATCCTCATCCAGGAAGTATTTGCTCTTGGCCTCCACCTCGGGCATGGAAGAGAACTCCAGGTTGGAGGGCTCCTCGAACCCAAGGAAGGCCTCAGACGCGGAGGTTTCTTCGAGTGTGGATGAGTCATCAAACCCAAAAAAAATCTCACACTTGGAGGTCTCCACCTTGGGCAGGTCCTCAAACAGGGAAGAAACCCCAGCCTTAGCGATGTCCTCACTGAATGGATCATCGAATATGGAGTAGACCTCAGGCTTCTTGTACTGGAAAGTGGACGCATACTCAGACCTGTTGGCAAACTCGGCCCTGGACATGACGTCAGCCTTGTAGATGACTTCTGCCTTCATGACGGCCTCTGCGAATGTTTTTTTAAAGATGAGAACAAGGGGATCCTTTCCTGGAAGCTGGCCCCAAGCCCACCGTGTCCAAGAGATCCGCTGTAAGGGTCAAGCCTCCCAGACCCCCAAGATACTGGCTTCCCCTCTCTGCCCCACTGCCCTCTCCCCCATCAGAACTCAAACCTTGTCTCCTGACACCTCCTCCAGGAAGCCTTCCCTGACCAGCACCATGACATCACCATTTTCTGACCTCCCTAGCTGTGAGGTGTTAGGTTCTTAACTCCCTGCCTTGGGACTGCTCTTAACAACAAGCCAACCGCCTCCAGGTCTTACTACCTCCACGGCTGAGAGCTCCTGGTCAGCAGCTCCACCCCCAAGGCCCCAAGGGGCCCCCACTGGAATGTGCTTGTCCATGGGGTATGCTAGGTACATGGGAGTTCAATGAATGCTGTGGATGAATGTTAGAGACACCAAATAGACTCACTTGGAGAACTGACACGCAAACTGGACTGGAAGGAACACCATGAAGGACAGAAAGTGCTAGGACCTGCCCCTCCCTCCTTGCCTGGGTCTACATCAAGATGGCACCTTGCTGCCAGCCTGAATGGGACTACGATCCCACAGGACTCCTTAGTGCTTCCAGCTCATGGGCATTAGGCCACCTCCTTTACACCCCATCCTCTTCTTGGTCACTTGTGTTCTGGGTGTCCCTGAGACAGACCGATGTTCCCTTTGCTGAAAGAGGACATCCACTCCCTAGGGCAACGGCCTGAGCCTCTCCAAGCTTCGGTTTGCACACTTGCAACATGAGGATTCAGGCAGTCCTGCCTCTCTGAGGGAGTTCAGTGAAGCACCTCCCCAGTACTGGGCACACAGCAATGCCCGATAAATAGTGCCGATAATGTGACCAATAGCATCATCATAACAAGATGATTTTACCATGTGTGGGTGAGTACTAGGTTTGGCAGCACAGGTGTTTGAATAATAGTGGTGGGGTGGAACATTCTAGAATGTCCAAAAGGGGGCCGACCAAGTGGCTCAGTTGGTTAAGAGCTCGCTCAAGAGTTTGAGCTCTGAGCAACAGCGGTTAGATGCCCGGCCTGAGCTGAGCAGCCGCTGAGCTGCCAACAGGTGGCAGGATGGCTCAGCTTAAAAAAGAAAAAAAAGAAAAAAAGAAAAAATGAGTAGCACATAGAATGTCCAAAAGAAGACAGACACTTCCAGGAAGGTTAAAGTTCTTGTTAATGATTGAATGCTTATGGGATGTGGTTGCTTTGGTAACAGGTGGACTCAAAAGTGAGAGAGGAGACTGTAGGAAATGCAGAAACTCAGGGAAGGGACTTACCCATAAAACATGGGGGATATGTCACAACTCTAAGCTGGCCTTGGGCTGGGGCCCATCCTGGGGCTAAGGCACCAATCATGATGCAGCGCTGTGGGCAAGAACACTGGCTCTGGGTTCAAATCCTGACTCCACTTAGGCAGGTGTGACCAGGAGCGAGTTCCTCACCCCCTCTGTGCCTCAGCGTTTTATAAAATGAGAGTAATCGTGGTATCTACCTCACGGGGCTGCTGTGAAGAGTGACTAGAACTGCTGCTGGTACACAGAAAGTGCTCTATACATGTCAGTGAGTCAAATGAGAGGGAAAGTGGGCTGGCCTCCCCCTGACAGCCCGGGGCGGGCACCCACCTGTCTCCTTGCGCAGGCTCTCCTCCAGTGTGGACAGCTTCACATCATACAAGTTGCGCATGGCAGCGATGTCCTCTTGCAGCCGGGCCCTGGACTCCTGCTCTGCCTCATAGTCGGCCCTCAGCTGGGCCAGGCGCTCCTCATACTCCTGGGAGTGGGAGGGGGAGGCACACAGTGGGGCAGCATTTTATCATCGGTTCAAAACACAGCTTTCAATATTCCTTTCTTGTCATTCAAACAAGCCAGAAAATACAAAAGAACAGACACTGGGATACTACATGACACTGGGATAACGAATGGCCAGTGAAGACCCTTCTGAACTTTTCTCTATTGATTTTTAACAGGTTAATAATATAAGTATTTGTTTGTAGTCTATTTTTTTCCACACAGCAATATATCATGAACACCTTTCTGCATCAACAAATGTGTTTTAACCACACTGTCCTCAGCCTGGTCCTTCCATTCTCCCTCTCTCTGCAGCCCTCCACTCCCCCATATTTCTGTCTGGTACCTCACAGAGAACACTGAGGCCATCAGACATGAACTTCCTCACCTTCCCAGCCCTACATCTCCCGTTCACCTGCAGGTCTGCCCGAAAGCTCTGCGTCCTCTTGGGACAGTGGATGAACCATCTGAAGCTGAACTATCCCAGTTGATGACTTTGCTCTTTCAATCCCCATCTTCCTCCTCCACCGCAGACTTTCCCCTCAGTTCTAGACCATTCCCAGCAGTCTACAACACATGCTCTAGTACTCCCATTATTAAAAGCAATAAAACTTCCTTGGCCCCACGTGCACCTCCAGCTCCAGTGCCCAGTGCCTAGCAAGTGCTCAGAAAATGCTTGTTGGGCCGGCTGAGTGGCTCAGTTGGTTAAGAGCATGACCTCTGAGCAATAGGGTTGCCGGTTCAATTCCCACATGGGCCAGTGAGCCGCGCCTGAGCTGAACTGCCAACAGGAGGATGGCTCAGCTGGTGAGAGCACATGCTCCAACCAACAAGGTTTCTGGTTCGACTCCCGCCTGGGATGGTGGGCGATGCCCACCCGCAACTAAGATTGAACATGGCACCTTGAGCTGAGCAGCTGCGAGCTGCCAATAAGCGGCCAATGGCGACTGGACTTGGAGCTGAGCTAGCTGCGCCCTCCACAACTAACACTGAAGGACAACAACTTGGCTGTGCCCCTTCCCCAATTCCCCAACACTGTTTGCCTCCCCCAATTCCCCAATAAAAAAATCTTAAAAAAAAAGAACACTTTAAAAAAAGAAAGAAAAGAAAAAAGAATGCTTGTTGATGACTGAGTGGGGGCGCTGAAGTGCAAACAGACCGCTGGGTCCTGCTTAGTACTTGTTACACAACCCAGCAATGAGCCCCCCTTCATGTCCCTCTTTATGACGCAAGAAAGGGGCGATTATACTCAGGCTTGGAGAGCTGAAACAACCTGCCCCAGTCACAGAGCCCATAAGAGCTGGACTTTCAGAAAGTGAGAGCTGGACGGACCCTAGGAATCTTCCAGCCCAAATCCCGCCCCAAACGGCTGGGAGACTGAAGCCCAGCGTCACGCCTCCGGCTCATGGCTGAGCCGATTCCTGTCCCGGCACCCTCTCCACTGCTCACAGGGACCAGCTCCCTTATCCTGAGCATCCTGACTGGTTCTGGCATGGAAAGGAAAGCACAGTTCCAGGCACACAGTAGGTACTCAATAAATGTGATTCATTACGTGAAAATAAATGGGAGGGAGGGAGAGAGGGAGGACAGACACCCTCAAATCTTCCTCCAAGTGTGGCTCACTGAAGAAATTCCAGGGTCAGCAAACAAACTTGGTGACGGTGGCCTCAGGCAGCAGTGCTCAGGTGTGGTGTCCACTGGGTTGGCCCATGAGGAGGAGGCAGGCGACCCTCCAACCCCAGAGCAGAAGGACCCTCCAGCCTGAAAAGCGTCTCTTCTCCGTGGTGACCACTAGGGGGCGGTGGCGCCCTGCTTATCCAATAGCCACGGTGCCTGCCCACCCAACTAACAGATCTTCTCTGGGAAGGATGCTTCCATCCCAGCCCCTGGCCAGCCTTTCCCATCCAGTACTATTTTGTAACCAACGTCCACCTGTTGCTACGTGATTCCAAAACCCACTCTGAACCCCCAAAGTGTGACTTCTCTCATTCTGTGGGTTTGGGCTCGACCATAACCAAAGGCCCCCTCCTCCTAACACTTCCCCAGGAGTTAGTAAGAAGTCAGCTCCAGAGAAGGACCTGATACCCATCCCTGCCCCAGGCGCTCCCCAGACCAGCAGGAGAAAGGCAGAGTGAGCAGCTGAGCTCTCAGGACCTTCACAGGGGCCAGGACCGGGTCCATCTGGGGCCCACAACTGAGCCCTCTCTGAACAGTAACAGCCTCCACCATGATGGGCTGCACTTGGGGACGCTTAGGTCAATCTCTCCCAGCCCTCTAGCCCACAGAACTGAGACCTCCCCCAGGCCTTACCTGGTCTGTGCCCCCAGAGGCTGCGTCCCAGGCCTCCACAGCCTGACCGGGACCTCTGGGGACCTCAGAGCTGATCCCACCTGCGGTCATAGTTAAGTGACAGAGGCCCTGCAGAGCTGTCCCTGCTGCCATTCGGTTCTCCACCAGTAAAAAGCCGGGGCCCTGAAAGGACCCACTACATACTTGGTTCTCAGAATGTGGCCCTTAAAAGACAGGAACCTCCAGAAACCATCACAGCCTGAGTTGGGGACAGAGCCGAAGCCGGCAGTTAGGAGGCTTTGTTGTGTCTGGCTGTATAAGTGCCCCTCTGGGAATCAGCTCCGCATCTGTCAATCAGGGTGTTACCTGCCCTGCTGGTTGCCAAGGATGCTGAGGGGCCCACATGTGGGAGGAGGACACATGTGGTGACAGCTTTTTCTGGGAGGCCACCATTCCACTTATTCACTGGCCAAATGGGTACCTGGGGGGCTCCCCACTGCCCACCCTGGCTGACCTGCTCTCAGTCTAGCCTTGTTGGCACCTGCTGAGGGGACTGACTCCGACTCTGACCTCCTTGCCTTTGCACAGGCCATTCCCACTACCAGGAATGTCTTCTCCGCCTCCATCAATCCACAGCCACACCTTCCTACAGTACAGAAGAGACAGGGCTACTACAGACACCTCCAACCCGTTTCTGTTCTCCCACTAACATGGGATGGACTGGACTCTGGAGTTAGGAACCTGAGTTCAAATCCCACCTCTGACTCTCCCTAGCTGTGTGACTTTGGGCAAGTCATGGCACCTCTCTGAGCCTTAGCTTTCTGAGTCCCAAAAGAGAGATTGTAGTACCACCCCCAGAGTGATGGTGGGATTGACATGACATCCTTCTAGAGATGCTCTCCTGATGGGCCATGCCTTCCTGTCCATTCTCCCACCTGCTCCCACTCTCACCTCCCGGATCAGCTGCTTCTCAGCCTCCGTGTCATGCTGGATCACAGGTGAGGGCAACGGCTTCTCCTCCATTTGGACAGGGTTTAGGGGCTCCTGACTGGACAGCAGGGCTGGGAGAAAACAGGAGGGGCAGTGACCAAGGTGCACACGGTTTGCAAGAACTAAGCCGAAATCCGTAAAGACAAAAACATGCTCATTCAGAAAGACTTCAAAGCACTGAACGCATTTGAAGCGTGTCTCTATGTAAACGCTCATTTATTCAGTCATTCAAGAAATATTTCTTGAGCACTACATGTTCTTGGCACTGGGATGTGGCATTGAACAAAAGAGACAAAACTCCACACCCACGAGTTAAGTTTTCAATTGGAAAAGAACAGCAAATAAACAAGCAAAGCACGCATGACATGTTACAAGGTGATACATTCTAAGGAGAGAAAGAAAGCAGGGAGGGTGCTCATGAGTAAGAAGGGGATGTGGGCGGGAAGAGGCACAATGTAAATAGTGTGCTCTGGGAAGAGCTCTTAGACAAGGTAAGAGGAAACCAGTCATCTGAACGAAGTGAGGGACATAGGCACGGCCAGCAGAGACCCTAGGGACAGACAGAAGGGAGCAGTGAGTGCAGAGGCGAGTGGTAGGCTGGTGACTGGACAGTTCCAGGAACAGCCAGGAGGCCAACATGGCTGGAACAGAGTGAGCAAGGGACAGTACGTGCGAAGAGGAAGTGGGAGAGGGAACGGGGCCAGATCATGGGGACCTTGCAGGCCGGGGTGAGGGCCTCAGCTTTGACTCTGGGTTACACTGGCCACTGGAGGGGTTTTGCAGGGCAGTGAAAAGACGTGTTTGAACAGGACCTCCCTGGCTGCTGTGTGGAGAAAGTATTGGCGGGATCAAGGGCAGACGCCCAGAGACCTGTTGGGGGCCTCACAGTAATTCAGACGAGAGATAATGGTGGCTCAGGCCAGGGGGACAGCAGTGGACAGATCCTGGACATGTTTTAAAGGTAGAGACAACAGGATCTACTGCTGGGTTAGGCATGGGTTTGAGCTTTCCAGAAGCCAAGGATAGCCCCAGGGCTTTGGGCCTAAACATCTGGAAGGAGAGAGTTGCCATCCATTGGGTGGCGACAGCTGCAGGACAAGCAGGTTTGGGAGATCAAGAGCTCAGTGTTGGACATGTTGAGTTTATAGACAGCTGGATATTCAAGTCTGGAATACAGAGGACATACTGTATTAGTCATTTTTATATATTTTCTGTTTTATGATGCTTTGGCATCATGGGAGACTTGCTGGCCAGAGAGAGACCATCCCTCCCAGGGCCAGCTCATTCCTAGAGAGAGTAAACAACTTGTCAGCGAGCCCACCTTTCGTATACAAACCAACCAACCTCGAGTCCACATCTGCAGCCAGCTTCTCCATCTAATCACACACCAAGCCGTTATTTCCTGTGCCCTAAACCACCCCAGGGTCAGGACCAGACACGTAGGGGCAGCCCCAGTGCCCCAAACCTGCTGGAATTATTCACACGAGCCAGTGCTAAACTTTCTCCTGCCCTGCCTTTCCCACAGAAACGCCAATAAAGGTCCTGGCCCCTCTCTGGCCCCTGCCCGACACGGGTGCTTTCCTCTGTGGCCCTTACTGGCATGTGTGCCTCTCATTTCTAGGACAACTGTGAGGAACATGAAACTTTTCTAAGGCACTGACCCCTCTGTGTCACCATTCAGTCACCTTTATACATTAAGACCTGGACACAAATGACATGACCAGGCTGGAGAGCCGTGAGCATAGAGATGGGGTTTAAAGCCATGAGACCAGGTGAGTCCACCTGGGAGTGAATGTAGAGGGGAGAGGAGACAGGAGCGCCCTGGTGGAGCAGGTTAAGGAGCAGGGAGGACTCATGTGAGGGGATGGAGAGGTCGGGGGAGACTCAGGGCAGAGAGTGTCCAGGGAGCAAAGGTTTCCAGGAGAGGGGCGAGGGTCAGCTGACTGAAGTGATGCTAGGAGGACAAGGTGAGGCTGCCTGAGGACCCATCAATGGGTAGAACCACCAGGAGGTCGTCCATCACAAGGGTGGGCTCAGGGGGACGGGGGTACAGGGCGTGCCTGGAAGGAGAGAAACGGGGGCCTGTGAAAACAGACAAATGTTTCAAGTTTTGCTGTAAGGGGGAGAGAGAAATATGCCAGTAACCAGAGGAAGAACTGGGGCTGAGAGGGCTATGGCTAACATTAGGTACCGTGTAGTGGGAACGCATGGAGCTTTGAGTAAGACACACCTGGTTTAAGGCCCCCCTATGAAGCATCTTGTGTTGTCTAATGAACCTTCTGTGCTAAGCCCACACCTGCATTGCATATGCAGTCCTTCCAAGTGCCTCACAACCATATCAAGGCAGCTGGTGTTATTACCTCCATTTTACAGGTGAGGAAACTGAGGCTCAGAGGGGCCAAGTCGCTTGCCCAAGGAGCCAGGGTGTGAGCTGGCCACTCCTGCTCAGCCCTGCCCTGCCCTGCACTAGTCATCTCAGCCTGCGGAGCTGCCTGTTTCTCGTTCAGGAGGAGGGGACACTAACAGCCCCACAAGGCTGCCGTGATCACCCTTGGAAGGCTGCACGAATGTTAGCTGCTAGGTCCCGGAGCCACTGGTAGGGCTTCCCCCACTTCCACTGGCACCTCTCGCCAGTCCTCCATCTAGCTCCCCCTTACCAGTCTTGGGGGTGAGTAGGGTCATGGGTGGGGCAGTAGGGAAAGAGGAACAAAGCATTGCCAAAGTGGAATCCCTACCATGGTGTTCAAGGCCATCGCCCCCCGGCCTCTGCCAACCCCTACCTGGCCATCTCCCACCAGCCTACTCAGCAGGCAGCCAGCAGAAGTATTTGTGGTTCCCCAAACACACTTCATAGTTTTGTGACTCTCCTCATAGTTTTGTGGTTCCCCAAACACACTTCATAGTTTTGTGACTCTCTGCACACACTGGCCACTCTCATTCTGTCTAACAGGGAGACTTCTCATCCGACAAGACTCTGCTCAATCACTCCCCACCGCCCGAAGCCTGACTGACCACACTTGCTGCCCAGCTGGACTTGGACACCCCTGTCTGCCCTGAGGTGCCTGTACAGCTCTCAACCCTAGACATACATGGCCTACGGGAGTTTCCTCCTCCCCCCAGGAGACAAGGTGCTCATGGGGTAGAGCTTGGATCGGGTTCATCTCTGTGTCCCCAGTGCCCAGCACAGGTCCACACACAGAGGGGGTGTTTAGTGAACTCTGGATGGATGGATGGATGGATGGATGGATGGATTGGTGGGTGGACAGATGGATGGACAGATAAGTAGGTGAATAGATGTGTGCATAGAATGGATGGATAGAGAAGAATGTGTGGGTGGGGAGATGGATGAATGAACAGGTGGACTCAGGCTCTGTGTGCTCTCTTCCCCAAGGGTTTCTCAGATAAAGAAAACCTTGGAGGGCCGGCCGAGTGGCTCAGCACGAGCTCTGAGCAACAGGGTTACTGATTCGATTCCCTCATGGGCAAGTGAGCATCGCCCGAGCTGAGCTGCTGCTGAGCTGCCAACGAGTGGCAGGATGGCTCAGCTGGTGAGTGCATGTGCTCCTAACAACAAGGTTGCCGGTTCAACTCCCACATGGGATGGTGGGCTACACCCACCTGCAACTAAGATTGAACACGGCACCTTAAGCTGAGCGGCTGCAAGCTGCCTACGGGCGGCCGGATGGCAACTGGACTTGAAACTGAGCTAGCTGCACCCTCCACAGCTAAGATTGAAGGACAACAACTTGGCTGTTCCCCTTCCCGAATTCTCCAACACTGTTCCCCTTCCCCAATTTCCCAATTAAAAACAGAAAAGAAAAAAATAAAGAAAACCTTGGAGTCCCTCAGTTGCAAGGACCTTGAAGGTCTATGCTCCAGGATGGATTTCTACCTGCCAGATGACAGACAACCAGACGCCTGGGCGTGAGAGCTGCCATTATAAGGTGCCTAATGGGGAGCAGGGGTGGGACATGGAGGAGTGAGTCACCCAGCTACTAAGCAGCACAGCATCACGATGCTGCCACAGAGACAGCAGGCAGACAAGGAGATGGCAAATGTGCAGCCTGGAAGCAGGGAGCACGTGACAGAGCCCATGGCTGATGGGATAGGCCAGACAGATGGGCTTCTTCCTGGGGCATCGGCAAGAAGACACGCTCTGAGCTGTCACTAACCAGGGCTCTCCCCGGCTCTTCCAAAGCTATGCTGTTAGGCCATGAAGTTCAGAGGACGTAGGCGTTGCCTCCATGTCTCTCAGACAGGAAGCCGGAGCTGGCAGACCGAGGGAGAGGGCCTTTCTCTTGGGTCCCCCGACCCCTCTTGCCACTTCCTCCCCGAGCCGCCTCACCTGACAGGCTGCTGGGGCTCATCTGCTGGGCCACCATCTCCTTGAGCCTCTTGATCTCCTCCTGGTACTCGCGCAGAAGGGCATCCTTGGGGTCCTCGTTGATGCGTGGCTTGTTCTTGATGTTCTTGGCTCGGTTGGCATAGCGCAGTGTGCTGAGCGTCTCGTCGTAGTTGTTGTCAGCAGGCGACAGGCAGGCCACCATCAGCGTCTTGGTGTTGCCGCCCAGTGAGTCCTGCAGCAGCCGCGTCAGCTTTGAGTCCCGGTAGGGGATGTGTTTGCAGCGCCCATCCACCAGGGCCGAGATGACATTGCCCAGAGCCGACAGCGACAGGTTGATCTTGGTGGCCTCCTTGAGCCGCTCCCCCGTGGCACCCGTCTTGGACTGCCGCTCGCTGCCTGCCAGGTCCACCAGGTTCAGCTTGCCTGCCCGGAGGTGGTCCTTGCCTCGCTCATCTGCAGACAGACCAGCAGAGGGGTGAGGGCTTGTAGGTGACCCCCCCGACACACAGTTACAAGGAGGTTAGCTATCAAGCACTGAGTGCTCACCACCCATCGAGGGTCTCATTTCAGCCACACAGGAGCCCCATGAAGGAGGTGTTATTACTGTGCCCCTCTTACAGATGAGGAAACTGAGGCTCGGAAAGGGCACTTAATTTGCCCAAGACCCACGTAGTGGAGCCGAGGTCAGACCCCAGGGCTGTCTGACTCCAGGCAGCAAGGCCTGGGAGGTACAGACTATTCTGAGTGCAGCAGGAATCCTTATAGCTATCACAACAGCTCCTATAGATCTCCCATCAGGCCACAGGTGGGGGTGGGGGATGTGACTGCATCACTAGGGAGTTGTATCCTTTTGTGCAAAAAACATCGGCTGGAGACTCTTGGACCTGCTTCCTCTCCCAGTCCTGCCCCCTACTTGCTGTGTGACCTTGGCAGAGTCATGCACCTCTCTGATCTTCAATTCTCATATCAACAAACTCTGATCTTCAATTCTCATATCAACAAAATGAGACTGACAATAGCGCCCCACTAGGGTTGGTTGTTGGGAGGAGTGAAGTAAACTGACGGCACATTTTTACAGGGTGTGCACAGGGTAGGTGTTTGCTTCCTCTGAGCACAAGCCCGGTTCTGCAGTGACTGAGCTGAGCTAGCAGGGCAGACCCCGAGTGCCAAGGATGATGGGAGGCTGGGCAGCCCCTGGGTGGTGGCAGGGGCTCAGAGCACTGGTTTTGGAGACACAGACCTGGGCGGTTCAATCTATCTTGATTCCATCCCTTAGTAGTGAAACCTGGGGAAATAACCTCATTTGTCTCTGAGCCTTAGCCTTTCTCTCAGTAAAATGGGAACCAAAGACCTACCCTGCAGGGTTGTTGTAAGAATTATGCTGATGCACACATGGAAAGAGCCCAGGGTTGTGCACAGCATATAACAAGTGCTCATGAAACGATAACTTGCTGCTCTCAATACTGTTAATAATTCTTCTGGTTTCTGGAGGACACATAAATGGTCCCACATGAGACGAGGAGCGGGGAGCGGCAGGGGCTTCCTGCTTAGTTTCCTGCTGGTTGAAACCAGAATTGGCCTAGTTTTGCACATAAGCGCGGGAACCTAAAGGTAAAGACATAGAGTTTAGCCTGGTACCCAGTAGAGGCTTGGACATGGGAAGCACTTGATTCTTTGGGTGATTACAGAAAAAGAGAAGCAGGAAAGAGGGACCTGGAGCCGCCCTTTTGGAAAGCTCTTTGCAGAATGTCCCAGGAGCCTTAGACAGGTTTGTGCCCTGCTCCAGGAGGTCCACTCCAGGGAACCTAATCTGAGGAAATGACTCTAAAAGCAGAAAAGGTTTTGTGCGCAAAGATGTTCGTGATGGCATTACTTACACGGAAAAACCGGACGCTACTGTAACACCCTGTGGAGGACTGCTTAGAAAGGGGCCATGAGTCACGCATGGTCCTGCAGCCACCACCCATGGTCACGGGCACTCATGCGTATCAGATGCATGGCACACACTAAGTGCGCAGTGGTAGCTACCAATATTATGATTGTCGTTGTTGATGCTGTTTATCCTGGAAACATGGTCCTAGCAGGGGGAGGGTCCATTTGTGTTCCCTCCAAGCAGATCAAGCATCCTTCCCAGTTTCAGATGGGGCTCTCGGGGCTCCAAGAGGTGAAGTGTCTGGCTGCTGGGAGCGGGAACCCAGCTCGGCTCAGGCCGTCTGGACCCCCGCCACCCCGCCTGGCCCCACATACCCACGGCGTAGATCTCAATGCTGATGGTGAAGATGGAATGGGAGCGCGAGGAGTCCTTGTTCATCAGGGTGTAGCCGACTGAGCGGTTCTTCCAGCCCATCTCCATGATGTGCTCGCACTGGGCCACGCTGTGCACCGTGTGCATGGACAGCCCCTTCACGTGCACTCCCTTCTCCGGGTGCTCTTTCAGCTGTGGGCGAGGGGGGGAAGAGAGGGGGGGTCAGCAGCGGGCAGGACCAGGGCCCCCTGAGGGAAGGGCCCAATCAGACCACCTTTGCCCTCCTGCACAGCAAGCTGGCACCTCCAATATCCTATTAGACAGAGGGTTTGTTCCAGGTGGAACCAGCCTCAAACACGCCCCTGCCTCTTACCTATTATGGGACCTTGGGCCAACTGACTTGACCTCTCCGAGCCTCAGTTTCCACAGCTGGAAGATGGGTACAAGACACCTCCTAGGGAGGTGGCG
The DNA here is from genome assembly GCF_001890085.2 of Hipposideros armiger. Classification (NCBI taxonomy): domain Eukaryota; kingdom Metazoa; phylum Chordata; class Mammalia; order Chiroptera; family Hipposideridae; genus Hipposideros; species Hipposideros armiger. The sequence continues at coordinate 1,088,986 of NW_017731827.1, forward strand.
AGGATTTCACAAAGTAAGGCCCATACGATGCTTGGCACAGTGCCTGGCACATGGCATGGGCTCCCTAACTGCCAGCTGCTGTCCTCCCTGCTGTTAGTGCTATTATCATGAAGGTGGTTTTCAGTCTGGGAGCTCTAGTTCCCAAGGGCTCTGCGTGTGCCTCCTCTGCCCTGTCAGCATGGCTTTTTGTCTTTCTGCCACGGCTCCAGGGCAACAGAAACATTCCCAGACCCTTGGATCATGGCCCGTGAAGGGCCATTTGCTGCCCAGAACCCGCGTTGGCCCTCAGCTCAAGCAGGTCCTCGGCACGAGGGCAGCGAGTGAATTAATTTATCTGATTGCTCCCTGCTCGCTCTCCAGGCAGCCAAGTTGTTTTGTTGCTGACACAGAGCTGTGAAACGCAATATTTGTCAAGTGTGAGGAGAAATAAAACCACTCTGGCAAAAGCAGAGTGAATTTGGACAAAAGTCATCTGTCTGCTGGTCTGAGCCACAGAAGGCTCGGATGCTTTGCTCCGGGCGGCTTCTGAGTCCCAGGTGGGGTCGGGTCCCAACTGCACAAACCTGGGCTTGCCCATCTGCCGAGTCTGGAGAAGCAGCCGGAGCCAGCCTGAAGGACTGGGCTTCAGGCACAGAAGGGTTAAGTGACTTGCTGAAGGTCACACAGCTGTTAGTGGCAGGGCAGCAATGGGATCACAGACAGTGGGACAGTCCAGAGGCAGGACTTGGAAAGAGGCTGGAGCCTCCGACAGTATCGGAATCTTGAAATGACAAAGGGCTGACCTTGACCTGGGAGGTGGATGTGAGGACAGAGCACAAAGGAATAGAAACAGGAGACCCTGCAAACAGCATGGTGTGAAGCCAGCCTCGGATACCTGAGCAGCGCCTGTGGCTTTATGCATGCCCACCTGTGTCTGAGAGCAGCCTGTTTTGATCACTGCCATGCTCGCAGGAAGAACCGAGACGCTTGCCTGGCACATAGTGGGCCCAGGTGAGTGAGCGGCTGCTCCCAGCTTCAGGAAGAGTGCAGTTCCTATTTGGTCAGCCAGGCCTGGGAGAGAAGCCTGGGTCTGTCACTTGCTGGCTGGGGACGTCACTTTGCCTCTCTCAGCTTTGGTTTCCTCATTTGTAAAATGAGGAGAATACCTCCCATCTCTGCGTGACTATTGTGAGGACTAAGAAGAGAAGGGAGCTAATAAGAAATTCTGCAGGTACTTAGATGGGGCTCCGTGAACACAAGCCATGAAGAGGGTGAGGATAGTCCGTCTCTCCTAAGCAGAAAAGGGGTCAAGGATCATTTAGGGGTCTCCCATCCACCCCATGTTTAGACCCAGGAAGGCCTGCCCCCCACCTTGTGATCGCCCACTCCCTCTGTACCTCTCCCGTTATTCCTGCCCCCACCCATCACCAGGTTGGGGAGGACTGAGTGAGTGACAGCCGGCAGCTGCACCCACCCCTTCCTTGGTAACTGCTCTTCTGGGCTGCAAGGCTGCATGGTCGCCATGGCAACCAGCGGGGATCCACAGGCATGACATGTTTGCCACTGGTCTGGAGCCAGGCAACACCCTCATGGAGGAGGGGGTCCTGACACTCTGCTGGACCCAACTGGAGAGGCCCGTGAGAGCCCACCTCCACTGCCCAGTGCTGGGTTGGGGTCCATGAGGGTTCGTGGTGGTTGGGGAGAGGGTGTGTTAACTCTGCTTTCCAGAATCTCTCGCTGGCCCAAGCTGATCTAATAACCCCTAATTACCAAAATGATCGGGCCCTGCACTGTGCTGTGGAGCCCGGTCACCGAGGTTCGTATCTGGTCTCCACCCTTTACTGACTGTGCCTTTAGGCTGGTCTTACCCAGGCACATTGAGCCTCAGTTTCCCCATCTATAATAAAGGATAAGAACAGCACCTCCTCCTAAGGCTGTTGTGGGGTTTACATGGAAACCTTCCTGCACCTCCTCTGAGAGGTACCAGGTCAAAAGCTCGGTGCACCCATGGGGAGTGTCATGGAGCACATCTGCCACTGGCAGCCCCGCAGGCTGCCTGGCTCACCAAGCCTGAGGCCCATGGCCCAGCTGGGGCAAGGGCATGGAGCTGCCAGCACTTGGCCCCTCAGGGCCTGGGTAACTGAGGCCTTTCTAGGGGCCAGGGTATTGAGGAAGGGGACGAGGGCCCCCTGCTGTCCCAGGGTGGGTCGGCAGGGGGCCGTGATCCTGAAGGCTGGCCTTTCAGAGCTGACATGTAGGAGCAACTCCCTGTGCCTTCCTCCTCTCCCCATTTCCCTGTCTGGTGGCTGAGCTATGACTCAGCTGCTCCAGCTCCAGGAGAGAGAAGACAGTAGAAAGACTCCAGGTGGGCGGCTGGGAGCTCCTGCATAGACAAGGCAAAGCACTGCTGTGTTTGGGAGAAACTGAGGAGGAGGGGGTTTCGGGTGGTTCCTGGTCTGGATGGGGACTGGGAGGAACTAAGAGAGGGCGTTCACACCCGTGTGGACCTACTACGGCACGTGGCCTGGCACTCAGGGCGTTCACACCCGTGTGGACCTACTATGGCTTGTGGCCTGGCACTCAGGGCATTCACACCCGTGTGGACCTACTACGGCATGTGGCCTGGCACTCAGGGTGTTCATACCCGTGTGGACCTACTATGGCATGTGTCCTGGCACTCAGGGCGTTCACACCCATGTGGACTTACTACAGCACGTGGCCTGGCACTCAGGGCATTCAGACCTTTGTGGACCTACTATGGCTTGTGGCCTGGCACTCAGGGCGTTCACACCCATGTGGACCTACTACGGCATGTGTCCTGGCACTTAGCACCCTCGAGCTCTTCCCAGTAAGTCTCTGTTGAATGAATGAATCGACAAATGGATGTCCCTCCTCAACTGAAACCTCATTTCTGGCTTCTTATTGCCCCAGAAGTTTCCTAGATTGCTGAACACCCCAAGAATTCTGGGAGGAAAGCACCTGACTGCTCAGATCTCGCAAGTTCTGGTGCAGCAGCTAGTAATTTGCTGAGTGACCTTGGCCAAGTCCCTTCCTCTCCTTGGGGCTCAGTTTCCTTATCTGTACCAGGAAAGGGTTGGATTAGAAGCTTTGTAAGGGTCTTTCCAGATCAAATTTTTAAGGATTTTTCCCACAATATGACCAGTACAAACAAGTCTTTCAAGACCGCCGCTCCCTGAGGTCTGATTTGTGCCACTGGGCCGTGGAGTGGTCGCCAGTCAGAAGAACTCACAGCCCCTTCAGATGAATCCAGGACAAGTGCGGGGTTAGGGGTCAAGTAGAAGGCTCTGGAGTTGAGCAGAGAAACAGCCCTACCCCCACAAGGGTGGGGGTGAGTGGAAACCAGGTGGTTCCAGCATGTTGTCCAATCTAGAGGATGAAGGGGTGGGGGTGGGGGGTCCAAAGGATTGGGAGGCGTCAGCAGCAGCCCCTTTGCCTGGTTCTGCCCCCTCCCCATGGCTGCCAAGGCCTGTGCCCCGGGGAGACTGAAGCAGTTTGGGTCATGGGAAATGTCCAGCCCTGATTCTGTGACTTCCTAGCCCATTGACCTCAGACAAGTCACCTCCTCTTTCTCAGCTTAATTTCCTCCCCTGCAAAATGGGAATCCCCCGTAGCAACCTCCCAGGGCTGATGCTCATTAATGACCGACGCTCCCCCAACTCGAGCATTCCGACTCTGCAGGAGGTGAGCCAGCCCCCAGTGCTGGCTGTGGACCTCTTGGCCCCCCATTGGTTGCTTGGTCAGATAAGAAGCACCAGTGTTGGGGGGCAGCCACCAGCACCTCCCCTCACTGGCCTCTCCTCCTTGGACCTGACCAGGCCCACCCAGAGAGGACACACAGCCAGGGCCTCACACTAAGGGGAAGGCCCAATGGTCCCAGCCCTTGGCACCAACTGTCCAGTCCTGCTCGGTTACTTGACCTCACCGGGCTCCCCAAAGCATCAGCCAAGTTCTGCCCATCTTGATAGAACCCCCAAAACAGCCAATTCTGCTGCACTGTGCTGGGAAATGATGTTCTTTCATTCTGATTCTAGCCTTTTAGGAGACTGAGGGCAATTTACGAAACGCGTGCAATGTTCAGTGACCCACGGAGCCACCCTAACTTCTTCTGTAGTGAGCTACCCATCCGTCCTTGGCTCCTTCTCCCACTGTGCTGCACTGTGCAACCCCCAATCCCTACCCATGGTCCTTTCTCGGAATCACAGAGGCATGAAACAGCTCACACATCAAACACTTGCTATGTACACCAGCGCTCGGCTAAGTTCACCCTCATTACCCTCTTCAATCCTCACAACCACCTTATGAAGTTACAGCGTCGGTCCATGGGCCCGCCCGCACCAGGGAACAAGGTCCCAGAATCTGAGCCCAGCAGCAGCCATTAAATGGGATGTTTGAGATTCAGGACCTTGAAGTCAGACAGACCTGAGTTCAAATTCAGGTTTGGCCACTTACTGCTGTGTGAAACTTGGGCAAGTTGATTAACGTCTCTAAACCTCACTTCCCACATCAATAAATTGGGGATAAGAATATCCACCTAATAAGGTTACTGTGAGTATTAAATGGGATAGTGTGCCTAAAGCAGTCAGAAAGTAGTAAGTGCTCAATAAATGACAATTATTATTATCTTCTTTTTAGCTGGAAGGGCCCTTAGCAATTTTCAAAATAATTTTTTAGAAGTAGAACGCTTTTCTCAAATGATTTCTTTTACAAAACTCCATCTATTTCAACAGAGATAGGTGGCATTACCCCAGGTAATGTCCAGCCCTGCCTCGTGTGGTGGGGGTAAGCCCATTAATCCCTCCCCTACATCATGGACTCAAAATACTCCAAAATTCAAGTTCAGAAGTCCCCACCCTAGTCTGACCCAGCACCTGTGCCCTCAGGATACCTTCCCTGTATTTCTGAGGGAGCACCACCTGATGACAACCTCCCTCCTCCCCCCACCTGCATGTCAGGTCTGTACCCACCTCCAGCTTCTGCTTGGTGTCAGCCCCCAGCAGGTCACGGATATCTTCATTGTAGATCTCCAGGTAGGAGGCCCGGACCAGAAACTTGGTATTCTCCGCACACTGCAGGGAATCGGCAGAGAGACAGCAAAGATACCTGAGCACCTGCCTCCAGACCTCATGGCGACATCACGACAGGAGGGAGAACGTCAAGGGCAGAGGAGTCCCCCACCCCGCCCAGTCCTGCCTGCCTGGCAAGCTCTCCCCTCCTCTCCAGCTCAGTGGACTCTCAGGCCTCGCCAAGTTGCATGAATCTCATAATGCTATTGTCTAATGCTCTCTCTCTATAAGCCTCAATGGAAAGGAAACGGGAGAGGCCTCCCCACTGTTCAGATAGAAAATCCAAAGCCACAGGCAAGGCCTGAACCAAGCACTGGCCTGGGCTGATCCCTGCGGTCTCGGGCAGCTCTCTCTCCTGTGCGTCACCAGATGAGTCCTGGGGGGCAGATACACTGGGATCTGCAGTCCCCACTCTGTCATTTCCTGGATGTAGGAATCTCTGTGCATTGCCACGAATGGTCACCAGCAGCCTGGACACTGGGATGACCGGTCTTGACTGGGCCCACAGAGGCTCTAAGTCTCAGCTTCCCTATGTCGAAAACGGGGATGATAACTATCTCCTGGGTCAGGGTGAGGGTTCAGTGGGATAATAAAGGGCTTTGCACAAGGCTGAGCCTGGAGCAACTGCTCAATAAAAAGGGAAGCTATTATTGTTACAACCATTTCTCAGGCCAGTGCTCAGGGTTACTGTATCCATGCAAAATGCTAAATGAAATGCCAAATCCAAAAATGGCAGGAGAAAAACATGGAACTGCTAGGTATCATTTTCTCAGTTTTGAGTTCTCCCATCACCATTTCAGAAACCAGAGCCTAACTCCGCTCATCTGTGCCAAGTCCAGGCAGGCTCTCGTTGCATCCCACAGTCAGAAATGCTCTGTGATCATCGTGGTAACGCCTGGGGAGCCCGCGGGCCCCAAGCGCCAGCCCTGCCCCTTCCCTCCACGAGGCCCATACCTGGACACTCTCAAAAATGTGCTCGAAGGCCCTGGGAATGATGCCTCTCTGGGAGGGTGGGTCCAGCAGGCCCTGCATGGTGAAGGACTTCCCGCTGCCCGTCTGGCCATAGGCAAAGATGGTGGCGTTGTAGCCCTCAGTGACGCCCTGCACGGGAGGACCAAAACCCCAGTGCTCATGTGGCCCAGCACAGCCGGGAGCAGGGCCGACGCTGGTCTGCGTGGCTGCCTCCTCACTCACAGACTCAGGGGCTCCCACTATGATGTCCCTCGGCTGAAGGTGCAGGTAGAGATGAACAAGCCACAGCTCTGTCCTCAAGGAGTTCACTGCCTGGTGGGTGACTGTCCCCATGTGTGCCATGGAGCCTAGCCACCTGGGCTCAAATCCAGCCTCCACCCTTTACTGACCGTGCCCTTGGACTGTTCTTACCCAGACACATTGAGCCTCCGAAATAAAGGGTCAGAACAGCACCTCGTGAGATTTACACGAGAATTATTGCATGCATTGGCTCATGAAGTGCTGGCATACAGAGGTGCTCACTAAATGTCTGCCATACATGGCGAGCGGAGGCGTTCGTAATGTCAGCAGTTCAGGCAGCGGGCACGGAGAGGGAGTACAGAGAGGGTGTGGGAAGCACCAGGCACAGCCTCCTGGGTAGGGAGAACTGAGGACTAAAAGGGTGGCTTGGGTGACAGGTGACAGAAGAGGGAGGCATTCCAGGCTGAGCAAAGATACTGAGAGGCGAGAGGCTGACAGCAGGTGGGGCTGGGCCAAGAGGGGTGGACGATGAAGTGGGAAAGGAAGGTAGAGGCAAACCGGGTGGCATCTTAAAGTCATTCTCATGCACTGATGCATTTATTCACTTCGTAGGTACTGACTCTCTTCCCTGTGCTGCACTGTGCTCTGGCTGGGGACAGAGTGATAAATAAGGTGGACACCCCAGTCCCTGCCCTCATATATGAGGTCACACATTTTAGAACTTAGCATGGGGGAGGGGAAATCAGTGTCAGAACGTGGGCCCAGAGAGCCGCTCCCAGGCCCCAAGGGCCCGCCTGGCATCTATGCCCGGTTCCACTGCAAAGACCCATTCTGTAGAATGACATGGGGCTCCGGGTCCTCTGAGAGGGAGGCTTCATTTTCATGGGCAGAACTGCATGAGCGCCTCTCCCTGTCTGGGGAAACCCTGACCAATGTGTGGGTTCCCCCAGCTCATCAGAGGGCCATGAGCCACACACAGGGACAGGTCGCCTACGGTGGGGGAGAGGACGTGGCAGACCCATCACCCAACCAAGAGCCACGGCTGGACTCCTCAAAGCCGGGGGCACATGAAATCCTAGGAATAACAAAGAGCACCGCCCAGGGTATCAGTGGCACTCAAACGCAGAGAAGGGATTCTATGTAAAAATAAACGTCGCTGGACAGTCCAATAGGGTAGCCATTCGCCACACTAGAAATGTGCCTGGTGCAACTGGGAAACTGGATTTATTTTATTTTAATTAATTTACACTTAAAAACTGAAGCAGCACAAAATATTTTTCCACTAAACACAACTTTATGTTTTGTGCTTCATTTCATTTTAACCATTGACACTTTGGCCTCTGAGTTGAGAGGTGCTATAAGTGTCAAATACAGACCCAATTTCGAAGACTTCGTACGAAGCATGTAAAACATCTCACTAATAGTTATTATGGAATAATAATATCTATTATGTTTTATTGAAGTGATAATATTTTGGATACAATGGGTTAAATAAAATGTATTATTCAATTAATTTTCCTTGTCGCCTTTTACTTTTAAAAATGTGACTCCTAGAAAACTTTAAGTTACACATGTGGCTCACATTATATGCATACGGGAAAGCACTGCTCTAGAGCCACTGGCCACATGTAGTTATTTAAAATTAAATAAAATTAAATTTCAGTTCCGCGGTAGCACTAGCCTCATTTCAACTGCTCACTTGCCACAGATGGCCAGTGGGTACTTAACTGGACAGCCCAGATATAGGACATTCCCACTATCGCAGGAAGTTCTACAGAACAGTGCTGCTCTGGAGTGAAATAGAAAACAATGTGACATGCATTTTTAAGGCAAAACATAAATTTCAAAGAAGTTTCACCCATCAACTGATACCTCCAGACTCGCCAGGGACAAGCTCACTCAATTTTGGCCACTGTGTACTTCAACCCAGGGCCTGTCACACCCCCCATATCCGTACTTACTAAATGATTTTCATGAAATCAAGTGTTATTTGACTCTTTTTTTAACCTAGTGTCATCCTCAGCCATAATTCCCATGAAACTGCATTACAGGCTGGATGTGCTAAATATTTTTTTCTACTTCACATTAGACACATAACTACTGAAACAGAAACAAAAAGCATCTATCCTAGATTACCTCACGTCCCTTTCTACCCTCTCCAAAATGAACAGCTCCATGTCCCACCCAGAGGCCAAATTCTATGGTTTTGGTTGCATCAATGTCTCTGGAAGCCAGACCCACTGTCCTCAGTCTGGATGTGATAGAAGCCATGGTGCCCGGCCCCTGGGTGGGTCATCAGAGGCGACTCTAAGGCTGTGGATGTGAAGGGGGGAAGAAGGGGAGATGGCAAAGTCACCCGCTGGGAAAGAGCCCACCTACCAGGCAGCGTGGTGGGGAAGAGCTCAAGTTAGCTGAAGGGTGGGTCTGGGGTGGAGAGTCAAACCTGTCACCTAGTGACAGAGAAAATCGAGAACAGAGCCTAGATTTAAGAGGTGGAGAAGAAAAGGAAAGGAAAGGACAGAAGCCACTCCTGGCTCACAGCCACGTGAGCTGTGCGTTTTGCATGCTGCTCACTTAGTGGCGGGCAGCAGGGTGGAGCATGGGTCCGGGGCACTGTGTTAGGAATTGAATGCTTGTTCGGTAATGCTCCAGGCCTCAGTTTCTCTATCAGGAATGATGACTCCAGCTCTACACATCCACAGAGTCTTGTAGAAATCAAATGCTGATCTCTACCTGGAAGGTCCCTTCTTCTACCTTCTTGCCTGGCCAACTCCTCTCGTCCTCAGGTCTCAGCTTAGACCCCACCACTTCCAGGAAGCCCTCCCTGCCTTCCCCTCTTAGCTCAGGTTTGCTAGCCTTCTCTATGTTGCCAAATTCCCTAGGCTTCTCCCACTCATCACCCTGGATCGTAGCTAATAGCTTAGCTGCTTCTCCACCTGATCATGAGCACACCACGGGCAGAGGCTGTGCATCCTTTAGGGCAGCACTCCCCACACCTAGGATGGGGCCTGCTATGGAGATGCTATATGTTAGATGAATGAATAAATGGGAATATGTGTGGTGTTGAGCTTGAGGTTCTATGGCAGGTCTAGAGAGGTGTCTGGCAGAAAATCACAAGTGGCAGAACTCAGGACCGAAGGGAGAGCTGGAGGAAAGATCTGATGTAACCACTGGGTCCTTAATCTTTCCCCCTCTAGGTGGGGCTTCCTGGGGACCCTGATAAGAGAGGCTCGCTCAGGGGGTTACTTCCAGGACGAGGAAGGACCCACGAGCAAGGCTGACCATCCCCAGAGTCTGGGATCACCCTCGGGGGAGAGCTGCCCTCGTCCTATGGGCAGCATCTCCAGTCAGGTTCTGAGCACGGGGAGCTCTGGGCTTCAGAACACGTCAGCCCTCTCCAGGGTTTTGACAGAGTTTTGGAGGAAGAAATGGGGCAGCCAAAGTTGGTGTTCTGGGGACATTAAATGGCCTGACAGCCAAAACAAAAAACGTTCCATGGTCAAATCTATTGTGGCAACACTGGGTTAAGGGAATCACACTAGTTTCTTCACTGCAGGACTCCCCAGAGCCTCAGGTATCCTAATGTGCCCTGTGCAGCTTCAAGCAAGAGAGTGTATGCAGCAACTCCCAAACTTGTCTTCTTTGCCTGGAACAGCTTGTGACATCTAACTTAACAAGCGATTCGCTGGACAGCTGGGGAGATTTGGGTAGAAAGAAAAGAGCCCATGCCCAGGAGCCAGCAGGCACAGCTCCAGCCCCACCTCTGGCAGAGACTCACCGTGGGAGCTTGGCCAGTCTCCCTCTGGGCCTCAGTCTCCCCATCTGTGAAATGTGAGTGCCTTCCTGTTATGAAGCGCAAATAAGCTACCTAGCATGAGAGTGCTCTGGGAAGCAACAGCCCTGTAAAGGGTGAGAAGCTGTTGCTGCCTCCCTGTTCCCCAACTGCTCAGGAGAAGTCAGACCAAAGGTAAAGGGGTTCCATGCCACCAACACAAGCCAGGCCAGTGGCCTTCTGTCTGCAGAAGCAGGGAGCTGGTGAGATCTTTCCCCGCGACATGGACTTATACATGTCAGTACCTCTCAGGAAGAGAGAGGAGGATGAGGAAGAGGGTTCTGAACGCTGAGGGGGAGGCAGAGGAGGAGGAGGCCTGGTGTTCTTGGGAGAGGAGGAGAAGGATGCCGGGAAGTGGCTGGAACTTTCAGAGACGTCCTGACGCTCTGGAATGAGGGTGGAGGGCAAGTGATCTTGGGGTTTTCGGAGAGGGGCTGAAAGGGATAGGGTGAAGACAGCCTTGACACTGGGGGCAGTGGAGACCTGGACACAGAGTAGGAGGCGGGTTCCTGCTGACTCCTGCCTGGACAAGTCTTCAGAACCATCTGCTGGTGTCCACCTGCGCCCCTCCAGACGGGCCTTCCCCGCCCCCGGCTCAGGGGCAGAGCCGACCCTTAGGGCCTCTCAGGGTGGCCCCTACTCCTGCCCAGCCAGTCCTCAGAGGCAGCCTCCACGGCGCCCTCACCTCCACCAGCAGGTAGGCGATCTCATTGTAGATCTGCTCAGTGACGTGGTCCATGTAGTAGGCGCCATCGAAGGTGAACTGCTTGGGGGGCTCGTCGGCGGCCCTCGGGTTCTGGATGAAGCACTGGCCGCGCGCGGAGTCCACCGTCACCACCGGCTGGCAGTTCAGGTCCCGCTCCCGCCGGTTCATGGGGCGGCAGCGCACCACCACCTTCACCGACTCCGAGGCCATGGTGCCAAGGAAGGGGTTTCCGGGGCCCGGTCGGACGTGGACACCGCGGCCGAGACACACG
>NW_017731827.1:1102799-1122518 GCF_001890085.2 Hipposideros armiger
GGAGCGGATAAGGCTGGGCATCCCTTCCCAGTAAGCAGGATCACAGTCTGTGTTTTAAACGAGACAAACCAGCCTTCCCAAGAAACACACTTAGATTCTTTGCCCTGTTTGCTGGTTCACATCCCTTTCTGCACAGGTGTCCACATGGGCTTTTAGGTGGCACGGCTCTTCGCCCATCCTGCCCTAACCGTCCTTCCTCAGAATTCAAGGGAAGACTCAGATGACTTGAGAAATGGGCAGCCTGGATGTAGCCCACAAGCTCCATCGAGTCATCTCTGTGCCTTCCATAAAGAGGGTGGCTCGCCCCCAGGCCTTTGCCCAAAGGGAGAACTCAGCCCTCCTGCCTCCCCCAAAGCCTCTCTCTCACGCTGCCTCCGTCAGGAGCTTTCTGGAGACTTCCATCAGGGTCCCAGGGCCTGGCCTCCTTAGGCGAGGGCTATACTTCCATTGTGCACAAACCTTCTCGCCCACCTCAGAAAGCTCCTCTCCGAGGAGTACAGTGAAGCCCAGAGAGGACAAACCTCCAAAGTCACCCAGCAAGTTCACGGAATCCTGGAGTGCCACCTGCCCCTCCTGTGATCCCACGGGGCCACATGTCATGTGAGAAGCCATTGGCGACCCCCAATCTCGGGGCTCCCCCACACAGTCAGTGAAGTGATGAAAAACTGGTCCAAGGGGCAGAGTGGCTGGATGGACCTGGTGACCAGCGAGGAGGATGAAGGGCAGAGTCGCCTGCTGAGGCCCAGGAGCCAGAACGAGGGGGGCCTATTGGTGTGGGGACTGGCCTCCTAGCCCAGGCCCTGCAGTTCTGCCTCGGATTTGGCATGGCTAAGTGGCCGAAGTGTCCGGGGAGGCCTGCCCTCGGGCCCACAGTCCTGGTCCTTGTAGCTGGGGTTCAGGCGGCCCATGTCGAGGGAGCAGAAGAGGCTGCGCTCAGTCCCCGCGTGGTGCTCCACCAGAGCCTCCAGGCTGGGGAACTCGGCCGGCAGGTGCTGGGGGAGGAAGGGGCTTCAGTTCCAGCCTCCTCTTCCCCAGGGCTGCTGCCCGGAATCAACCACTCCCTCACTTGGGACCCTGCCTCACTTCAGAGAGGAGGAAATTTGAGCTCAAGGGAGGTCACTGTCATGCTCACAGCAGAGCCAGACACCATTTCCTGTTTCTCTCCTCCCAGCCTGGACAGGACTGAGGCACTTTGCATGGAGGTAATGGCTCACACTTAAAAAGCGCCCCACCCCCCAGGCCCCTCCTCCACCCCGTCCTCCTCATCCCAGTCCCTGGAAACCTGTGATCAGCCAAGACTCCAGACCTGGAGACTCAGAAGCTGTATGAGCTTCCACAAACCCCTACCCTCTCTGAGTCAGCTTCCTCCTCTGCTAAGAGATGGTTAGGGTGCGGAAAAGCAAGAATTTTAAAAGCTGGAATTCCTATAGCCTCAGACTCTGCTAGACTTACCCTCCAGCAGCTGGAGAGGCCCTAAGGCGGAGCCCATAAGTAGAGGTGGGGTCAAGTGGGCGGGGCCAGCAGGGCCAATGACAAAGGAGCTGGCCAGAGTTAAATGAGGCCAGAGAGAGCCAATAGGGGACTGGGATGAGGGTGAGGCGGACTCAATGGTTAGAAAGGGGCGGTGCTTGAGGGCAAGGGGCGGGGCCATCTGCTGATACTCTTACCTCCACGCTGTAGCGGCCTAGAAGGTTCCGGAAGACTTGGTGGGGCACCACGCCACACTGTGTCCGCACCGACAGACACCACTGGCCACTGGCGCCCGGCTCAGGCCACAACAGGAAGGCCCCAAGCACGTCTCTCCGCAGCAGGGCAAGGGCACTGGGCCTGGGAGGGCAGGAGGAGAGGCTGACAGTGGGACGCCAGTCTGGACCCAGCTTGGCGTAACAGCCATGGCATAACAGCCCCATAGGATAGGAACACAGTGCCTGTCCAGTGGAGGCCCTTGACGACAGCAAGCTTTTAGACTTCCTTTCTGAAAGGTTTCTAGGGGACCCTTAATTGACAACTTCAAGACCCAGTCAGGAGAGTTTTAAAGAGCTGACATTTAGGGAGCGGTGGCTGCGTGGGTGCTGAGGTCTTGACTCCTTTGAATGACCTCACTTGATCCTCTCCACAGCCCTGGGATGAAGGTCCTTTTTCTAGCCTCACTTTACATTTGAGAGAACTAAGGCTCAGGGTGCTGAAGTCCTGGCCTCAGGTACAGGAATGTGCTCGAACCTGGGAGTGGGGAGCCCAGCCCATTTCTCTGCCCATCCCAAGGGGTTGGGCACCTGGGCAGGTCCCTCCTACCTGGAGAGGCCAGCAAAGGCCCAGATGTTCTCTGTCAGGCTGCCCTCACTCTCCACCAGGCAGGAAGGGCCACCGGGACCCCAAGGCCACGCCTCCCACGCCGCAGGAACTATGAAGACCAGCCAGGGGTCAGAGGGAGAAAGGCTGTCCGATCCCTTCCTGCACCCTGCCCACCCCACCCCTACAGGCCCCATGAACCCACATTTGTCTCCCCACCATGCCTCTCCCTCCCGGCCCAACAGGCACACCCCCACTCACCACCACTCACCAGATAAAGCACATCCACAGCTACGCACGCACCTATGCAACCCCCAGGCACGCAGATGTGGATGCACACTCACCCATGTGGACATGGTGCATATTCATTCACAGCACAGGCATCTGCTCTGAGGCACAGTCACAGACTTGCAGAAACAGACACTCAGGCCCACCCTCTTGGACTCACACTGGTGTACACAGACCTGTGCCCCAGATAGGCTGGGAGCACGGTGCTCCTGCTACTCACAAGCCTCCCGGGCTGACAGCTGCAGCTGGGTCTCGTAGGTGCAGCCCCGGTAGGCCCCGGAGCGGATCACCTTGCTGCGGATAGCCTTCTTGCGTACCAGTGTGGGTGAGCAGTAGGGATTCCCCAGGCGGGCATGGCGGATGAACCCACGGCCTTCCAAGTCTGGCAGCTCCTTCTAGGACACCAAGAGGGGCCCAGAGGAGCAGACAGATCAGGCCCAGCCATGTCAGGTCAGATGAAGCCCCCTCCCTCTGAAACCTAGCACCCCCCCCTCCACATGACCCCCAAACCCTCACCCAGCTCCCTTGTCCACTGCCCACCCCCTGGCTGGGGTGCTGCATACCCCACTGCCCATGGGCCCCTCTGCAGGCAGCCGCCGAAAGGAGACCAGTGCATGAACGTTCTGTGAAAGCTGATCCCGGCCGAAGGGCTCCCGTACTAGGCCAGGGGGTGGCCCAGGGCTGGACAGTGGCTTCAGGGGCGCGTCCCCTGCAGGCCCCAGGCAGGGCTCCGGCTGTGCCCGCTCCTCAGGGTGATGTAAGAGGTAAATGAGCTGGAAGGAGCGGCAAAGGAGCAGGTGCAGGATCTGGACCTGGCGGGTGCGGAGAGGGATGGGGGCTCAGGTGGGGGCGGTCTCCTGGAGAACTCCTTAGGCATCAGCCCGCTCACCATGGGGGAATGCCGCCCCTGGGCTTGGAATACTCTTCCCCATTCTTCCTGGAAAAACTCCTAGTTATCCCTCAAAACCTCACCACCATGCAGCCTCCCCCACCAGCTTCCTGTATTCATTTAACAACTACTGAGCATCTGCTTTGTTCCAGGCATCATGCCTGGAGCTGGGAATGCCTGGGCTAAATGCAACCCTCCCCCCTGGGTTTACCATCCTCACCCCATGCACGGCGTCGGTACCCGCGTAGAGGAGTGGCTAAGAACCCAAGCCCTGGAGTCACAGAACCTGAATCCAGTCCTGGTTCTGTCACTTAGGAGCTGCTGCGTGACCCTGGGCAGAGCATGGCACCCCTGTCCTCAGATTCATCATCCCCACCTCCCTGTGCTCCTTTAATGAAATGGAGCACAGAGACTCCCCAGCATAAGCCCAGCACTCTGGGGCCAGCACATTCTACCAACCACACCCACCATCCAGCCCTAACACACTGGAACCGTGAGCTCCATCCAAAAGATCAATGGCCGTGTCTCAGCCACCTGTCACCCCAGTAGCCAGCACAGGGCTTGCCTTACAGGGGTGATGGAAATGCTTGCTGGGTGGAACCAAACCCAGCCTCTGTTTGCTAAATGATTGGCTGCCAAAGCTTTGTTGTTCATGGCAGTCGCATTGGCTTTGACTTCTGGGAGCTACTCGCCCACCCACGTGCCCCATAGGACCAAGCACTGGAACCTGGGCCCAGTCTCTGCTCTCAAAGTCCTGCAGTGTCTGTAATTAGGGACAGCAGATGACAGAGTGCGGTCATGTTGCAGGACTCCGGGGGGGGGGGGCGGTCTAGAGGAGTCAAGGTGGGCTTCACAGACACATGGGCTGAGCCTTGAAGGGCAAGTTGGAATTTGTCAGGATGAGAAGAAAAGGGCATTCCAGGCAAAGAGAACAGCAGGAGCAAAGGCCTGGCAGGGTGATCCTCCAATCTCCAAGCACATGGTCCCCACAGCATGCTGAGGCCGCTGACCTGCTTTTGTGGAACCCTCAGTGGGCAGAGCCACAGAAGGAGCCAGCGTGGCAATGGGTGCTCGTCTGGAGGGGGCTCAAGCCAGCGTGGCTAAGCCCTCCAAGGCCTCAGTCCCTGGAACCCACGCTGATGCACAGCACGCCCCCACCCCCAGCCTGGGCCCCAGATACCTCTCCAGGCTGGCTGCCCACAAAGAGGTGACAGAAGAGCTTGCTGGCCGGGCTCCGGGGGTTTCGGGCCACGAAGGCAAACTGGCAGGCAGCTGGGCACCAGGTGGAGTAGAGTATTCGCCTCAGGGCGTGCGCCATCAGGAGCACCTGGGGAGGCAGCTGGCGTGACTGCGTCCATCAGACCCACCACCTGGCCCGCAGCTGCCAGCCCAGTGTGCACCAGCCCTGCGGGCCCCACACACCTGTCGGCAAGACTCCCGGGCCTGCTCTCCCGCTGCCCCGTGTGCTCAGCTTAGGACCCACCCAGCTCCTGGGGTAAAGAACTCTCCCCCCCTTCCGGGCCTGCCCAGACCCTGCTTCAAACCGAAACCCGTATCCCTCCCATGAGCACGGGGCTTTCTCTCTTGCTCGTTGGAATCGCCACACCCATGTTATGGGACCGAAGGGCAGAGCATTCACGGCCTGCAGGTCACACAGAGGCAGCAGCGGCAGGTCCTGGGGGTTGCACGCTTGGTCTCTGGGGTCAGATGACCGGGGTTTGAATCCTGGCAGTTAGCGTTCAACAAATGTTGGCTTGCACCAGCAGCGGGAGGATGGGCGACAAAACAGGGGCTCCCGACTGGCCTCCAGCCTGAGTCTGGCCCCCCTTCCACAGCCATGAGAGGCGGGCCCCAGCCTACTGGCCAATGCTGGGCAGGCCTATGAAGAAGCCTGGGGACTTGTAAAGACCTCATGGGGCTAGATGGCCCTGACGCTCAGGCCAGGAGGTGGCCCCTGGAGATTTTGGAGGGCTGGGGACAGGAGGTGAGATAGAGGATAAACGTTGCCCAACAAGCTTGCTCTGGGGGAGGCCCCTTAGGGAGAGGACTCCAAAGGCCCTGAGCAGGCGTGTAAGCCGGGAGGCTCAAGGGACAGTGCAGGGCCTGGGTGGAGGTGAGTACATCCTGAGGGAGTGGGACACCTGTCCTGTCCAGTCCTCACCTGCACCCACATGGGCTCCTACCTCGCCCTCCCCGCTGTACATCTTGAGACCCTGAAGGCTGAATTTCAGGATGACGGCTTGGCGTCGGGGACATTCCTGCGTGGGAGAGAGTTGGGGGGGGGGGCATTACCTCCCTGGGCCGGCCCTGCCCTGCCCAGCCTTAGTACCAGTCACCGCAGGCTGGTCAGCCAACTCCACCCCACCCGCCAGAGGACTGAGTCCTGGACAGTGGGCCCCCCAGGAGCCAGGTGAATGGTTCCTGGCAGACCAACCCCCAGCCAGGGCGATAGCTGGCCGTGTTCTGACCATCGTCCACTTGTCCCACTTATGGCTCCCACCCGTGGGGCACAAATCACAGCTGCCCAAGGGAAGAGAGTCCCTGGGCGTAAGAAACGCGGCTCCACGAGCCTGGGTGTGGTCCTGGGGCCCCCCTTTCCGAATGGCTTTATCCTGCCCCGCCCTGGGCTTCACTTGCTCCATCTCTCTGATTTGGGGGTGGGGCGGATCAGATAGTTTCAGGGGCCATTCCCAGCCTGCCATCCCAAGGCTGTGATGCCACCAGGGAAGCTCCCCTACCTTCAGTGTCCACAGCTGTTGCTGCACCAGCCACACACTCTCCTGAGTGTCCAGGTTGTCCACGGAGAAGGAGCCCACGTACTGCTTGGGGATGGGGAGTGGGTGGGACGGAGGCAGGGCATCAGGCCCATGGCTTCTGACCTCTATCCACCAAATACGCCCCTGGCTCCAAACACACACTCTGCTATGCTATGCCAAGTAAGCTGTAGACAGCGACAGAGCACTGTACTCGGAGTCCAGGCTCTGCTACTTTCCCAGCAGGTGGCCTTGGGCAAGCCACTCAGCCCCCTGAGGCCCCATCTCCTCATCTGTGCCTGCACACACATTCCAGAGCCTGGGTCCGGGAGGCAAGACACAGAAATAGGTCCTCCCCACAGCTCCTCCCCACCCCCCAGGACCTGCCACCCAGTCACCACCTACCAGAGCACACCCCATGGGGGCGGCCCCACCCACCTGGGCAAACTTGGTGATGCACCTGGGTCGGTGAGGGGCAGGGCCGCAGTCGGAGGCCCTCCGGCGCCCCGCCCCAGCTTTCTGCATGGCCCCCAGGATGCCCGGGTTCAAGCCCCAGGGGAGAGAAGGCTGCAAAGGGCAGGGGACAAGGTTGGTTCCTAGGCAATCAAGGCACAGCGTTCCCCATCAGAGGACAGTGAGCTCCTTTGTCTGACAATCCTTACTGAGCACGTGCAGTGTCCTGGGGGCAGAAGACACAGAGCCCTGAACAAAATGACAAACTCCCTCCTGCCCTCATGGAGCGAACATTCTCCTGAGGGCGAAAGATATGAAGTAAGAGATGGAACGTGCTAGACGGTGATAAAGCAGAGAGGAGGCTGTGACATGCAGGCTGGGGGGTGACCACAGCCGGGAAGGCCTTGCTGAGGACTGTGGTTTGAGGACATGCTAAAGGAAGCTGTGTGGCAGTCCACACCCTGGGTCAAACACTGACACCTCTGGAAGGACAGGGTAAGGACGTAGCCAGCGGCTACAAAGAGCCAGGGGAGATGGGGTGTGACAGCAGTGAGACCAGTCTGTAAAAGCAGCTGGGGCCCTTCGGTAGACCTTTCCAGAGCAGCAGGCTGGAGCCAGGTTGGAATCCGCCTGAAATGTCACACTCAGGCATTCAGGCTCGGCCCTGTGGGCAGTGAGGAGACCTAGCAGCTTCTAGGGTAGAAGCTCTGTAGTCTAAGGGGGTGGCCCTTGAGCTGGATGGCTAGAGCCGCTTCACAGCCTCTGCCTGAAGCCTCCAGCCCCAACCGGAGAGCGCACTGATGCTGAGTCAGGAGGTAAGGAAAGTGGACATCGCCCCAGGGGCCTGAAGAGCCCTGGACCCCCAGCCCAGGTTCTCGTCTTCCCTGGGGTCTGTCCCTCCCAGATCTAGTGGAGGAAAGGAGAAGCCCCCCACCTCCCCCCACCCCGCCTTACTAGACTGTTTTCAAGGGCAGAGAGAACATATACTCCCCTTTAGCGCTCAGGACCACAGCTGGTGCTCAATGAACACGGAATAAAGGTATTGTGACAAAGAATGGCTGACTGCCTCTGCCTGGGTCCCCGAGGATTTGGCCCCCTGTCTTTCCTGGGGCCCACTTAAACCCCCACCTCCATCCCACGTCCTGGCTGGCTCTGTCTCACCAGCCTACTTGTTATCACTGCACTTTTGATCAGACCTGGATCAAAATCCTGTGTGACTTTGCGCAAGCCACCTCCCCTCTCCGAGCCTCTGTTTCCTCATCCCCAAACCTAGAATAATGTGAGGAGTCCATGATCATTGAATAGAGGAGCAGGCACCCAGCGTGATGCCGGACAGGCTCCACCAGGCTCAGGGCTGAACAAGTGCTCAACGGATTCGGTCTCACAGAGGGGTGGGGGACCGCAGAGACTGCTGTTCAGGAGGGAGCTTGGGAGACAGTGACCTCTGACCACTTTCAGTGCCCTCCTTGCACCGGGCCACACCCGTCCGGGAGGATGTGGCAGGAGGGGAGGCCTGCCTGAGGGCCGTGATTCCTGCCAGGAGAAAGCAGGGACCAGACAGGGCACTGGGCAGGCAATGGGTGCGTCCTGGGTGTGCTCTACCCACCTGCAGGGGTCCTTAGAGAAGGAGGTTTTTGGGTGCTTTGGAACTGACCCACTCAGTGCCAGGAGCCCAGGAACAGCCCTACCTCTGCCTGCCCATGGCCTTCAGCCCCAGGCTCAGGCCAGGCTGGAGGTACCAGCAGTGATCTACTATGATCTACTAACTCCCGGATCTAACTTTCGGCGAGCAGCCAGCCCAGGGAGAGCCAGGAAATAAAGGCTGCGCTGTCCCCGTGAGGCTGTCCTGCTTCCTGTCTCCTGTAGCTTTGCCTCTTCGGGTTTTCTGGGCCCTCACATCCTCACGCATTTTGATCCTGATTGTTCTTCACATCACGTCCATTACCTCTTGTTCATTTTATGTTTAAATAAAGCGAAGTGAGACATGTAACCGGCACAAAAGCTATGTGCCCCCTACCTCCCCATTCCAGGTATGGAGATGGGGGCTTCCGATGAACTCACCTTTCAGCTTCATAATCACATCATGGTCTGGGATGCCCTGTGCCCCCAGGCGGTGGGGAACAGAGGCGGCAAAGACCAAAAACCAAGTGGGCGAAAAGGAGACGGAGACAGAACAGAGGATGAAAAGGTAGCCACAGGAGCGGGAACAGTGAAGGATAAGAAAGACAAAAGAAGAGATAAAGGAGAGATGGGAGGAGAGAGAGATAAGGAGCACATTTCTCATCCTGCCTGTGCTGACACAGCCCCTCAGACACTGAGTGTATGGAAGACGGAAAGGAGCCACATGGGTGATGACACACGCACACATTTGTTCTCACACACACCGAGACAGCTGTGTCTAGGGCTGTGAACAGCCTCTGCCCTTCAGATCCAGAGCTGTTGCTTTCTTGAGGACATCCCATGTTCAGGCAGTGGGGGAGGGGTGGGGAGGCCACTGGCCCGCTTACGAGTCCCACCCAACTCACTATCACGTGATCCTTCCCCTACCCCCTGGAAACTGGAAGTTTCTCCCTTCTTCTTCTTCCCTCCCCAAATGAAGCACAGTGCATTTCAGCCCCAGGCCTGGAATTGAGGGTTACACAGGGGACCAGGGAGGGGACCAGACACACCCGGATCCTGGAAACAGAACTGCATACTTCTTCCAGGCACACACACCCACTTATTTCTTTGGATTAGACCTGTTTATCCGAGGTTTTACACAGGAGCCTGCCTGGACCAGCACCTCCTTAAGGGGACACATTTGGAATGAGGACAGGCTCTTCTCTTGCTCCTCTGAGGTTTTCCTGGTGGCCCTGCTTAGAGACAGGGGACTGGATGGGTTGACTTGCCAGGAGGGGTCAAGGGCAGAGGCCCTCTGCAGCACTGCCTCATAGCTGAGTAAAGTCATAGGGAAGGCCCACCTTTCCGGCATCCCAGGGGACCACTCAGTCTGCAGACTCTGGGCTTAGCAAAGGGGTCACTCAGGGAAGTGAAGGCACTTGACCAAGGTCACACAGCATAAGGGGGCAACCTGGGAAGCAAACCCAGGTCTCTGGGGCTCTTCCTAGAGGCCATGGCAGCGCCCCTCCGCTCAGACTCCCCTCCCCCATATAAACAGGGTGTCCACCTTTAGTTTAGCGAGTCTCCAGCCTGTCCAGCTGCCCAGAACACCTAAGGTGCTGCGGGCTGATCTGATCAGCGAAACAGCAGCTTTCTCTCTCTGACTGCCTCCCAGCCAGATGGTCTGGGGCTGCAGGAGCCACCTGGGTCCCCGCTTCACCCCCACTGCCTTTGGCTCAGGCACATAGAACAGCTTCCTGCCCCAACACACCCTTTGGTATCAGGGCCACCTTCCCTAGGCTAGCGGGTGGGAAGAGACTGAACCATGTCACCAAGGTCCAGGGGTCATGATTGTGGATTGTGGGTCCCTTAAATTTGGCCGATGTGACTGTCCTTGGGCAAGTCATTTAACCTCTCAGCCTCCATTTCCTCAATTGCAAATTGAGGATAATAATAGCAGCTACCTCCTGGGGTGTATTTGTTTGTTTCTTCTGAGAATATTTCTGAGTAGGGCTATGTGCCCGGAGAGCAAAAACAAAGTCCCGGCCTTCGCAGAGCACCCAAGCCGGGTTGACGGACGGTGCCAGAAACCAACAACATTTCGAGGGCGAGGGGTAAATAATTTAGAAATACAGTAGGGTGAGGAGGTTATGAGTGGTGTGTGTGGCGGGGAGGTGCCATCTAACACAGGGTGGTCGAGGACGGCCTCTCCAAACAGACCGCAGAGTGGAACGTGCTGTTTTTAGGATTAAGTGGTGCCAAAGCCACGTACGGGGCCAGCGCCGCCGCGGTGCAGACGCTCCACGGCGTGGGTTATTATTCCTGCGCTTATTGTGCTTCCTGGGGAACGCTGCCAGGGCCAGCTGACAGCCCCCGCCCGGGGCAAAGAAACTCCCCGGACGCACCGAAGGGCGAGCGAAGCAGGTCGCTGGAGGAGGGACGGCGGAGGTGAAGCCGGAGGTGCTGGCTGGTGCCGGTGATGGAGGGAGAGGGCAGAGGTGCGCCTTCGCCATCCCTAACCCTCCCCTCATCTCTGCGCCTGGGGACCGAGCCCGCTCCCGCCGACCCCCGCCTCTGCCGGGCTTCCCGGGCCCCCAGGGCTCACTCACCGCGGCCGCCGCGTCTCGAATCCAGTCACTGCAGCTCCGCGCGTCTCCGCCGCCCGCCCTGGCGTCCCCCACCGCCCCCCACGTGGCCGCGGGAACCAGCCTCCAGGATCACCTGGCGGCGGCGCCCGACCCCAGCCCACCAATCAGTGCCGGCGAATCGGCTCCGCTCGGCCACGCCGCCTAATCAGCGGCCGCGAGGGGCCCTGGCACCGCCCCCTCCAGCTCGCGCCCCGACGCTCCGCCTTAAAGGGGGGGCGGGGGCGGAGGCGTCCCTGCTTCTTCCAGGGCAGGGGGTTTTGAGTGCCCGGGCTCTCGCTGACAGCTTCCTCTTCCCGGTGAATCCTGCCCCTCCCGCCCCTGGCTAGCTCCTCCTGGGCATCCAAGCACATCCAGCAGTCCTCCGAGAAGCCTTCCCTGACCACCAGTGACTCCTCCACCCCCAGCGGAGCCCTCGCGACTCTTACTGGTCATCCCACCGCTCTCACTAGAGTGCAAGCGGAGGGGCCTCCCTCCCCGGGGCGCAGGACAGAGCCTGGCTTGTAGGAGGCATGCAGTGACTGTTATCTTGACGAGTGAATGAATGAACGCGCTCAGGACCCGGTCTTGGGGGGAGCTGGGCGAGTCTCACCCTTCCTTCCCTCAACGGGGGGGTCCGGGAGAGGGTGGGAAGGGGTCGCGCATCTTCCTCCGGGCCTTTCTCGGAGGAGACTTAACGGAACCTGCTCAGCTCAGGGTCCGCACTAAGAAGTCTCCTCATGAACACTGATCATTGCACACGAGCCGTGACCCGTCCTTCGCGTTGCACGTAGGTGGCAGAAAACCGCTAAGCAAATGCAGCCAGAAGTGTCAGTCACAGCTTTGAGCTGGAGAGCGCTTTTGTTCCCAACAGGCCAGGCATCCCGTAGGTGCCAACAGAACAAAAAGCAAACCCGGTTCAGCCCAGCCTTTGGTGTGTATTTAACCTGAAATCTGCAGAGGAAACTCCAGGGACCGCCCATGCCCCAGACCTCAGAAAGGCCAGGACACAAGGCTCAGGTCCAGTGGGGGAGCAAAGGCTGCACCCTAGGAGGGGGGCACCCTGACAGAGGGCGGCACAGCAGAGAGAAACTTTGCCAGCGTCTGAGGACCTCAGCGGAGTTCCAAGAGGCAAGTTTGAGCCACGCCTGCGTACTGGGGCATTCCCTCTGTCTCCCTAGAGCAGCTGGATGTCTTCCAGAGGCAACAGTAAGGTGTTTAGAGGCTTGGCCTGGAATCTGGGCACTTCGCCTCGCTAAATGTGGTACCTTGGGCCAACACCTTCCTTAATCCCCAGTGCCTCATCTGTGAGCGTTACTAACACCTGACTCACAGGGACTGAGGCTCCAATGAGTCAACGTGGGCGGGATAAGTGCTTGGCACAGTACTTAACCCATAGTGAGTGAAGCACTCAGTAAATGTGAGACTTTGCGTTTATTCTTGCGTTTCTGTTATATGAGATTGAATGGCGAGTGTTTATTGAGCTCTGCATACCAGGTTCTGGGAAGCCCTTCACCAAGGAGGCCATTTGACAGCCTTGAGTCCAGTAATGAGAAGCATCAAGATGGTTTACAAGCGGGCCCTGCTTTCTGAAAAATCCCAACTTGTGAAACTCAGGGTACAAAAAGGACAAAAGGTTAATTTTTACTAGCTTTCTAAAAGAGCATGTGAAGTTACCACAGACAGCCTGCCACTTACTAAGTCCACAGTCCCATTTTGAGACTATTCAGAGAAAACAACGCAAGCCACAACTGATGCAGACAATTTAAAAAACAGTGATAGGAATTTGAAAAAAGACCGAGGAATTAAATTTAGATAGTGAAATAGTTAAAGCCAGAGGGATACCTCTGCCTCCTAAGTCTTTCTCAGGAGAGGACAGAGGGTCAAGATCTGAGTGGCAGTACTGTGCTAGGTTTTGGGGATACAGAGATTTGCACCAAAACACACAAAACACTACAAAAACCAGATCTGGAAAGATAAATGTGTGAAAGACATATGTGACACTGACTCTTGACTTTCCAACCCCCAAGGGTCCCTTTTGTATCGGTCTTTACCCCCACTCAGGAATACAATGGCAAAACCAAATACATTTATATATTTGAAGTTCATTCCTTCATTTCTGTATCCAAGTAATGTAACTGTCCATGTGAGCTATTCCCCCAGGTTACCAAATTCAATTTATCTAATTCCACTAAAAGCACAGAACTCCAAGCTTCTACAGTACATGTACCTTACTAATGGCACATTAGATGTACAAGCTCAGAGGTTTGCATCACAGGAAACAAACCACAGTGGGTATCAGCCACCTCCTGGGCAAGTCAACCTCATTCCACTCAGGACCGCAGCCTAAAACAGCCATCGCTGCACCATTATCTGCCACATTTATTTAATCCTACATTCATGACAAGACAGCTCTCAGGAGTCATCAGGTATAGCACTTCAACCATTAGATTAATGAGTCAGTTTTGCAGGAAGCCCAAAGAAGTCACCTGTATTATTAAGCAGGAGAAGGAATGTCAAAAGGCAAGCAAGGGTGGCGGGGTAATGATCTGTGAACATGTTAGGGCACATGGCCATGTCATGGTATTTCCGGATGAGTCAGTGACAATCACTAAATCACAAAGGTGTGAGCTTGCTGTCATGATCTTCCCTTTTCCCTGTAATCCCAGAATCTGGTACCGGAGTTGCCAGCTGACAAATGTGAGTGGGATGTAACATCACATCATTTCGAAGCCACTCTCCAACAATAGGACTGAAAACTGTTGCCAAGAGGGAGAGCTTGGAACAGTCCTTCAGCAAAGCATCTCAGCCCACCTGGTTTTTACAGCACACGCTGCCATCTGTTTCCTTAGCAACACCTTCCCATGTCGACAGTTACTTTCCACTGTGAGCACCGTTCCGTTCTCTCAGGTTTGGCCTAATGGCTGTCCCTGCAACTTATCCCCAGTATAGCACCCCAAAAATAAGTGACCTAGAATGGAAATTAAAAAAAAAAAATTTCTAAGACGGGTTATGGGTTGAACTGTGCCTCCCGCTTCCCAAATTAGTATGTTGAAGTCCTGACCACTAGAGTGAGTACCTCAGGATGTGATGTATTTGGAGACAGGGTCTGTAAAGAGGTAATTCAATTAAAATGAGGTCAATAGAGTGGGCCTTATTCCGGTATGACCAGTGTCCTTATAAGAGGAAATTTGGACACAGACACACGGAGGGAAGATGATGTGAAGACACAGGGAGAAGATGGCCATCCACAAGCCAAGGAGAGAGGGCTGGAACATGCTTCCTCACAGCCCTCAGAAGGAACTAACCCTGCTGACACCCTGGATCTTGGACTTTTAGGCTCCAGAACTGTGAGAAAATATTGCTGTTGTTTAAGCCACCTGGTCTGTGGTGCTTTGCTGTGACAGCCCAAGCCAACTAATACAGTAATTACAGTAAGATTCCTTTTCATCCATTCAAAAAGCAGACCATAGGGGGCCGGCCGAGTGGCGTGTTGGTTAAGAGTGTGAACTCTGAGCAACTAGGTTGCCGGTTCTATTCCCACATGGGCCAGTGAACTGCTCCCAAGCTGAGCTGCCAACAGGATGGCTCAGCTGGTGAGAGCATGTGCCCCTAACAAGGTTGCCGGTTTGACTCCCATATGGGATGGTGGGCTATGCCCACCCACAACTAAGACTGAACATGGCACCTTGAGCTGAACTGCCGTAAGCTGCCAATGGGCGGTCAGATGGCGGCTGGACTTGGGAGCTGAGCTAGCTGTGCCCTCCACAACTAAGAATGAAGGACAACAACTTGGCTGTTCCCCTTCCCCAATTTCCCAATAAATAAATTAAAAAAAAAAGCAGACCATAACACTGTACGGCCAGATTCTGTTTCCTGCTATATTCTGGTTGGCAGTAAGCGTGGAGGGTACAGTATCCGAGCAATGTTATCTAATCTAGTTCAAGTCTCTCACCTTTCCAATTGAGAAGCAGCAGGTTAAGTGACTTGCCTGAGGTTTCCGGATAGTTCCACAGGGGACACAGACTAGGAGCCTCAACTCGCAGAGGGTCATGGGTAGAGCAGTGCTTCTCGTTTTCCAGGAGTGAATGTGCACTCCCTGGGGATCGCCTGCTGCTGCTTTATTTCTAGGAAATCTTGTTTTATCTTATTAACTATTGGGGACTTTGTACTCCATTTGTTTCAATATTGCCATTGACATAATGGCATTTCCTCCCCCAAATACTTTGGAATAGAACAGGTGCCCCAGAAATAGGCATTATGTTTATCTTGTTGCTACCTGTACCCCATTTGAAGAAACAGGGGGACAAGAAATGGTTCTCAGTACTTTCCCAACTTAAAAGTACAGGTCTAAAGAAGACCCCTCCTCAGAAACACTTGCTAGAGGCTGTTGCCAGGGACAAAGAATAGTCTAGGGCAGCGGTTCTCAACCTTTCACAGGGGTTGCCTAAGACCATCGGAAAACACATATTTTCGATGGTCTTAGGAACCGAGACACTGCTCCTCTATCTGTCTCCAGTCTCACATGCAGATACGCCCACATACGAGTACCTGGCAACCCCTGTGAAAGGGTCGTTCGACCCCCAAAGGGGTCACGACCCACAAGTTGAGAACCGCTGGTCTAGGGCTACACTTCAGAAGGCAGGTAATATCGAATACTATTTAAAATAATGCCTGTGTTGAAAATCATAAACTAATGACAGTATTGAATACAGATTTTTAAAAAAGATTGCACATTGAGTAGCCGTTTTCTCTGCAGCCCCCGTCTTCATCTATAACCAGCTAAGGCTCCAGGTCTGGCCCAGGAGGCGGCTGGCGGCTGCCTCGCTCGGCCTCCGGTGGCCCCAGCTTGGAAGGCACTCACATCTCTTGCTCACCTGGCTTCTCTTCTCTCTTGCTACCTGGCATCTGAAACTCCTGAAAAAAGCTGGGTTTCTTTTTTCTTGCTTATCTTTTAACGAGTGGATTCTCAGTTTAAAAACCTGACTAAAATCTGCTAAAAAAGGGGCAAAACCCAAATCTGTTAACCACAGCCCGTTAATCTTACAGTGGGTCCCTCTTGTAGCCTGTTGCCAGACGTTTTGCTACCTGAGCTTTCAGTGCAAAAACTGCTAAGGTAGGTGGGGAGGGAAGGTGATTGCCTAGGTGCACATCTAACTCCATCACTTACTGCGTTTCATTTGGGGAAATCAGCTAAATTCATTTGCTTCTGAAAATTGTGGACAATGGCACATATCTTTGAGAATATACTTGAGGGTTCGAGACAGTATGACGAAAAAGTTTAGGAATAGGAAACTGCAATGAACAGTCGTTTAAACAACAAAACTGAACTCTTGATAAATTGGAATGTTCTAGCTCACTTAGTTTAAAAAAAATCAACTTTTTCCCCTAAAACTCAAAAGTGTCTGAATAACCTGAGTGTAGTGACTATGGTTCAATCTCTTTGATACATGATAATCTCACATTGCCTCTGGGTACTTATTCTAAAAAAAAAAAAGATTGTGGATTTGAACCCCTTTATTTTACAGATGAGGAAATCAGGGCTCAGGGACAGTAAATGGGTTGGCCAAGGTCGCGCAGTGGTAAGTGACACAGTCTCCCAAAGATCACTGTGCAGGACCAGAGCTACACATGTTAGGATACTGGGCTGAGTGATGTATTTGAACCAGGATCTGATCTCAATGTGGAAATGATGAAACTTTCTTAATTCTACAGACTATACCAGCAAATTTAGGTTGTACAAACAAGTAGCGTAAGAGGTTTAGGTTTGACATGAGAATATCATCACAGCAAAGGTTCTTGAACAGCAAAATGGATGAACAAGGATGTTGTGAAATTCTCTGGGTTTTAGGAAAAAGAGTATCCTTTGGTATTGGGCAAACAAAGCAGACAGCATGATGAATACAAGAGCTAGGATGTCTAATATTCCAGCTCATGATTACGAAGCAGATATCATGTCCAAAAAATTCAGCTGTCAGACAAGCCCCATTCTGGAATTTCTCTTTGTAAGTCTCATGAAGTACAAGTTCTCAGTTTATATAGAGTAAGAAAGCTGCTCACTTAGCAACACAAGTTCCGTTAGAAGCTGTGGCTCTTGGAGAAAAAGCTCTCATCCAGAGGAAGCTCAGCATCCTATACAGAATTTGCTGGTAGTAAGTAAATTGTGAGGAAACCAACAACCTATGCAGTGTCCCCTCCAAAAAAACTTAGGGCAGCCTAGATAACATTTCCCAGTAACCCAAGATCTAATTTTAATAGTTCTTAACAAACTTAAAACAAATGCCATACTGGCTTCAATTAGCAAACTTAATAACTTCATCTCATTCCCAAATCCTCAGCAATCTTAAATAAACCCTTTCTCTTTCCATAAACAGCATGGAGTCATTGGGCTGTACGATAAGGGAAAATTCAGAAGCTTCAAAAACTGAGAGACAACTAAGCAGCACAGCTAGAGATGGGTCTGCGTTCAGAGTTCCTGGATTTATTTCTGGCTTTGCCACTGACTACGACCTGGAGAGAGTTTCTGAACCTCACTCTGTGCCTGTTTTCCCTTTTTGTAGGATGAGTAATACCATCTCACAGGGTTGCTAGGATTAAATGAGATAATATATGTACAGAGCCAGACATGTAGAAGAGACTCAGTGTTAGCTATTATCACTGTTATTCAAGTAACAAGTCAAGCTTTTAACTACACTTTATTAAACATATTCAAGGCACCATAAAGGTCTCTTTGCTAAACAAAGATTTAATAGCCATGTTAATTATACATTTGTATACAATATCAAGAGCGAGTTGCCAGCCAAGTGGCTCAGTTGGTTAAGAGCGCGCTCAGCTCAAGAGTGCAAGCTCTGAGAACAGCAGTTTGATGCCGGGCCCGAGCTGAGCTGCTGCTGAGCTGCCAACAGGTGGCAGGATGGCTCAGCTTAAAAGAAACAAAACAGACTAGGAACAGTTAAAACTAAGCTCATAAATTTAAATAATCGAAGGTAGAAAATTTCTCCAACAGGAAAAAAAAGCCACTGAAGTTAAGAATCTTGTGGGAAATGACATAGTAATAAAGAAGGTCTTTTAATTTCTTAAAGAAAACTCAGTGCTGAGGGATGGCTTCTGAGCAGTTTTGTCAGGCAGCTAGCTCCCTAGCTGAGCGCTTCAGCAGTTCTGGTTCCTTAGCTTCAGGCCTGCAGAGCTGAGGAACCATCTGTTCTACCACGAAAATGCAAAAGCAGCTCTTCACGCTGGGAAGTAATGTCCATCAGAACCTCTGGGAGATTAGTTTAATAATGCTCTTTTTTGATTAAGAATAAATTTCTCCTCATAAAATTAGAATTTTTGCTTAACCCAAAGAGAAATGAAGTAATTAATATGATTTTTCAGCTTCCAAAGGTGGGAAACCTAAACTATAATCCTAAATTTGAAGTTTCTTAGTTGGCTAAATAAGCAGATCCTGAATATGGTTGGCCTAATCTTTCTCCTGATGTATCAGGATGGCAAGAGTGTCTTAGCTTGAGCAAGAATAATTTCATAGGTTCTCTAAAGTAGGTATAATAGGTTAACAAACCTAGTCTAGGGCTGACAAAATTTTGTAAAAGAGGAATGATGAAAAAAAAGTCAAAGGTATTAACATATTACCTAGCTCTTTTTCATGTAATCGTCCTGTTACTAATATCCAATAGACATAACTGAAACATACACCTATTTCCTAAGATTTATACTGGACCAGGCTTCCTTTATTTATTTTTTCTTTTTAAAGATTTTATTGGGGAATTGGGGAAGGGAAACAGCCAAGTTGTTGTCCTCCAATCTTAGTTGTGGAGGGCACAGCTAGCTCAGCTCCAAGTCCAGTTGCCATCTGGCTGCCTGGCAGCAGCTTGCTGCTCAACTCAAGGTGCCATGTTTAATCTTAGTTGAGGGTGGGCACAGCCCACCATCCCATGCAGGAGTTGAACCGGCAACCTTGCTGTTAGGAGCACGTGCTCTCACCAGCTGAGCCATCCTGCCACCTGTTGGCAGCTCAGCTCGGGCACAGCTCACTGGCCCATGTGGGAATTGAAATGGCAACCCTGTTGCTCAGAGCTTGTGCTCTTAACCAACTGAGCCACTCAAGTTGGCCCAGGACCAGGCTTCCTTTAATTAAGTCCGCGTAGATGGTTAGGATTGGGGTCTATCTGTGTAGGATGCTTCTGTCATACGACTAAGGAAAGGTCTCTCTGTTTTGCTGCAATGGTATCCCTTCTTCCTCATTTTGTAGATTAAGAAGCCGACAACCTCTCCCCCAGCACTTTCTGAGATTCATTCATCAAAGGTAGTTTGCAGGTGGTTTTAGTTTATGAAACACTGCAGCTGAGCTTACTAAGCCAACTAAGAGAGTATTGAAGCCACTGATCCATGCTAGACATTGCTGGGATTCTCTCTTGGGTTTGCTGTCTTCCTTTCTGTAACATGAAAGTAAAAATTACGTGTTCTGCTCCTTTAGAATGCCTGGAAGGGAAAAAACCCGAGCATTCCTTTTTTTTCTCAGCATAGGTGAGGTGCGTGTCTTTGACAAGCAGGTATGTCCACTGGAGTACAATGGCCCTCCTGTCCCTTCCTTTTACATGATGCTGAAGCCAGGAGGGTTCTGTCCTCACCTGAACTTTGTGAAGTTAACAGAATGTCAGAGTTGGAAGGGACCTTAAATGAGCAACTTCTCACCCTATGCTGCAGCACCTGATGTACAATAGTCACCAGGTGACTGACTGTTCAGGACATCATTTTAAAAGCAGTATCATAGGGCCGGCCGAGTGGCGCGATGGTTAAAAACTGGCTTGGGACACCAGAGGGCCCC
>NW_017731827.1:1125433-1131083 GCF_001890085.2 Hipposideros armiger
TTTAACCAGAGTGAACTGCATATTCATATGCTTCATTTCATAAGTTCAGAGCCCCTGAATTTTTAAGAAGACGAGTTCAAACTTTACACAAAGGACTTGAGAAGGACCCTGAGTTATTAAAACACTTTTCACAGCCTGTCCTATTACTGCCATTGCTACTACAAGTCAGGATTTGTCACACATGCGCACCTTCTCTTAGGGGGAGGCTCTTCGTCCTCAGAGTCTTCTTCTGATGAGTCATCTTCATCTTCATCCTCATCATTAGAATCATCTGACTCTTTCTTTGGAAATAAAACTCCTGGGCTGTGAAAAAACAGGGAAAAAAAAAAAAAAAAGAGGGATTAGGTAAAAGAGGAGTCCCATACAGGAGAAGGAGAACAATGTGAACCGAGATGCTCTTCCCTGAACATCCCCCCTTCCTCTGAGCTTCCCCCAATATGTCATTACCAATACCAGGTAACAATTTAACCTCTCTTGAACACACAAAGTGTGAAAAATCTTTAAGTCCCAGATTATACATACCTCATTCCCTCTCTTTCCCTTTAACAAAAAAAATTTTTTTTTAAGTTTTATGTGTACAAAACAATGTAATAGACATTAACACCCCTCACAATGATAGCCCCTTTCCCCCAATTTATTGCCCCTCTGATATCGTACACAGCTGTTACAATTCCATTGACTCTATTCCCTATGCTGGTACTCCATATCCCACGACCGACTGTCTGTCTATCTATCTATAATCATAGTTGACATTCAATATTATTCAGCTTCAGCTTCAGGTGTACATTGCAGTGGTCAAGTATCTACATAGTCCATGAAGTGGTCTCCCTAATAAGACAAGTTAAGTGCCCATCTGACCTCCTACAAAATCTTTACAACATTATTGATTATATTCCCCAAACTGTATTTCATATCCCCATGGCTATACTGACTGCTAATAAAATTGATTCTTAATCATTCATAACATTTCATGTGTATGACTTTATTTAAAGTTTAATGTTTGAAAAATGAAAACATGCATTCAACTTATGCTTGTATACAAAGAACTAGAGCGCTACACAATCCTCCTGCTAAAATAGGGCTTTAGTGGTACATGTCATGACACCCACCGTACTATTAGTGAGAAGTGTAAGGAGGCTATGGCCTGGATGCACAGACAGTGCTTGGCCCGTAGGAGGCACTCAATACACATTCTGGTTCAATAAATAAGGTGTAAGACATGCTTTCAGTATGAAGAAGGCAGACTAGGATTCTTGGAAGCAGCCAATGCTTTCCCTACTTGGTGCTGGACAATTAAAAACATATACACTACTCTAGTAATCTTCCTGTCATTATCAATTACTTAATAAAGAAGGAATGAATGTCAAAATGACTGGCCAAGGATCTTGAGGAATTCAGAGCTTGATTTCAAGAAAAGCTGGCTGCCAAAAAGCTCTAGGACAGCCAAAATTCCTCTGTTCTTTGATGGAAACCTTTTGCTCAAAAACAATACTGCCTTAAGTAGTCTTTATTTTCAAGTGTATCCAGTTCTGTGTTAACAGTAATAAGAGTAAATAAGTTAAGCCAAGCCTATAACCTAGAGTCAGGTTTTAAGTTTATGATGACCAGTATGTCCTATTATGGGCGGGATGTTTACCTGGGGTAATAGGGAAAACAAAGCTGGAAGGTACCACTGAATCCTTTACCAGAGATCTGTTCCATCCACCCATTCTTTTCGCATTTCTGCAGGGTTTTCTTCAGCAAATGCACTGAACAAAAAATTCAAAAATGAAGAAAGCTGTTATTTAAATTTGGTAATTCACCACAATCAGTTATACGTTAATGTAATGTCCTGTCATATACAGTAACCGACATATTCTAAGTGAATCCTCTGTGGTCAAACCAATTAACTAATTCACCAAACGATTATTAAGTGCCCATAAATTTGGCAAGAGTTAAATTATAATGGTAGAAGACTGCAGAGGCCACTGAGTCAAATTCCTCATTGCACAGAAAGGGACATAAGAGCCCAGAGTGCTTAGTGACTTGCCCTGCAGCTGTACATGTTTAATAGCTGACCTAAGACTAAATCTCTCATTATTCCATTCAAACATCTGTTGAGTACCTACAAGAATACGTCATCATCCAAGAGAGTATCTATACGTATAAACAGAAGCAATTTCTCATGAATCAGCACAGAGTACCAGAACAATATCATGGCTCCTAAAGGTCTAATGCTCATTTTTCATACGAAGACACATCAAAAATAAATTTTATAGTGATTCAGTGTCCAAAAAAATAGCTGCAGTATCAGTGAAAGTGAAAAGGTTAATAACCGATCATCTTCTAACACTCAGCCAAAAGAGAAAACCATGAAATAGTCTATAAGGGTCAATTTGCATAGTTTTCAAAGTACAAAGAAAACAAGAAAGCATTCCTTTATAATGTTAAAACGTACATGTTGTATATATGTTAAAAGTCAGTATTAAGATTTCAAAATTAGCTTTTTATTTAAAACAATATATTCTGTATTCTTCACCCTACACCAGTGTGCCTATCCTAGTAGTTCAGAGAAAACATACAATCTCACTAGTCAGTATGTGACACTGCTGCTAAGGCAAGGTTTCTAGTCTTAAACCACCACCTGACAGGGTAAATATATACTTTACTAAAAAAAGTATTTTCAGTTACAGACTTCAGTGAATAAGAAATAACCCAAGTAGCAAGTATTTTAAAACACTGGCATGGTTTCAAGGAGAAATTAGATGTCTTGCTAAACATTCAGAAGTAGGCGAGAAAATACTATACTTGGGAGGAGTTTTGAACCTAGAGATTTACCTAAATTACAATAAAAATATCAGATTTATCTAAATTACAATACAAATATTTTACAGAAAGTAAAGTCACATTCTGATCTTTAGCTGACATTGTAAATTAAGAATAAGCCTTGATTGATCGGGCCGGCCGAGTGGCGCGATGGTTAAGAACTGGCTTGGGATGCCAGAGGGACCCGGTTCGGATCCCACATATGAGGGCCAGTGACACTGCCCTCNCCCCCCAATTCCCCAATAAAAAAATCTTAAAAAAAAAGCAGTATCATAAAACAAACCAACCAAAATCCACCAACTTTTGGTTCCAGAAGAGTAGGGGATTCTTAGCATCGATACCTAACACCTATACTACTAAGAATTACCTGCCAAATAGCATAAAAGAAATTAGAATTACTTTCTAGAATTAGGTCTCTAGGGTTTATCAACCCTTATGCAGTGTTGTATTTTTTTCCTAGTCCAAGAACACATCTGCACATTAAACACATAAAACTGGAATCTATGTCTTGAAAACATGGACCTTAAATACAAAATGATTTTTAAATCTCTTATTCATTAAATAATCAGGTTCAATATATCTAGAAACATCATTTGCCATCCATGTAAGAATTCACAAGCAAATAAACTGGAGCTTGTATTTAAAAAAGAAATGGATGGTAGCTATTAAGTAGAAAAGATTCAAAGTGAGGTTAGGTAACACTTAGCTACTTCTGAGGATACAGTAGAAAGTTTTAAATATAAGCTACAGTTCAGCAGCTTTTAAAATTTCGTTTATTCGTATTTTTCAAAATATATGTACATAAAAAAAGGAAGATTTATAACAGGAAAGATTGCCTTCCATGCAACACAAATTCTAACGAACTTATGATGGGATCACACATAATTATGGATCTAACTGAAGCCAATCTTCACGTCCATTTCCCAATCACACTTGAGGCTGCAGACAGGATCCCAGGAGACAATGCAAGTGGAATGAATGAAACACACATCTTTTACTTCTGGCAGCACTCAAGGAGCCAGAAGGTGTACACCAGAAAGTTTAAGACAATTAAAATGTCAAGTGCCACAGGAAGGATAAATGATAACCAGAAATCAGTATTTCTCAAGTAGAAAGCCAATACTATTTAACACAACTTCACAATACTAAAACAAATACAAATAAGAGGTTATGTAGTTGGGCTTCATTTTCTTTTTTTCTTTTCATTTGTTTTAAATATTTTAAAAAGGAAGCCACTTGCTTGATATCAAAAGTGCTGTGGAAAGAAAGAAGGGGAAAAGAACCCACAGATGATTCTGGAATCTAGTTTATTTTCGCAAATTGTATGTTTTTCCACTTAATATTCCTACATTAGCAATGATGTAACTCTCCAACATTTCCTTATAAAAAAAGGCAAACAAAAAGTAACAACTCATGCTCCAAATATTAAAAAATATATTTAAACATTTGATCAAGGAGATTTTATGTTTTGATATTTGCTGACACAGGTGACACCAGAAATCACAAATTCAATATATTCTTATATTTCCCCTTCAGTCAAAAACCAAGTGGCAGAGAGAATTTGTGCTTGCTGTTAAGGGAATGCAGTGCCCTGGGCCAGTGAAAAATACCTGGAAATGATCAACATGAAAAGTGGCCCAAAGGAGTCGTGCATCTTCGGACTCTAATGAGATCATAATGTATTTGGCTTTTTCCCAAAGCTAAGATGTCTGTTTTGTATTTATAGTTGGAGAGAAAGGGTTAGCGGAGTGGTTTTATAAATAAGATTACTTCTTACAGCTATAACTGAAGTCTTCAGGCAGGAGGCTTTACAATTCTGTCAGTGCTATGCTGCCTCCATTTTACTTCCAGCACCTGACCAGCATCGTGTTCTCGATGCTTTCTACAAATATAAAAATCTTTCCAAATGTTTAGATAAAACTGGAAGGGGAAAAAAAGCCAAGGCTGACCATGAAAAAAAAAGGGGTGGGGGTGGGGTTGGGGTGGAGGAAAAGAACAGGACAAGTATAGATTACACAGTTAGGGAAAATCCAGAATTATAGCAGAAATTAAAATGACTGAGGGAAGGCAGCGGCAGGCACCAAGAACAGTGCCTCAAGCTCACAAATGACTAAACTGGTTTATTGATATTCCCTCTCCACAAAATGTTCAGAGGGGAGGGAAAAATGTAATTTTAAAAGCATCAAAACTAAAACAAACGCACACTGACCTTAGAAAGTAAGATTTTAAATTTCCTCATATCCTTTTTTCCCCCTATAAAATTTACTTTTTTGCTTTGAAAGATTTCTTCATGGTAGATTTGCCCTTGCCAGGCAATTTCACCTCCTTTCTCACACTGGTCGAAGGCTTCTTTGAAGAGCTACCAGTAGGTTTCTTGATGACTGAGGGGGAGGGTCTGGCTTTCTTGGCAGGAGTTTTGGCCTTAGGAGAGGCTTTCTTGGGCAGGGGTCTAGCTTTCCCCCTCTGGGCAGCTGGAACTTTAGGGACAGGCTTGGACCCTCTCTGCTTCATGGGCGCAGCCTTCCCTGATGACTTGGCTGGGGTTTTCTTCAGCAACCTGTGAGAACCAAAGAGCAAAGGCAGTCAGTCACTTAGCATTTGAAAGATTCAGTTTTCAGGATGACCAGATACTTTACCAAAAAATAGAATAGGTAGAAGTCACCTGTGTTAAGAAGAGAAATGTGACTTATTATTTTTTAACTAGAGGCTTTACTAAAATTGTATAAAATTCAACTAATTCATGGAAGTCTACACATAATTTCATGTTTTTCCTAAGAAAACAGGGAATTATTTTTCTTTGAATACCCAGTCAAACTATGGAGGGGGGAGGTGGGACGGACGGAGG
>NW_017731827.1:1134885-1142283 GCF_001890085.2 Hipposideros armiger
AAAAAAAAAAAAAAAAGAATAAGCCTTGATTATGTCTGTTTTTCTTTTTGTAAATACATTACATTTGTAAAATAGTTGTTCCCTCTTGGTTTTCAGTCAATAGTTAATGCCTGGCTGAATGCACACAACTCTGTGTCTTACTTTGATAGTTAGAATTGGTCCCTGGGTGGTTCTCCAGGACATACTTCTTCAGAGCAGTGGTGGAGCAGGTCTTCGGCTCATTCATGGCAGCAATGGCAGACAAGATTGCATATTCCATCAGGCTTCCACCAAGCAGGGGTTTCTCCCCTGATTTCTTCAGCTGTTTTCCAAGGAGGAAGAGAAAAGCATCAAGACAACACTCTCCCAAAGCAGGTCAAGACAAGACTCCTCTGCACCAGGTGGGTCGGAGTTCCTGCATTAGCACAGATATGTTTTACAATAAATTGTCAGGTTAGGGACTTTCTATTTCCACTTATCAGGTATTTAATCTAACTGAGGAGTCCCAACCCTCCTAGGGAAATTTTCTCCTGACATCTACCCCTCCATTCAACCTAAAACAGCAACAGACAACCTAACCCCAAAGAGAGTGACAGCTCTACCCCAATAAGTAGGTGAACTTGTTAGGCCCCCGATAACTTAAGATGCTTTTATTTGAGAATACTTTCCTTCTTTAAATCTGAAAAATGTAGTTATAAAAATAATAGCTTTTTTAATCCTGTAAAGAAAATAGCAAAGGAAAAATTTTGTAAATATTTAGGGTATCCTACAACAGAAAATTACATAGGATATTTCTAGGACAAAAGGATGGGAACAGAGGGGAGCACCAATAAGCAACAATTTTGGGTAAAAGAACAAAGTCGGGTATGGTCCACAATAGTGACTCTCAAAGAGACTGGGCTGCAAACCCTCTTGGGGTTCCTGAGACCCTTTCAGAAGATATGCAAGATCAAAACTATTTTCATAATACTAAGGTGTGATTTGCATCTTCACTGTCGTGACACTTGCACTGATGGGTCAAACTGCTACTTGACCACAGATCAAGGGGGAGGAACAAATACCTCCTAGTAGCTATTATATTCTTTACTGCTCTGCACTTATAAAAGAAAAAGCCAGTTCCACTTAGGAATGTCCTTGATGAAGTAGTACCAATCGTGTTATTAAAGCTCAACCCCAGTGCATGTCTTTTTGGTGTTTACGGGATGAAATTGGGAAGAACGGATAAAGCATGTCGGCTGCATATGGAGGTGTATGACGGTGGTCTCAAGGAAAAATACTCCTGATTATTTGAGTTGTGAGCTGAACTAGCTGCATTTTTCATGGAATATTCTTTTTACTTGAAAGAACAACTAACATATATGGTTATGCACTTAGGTTTCTGGTAGACATTTTCCTGAAAATGAATTAAGTGAGCCTGTCGCTTCAAGGAAAACTAACAGTATTTGTTGCCAATGATAAAATTCAACTTTTCAAGGAAAAATTTAAATTGGGAGAATCTGTCTCTACCATTGTGAGCTTGATAACTTCCTAGTACTTAAATATTGTTCTGATGAGATCAGGTGATATTGTGATTTTTGTTATTGTTTGATGCAATGTGTCAACGTTTTAAAAAGCTGCATAATTCAGTGAATCACTTATTTTCCAAATGACTGTTACAAAATTATGCGCTCCAAGTTCAAGACAGATCAAATGATTTTAAGGTAACAGAGTACAAAAAGTTCACTGATATGGTTTTATGTTCCACATGGCAACTAACTTTTAAGGAACTACCATAAAATCAATTAATATAATATTCCATCTTAACAGGATAAGGAACAAAAATGACATGATTATCTTAAGAAGTACAGAAAAAGCATTGATAAATCCAATAGCCATTCATAATAAAAAAATCCAACTAGTAAAAA
Source organism: Hipposideros armiger (assembly GCF_001890085.2). Classification (NCBI taxonomy): domain Eukaryota; kingdom Metazoa; phylum Chordata; class Mammalia; order Chiroptera; family Hipposideridae; genus Hipposideros; species Hipposideros armiger. The sequence goes on from NW_017731827.1 coordinate 1,136,769, forward strand.
TGGGAAGTTTCTTAATCTGAAAAAAACCTACAGCTAACTTAATGGTAAAAGACTGAACAGGTGAGGATGTCTGCTCTCATCATTGTAGTGGAGTTTCTATCCAGTACAACCAGGAAAGAAAAAATATATAAAAGACACCCAGATTGGAAAAGAAGTAAAATGGTATTTATTTGCAGATAACATAACCCTGTATGTAGGAAAACCCTAGGGAATTCACAAGGAACCCACAAAAGAACTACTAATACTAGTAAATGAGCTCGGCAAGGTTGCAAGATATAAGATCAATCAATAAATCAATTGTATTTCTATAGGCCACTAATGAACAATTTAAAAATGAAAATAAGAAAATTCCATTCATAATAGCATGGAAATACTTAGGAAAAAAATTAACAAAAGAAATATGAGACCTGAACACTGAAAACTATCAAACCTTACTGAAAAAAGTTAATCTAAATAAATGCAGACACAGTCAGTGTTTGTGGACTGCAAAACTCCATGTGGTAAAGATGGTGATTCTCCTCAAACTGATCTATAGGTTCAACTAAAGTCTCTATCAAAATCCCAGATGGCTTTTTTGTAAAAATTGACAAGTGGATCCTAAAACTCATATGGAAATGCACAGAACCCAGATTAGTTAAAACAATTTTGAAAAAGAAAAAGAGAACTTATTTCCCTACAAAGTTACAGTTGCCAAGGCAATGTGATCCTGGTGTAAGGACTCCGGTACAAATCACTGGAACAGAAATGAGAGTGCAGAAATAAACCCTTACATTTATGGTCAACTGATTTTTGATAAAGGTGCCAAAGCAAGTCAATGAAGAAAGGATAATCTTAAAATATGAATTATACCCTTACCTCACACAATAAACAAAACTTAATTCAAAATGGATCACAGACCTATGTGTAAGTGCAAAAACTATAAAACCTTTTTTTTTTTTTTTTTTTTAGCAGCTGAGCCATCCTGCCACCTGTTGGCAGGTCAGCAGCAACTCAGCTCGGGCTGGGAATCGAACCACTGTTGCTCAGAGCTCGCAGTCTTGAGTGAGCTCTTAACCAACTGAGCCATTCGGCCACCCTCCCAAAAAAACAAAAAAAATCTATAACACTTTTAATAGAAAACATGGGAGTAAATCTTTGTGACCTTAAGTTAGGCAATGATTTATTGGGTACAACACCAACAGCATAAGCAATTTTAAAAAATGACAAACTGGACTTCATAAAAAATAAACACTTTTATGCTTTCAAAGAAACTATTAAGAAAGTGAAAACACAGGCCACAGAATGAGAAAATCTTTGCAAATTATATATCTGATAATGATAAGGACCTTTTATCTAGTTATACAACTCTTCTAAATAAAGATAAATAACCCAATTTTAAAAATAGGTAAAAGAAATTAAATAAATACATAAGATGAAGCTCTAGTAAATAAAAATAAGCAAAAAATTTGAATGGACATTTTATTAAAGAAGATAAACAAATGTCCATTAAACACATGCAGCGATGGTCAACATCAGTAGTCATTAGGAAAATGCCAACCAAAACCACACTGTAATCACTAGTATGGCTGTAATAAAAGAGACTACAACTAGTGTTAGCAGATATGGAGAAACTGAAACCCTTATACATTGCTGGTAGGAATGTAAAATGATGCAGCCACTTTGGCACTTAGAACACAAATTTGCTGTATAGTCCAGCAAGTCCACATGCTTAGTTATATACCAAAGTGAAATAAAAAACGTATATCCACACAAAGACTTGGTTTACAGGCAACATTAATCATAATAGCTAAAAAGTAGAAGTAACCCAAATGTTCATCAACTCATGAATGGATAAACAAAATGCGTTAGATCCATACAATGGAATACTATTTGGCAATAAAACGGAATGAAAGTGCTGATTCATGCTGCAACATGGATAACTCAGCAACTGTCTACTAAAAGAAAGAAGCCAGACACGAAAGGGCACACATATTGTTTAAGTCTATCGATATGAAATGTATAGAAAAGGCAAATCTATACATAGACAAAGTAGATTAGTAGGTTGGCTAGGGATGGGAACAGGGGCTACAAATGGGCACAAGAGATCTTTTCTGGGTGATGAAATTAGATGCTGACGGTTGTACAATTCTATAAATTTACTAAAAATCACTGACTTCAAGTGAGTATATCTTATGGTATATAAATCATACCTCAATAAAGCTATTAAAACACTATCATTTGTTGAGTTTGGGTATAGTATCAAAGAATAATATCCACAACTATTTGAAAATTATCTTAAAATATTTCATTTTTCTAACTGTATTTCTGTGAATTTTCTTCATAGATGTAACCAAAAGTATATGGAAACAAATACCAGCTGTTTTCTATTAAGCTAGACATTAAAGACTTTTGCAAAAATGTAATAAACAGTGCCTCTCTTTTCTCATTAGATTTTTTTGTTTTGGAAAATATGGTTATTTTTCATAAAAATGGTATTTATGTTAACATGTAATAGGTTTTTAAAAATGAATTAATAGGTATTTAAATGAATTAAATACTAGGGTCCTCAATATGTCGGGTATAAGGAGGTCCTGAAACCAAAATTGTTGAGAACAACTTTACAACAAAGCCTTTTTGGCCTCTAACCTGGAATGTTCCAGAAGCTCCTTTGCCAGTTATTTGTTCTAACTGGCCTCTCTCTACTGCTCTTTGCAGAGCATTCTTCAACAGCTGAGGCCTGGAGGGAGCGAAAACAAAAAAATAGCAATAAATATATCAGTGAAGGCAAGACTTAAAGAATTAGATACAAGGCTATTCCCTGAACTAAAGTTCTGATTCCTATTACATGCAGTACTTTGTTAAAATGAACAATAAAGTAATAAATTACTGGCACCCTTAACAAGTGACATTCTTTTTATTTCAAGCGAAGAAGCTAAGTCAGCTAAGTCATTACCTGCACATACAGAACCAGTTTCCAAATTGCCAAGGCACTTCAAAAACCTATTATTTATCATCAGACCACAACAGCAACCAAACTGTGTGATCAAGCAAAGTCCCATCTAACTGTGGAATTCTCTGAGGCAAAATTTCTACATTAAAAAAAAAAAAAAAGGCATATACACATTAACTAAAAACAAATCAGTCACTTTTTACAAACCTAAAAGTCAGCCTAATAAAATACCTTGAGAAAGAAAATAAGTTGTTTTTCACACAGTATCTCTGTCTTAAGAGGGTTGTATTATAGTTTTTCTTTCTTTAAAATTAGGTTATCAAAATTAAATGGCAGGCAAGAAGAAACTGAATTATCATTAAAAAGAACAAAGTACTGAAGGCCGGCCGAGTGACTCAGTTGGTTAAGAGCTTGCTTAAGGGTGCAAGCTCTGAGCAACAGGGTCGCCGGTTCAAGTCCCACATGGGCCAGTGAGCTGCGCCTGAGCTGAGCTCCCACTGAGCTGCCAACAGGTGGCAGGATGGCTCAGCTGGTGAGAGCACATGCTCCTAACAAGGTTGCTTGTTTGATTGGAGGGCTAACGCCCGCCCACAATTAAGACTGAACTTGGCAACTAAGACTAAACTCGGCACCTTGAGCTGAGCTGCTGCAAGCTGCCCATGGGCAGTCAGATGGCAAATGGACTTGGAGCTGAACTTGCTGAGCCCTCCACAACTAAGATTAAAAGACAACAACTCAGTTGTTTCCCTTTCCCAACTCTCCAACACTGTTCCCCTCCCCCCAATTCCCCAATTAAAAAAGAACAAAAGTGTTGAAGCAAGTCCTGTTCTGTCAAGGGGCAGTGATCTAAACGGTGGCTAGGGAACCTCAGATGCAGGGAGAAAACAATCCAGGTGACTTAGGGCTTAAAGGTGACTGTGGTATGGGACAAGACAGAGTCAAACGGAAAGCTATACACGCAGGCCAACAACAGGACATCTGAAGAAAGGGTTAACATAATCCCAAAGTTTGGTGTGCTTTCCCACACCTCTCAGGAATTACTAGGATAGAACACAACAAGCAGAATACCACACGACTCCTGTGGGGCAGAGGGGCAGAATAATGAGGGCCAAACTATTATCATTTGTTTGAGGTGCATTACTGAGCTTTGATTTTTCTTGAGAAGAAATTTTGAACCTTATCTAACCATGAAGCATTACAGGTTGAGTTGACACTAGAGTTTTATCAATTATATAATCCATATGCTTGGGGGAAAAAAAGAAGGGGATCCCCCATATTCTAACAGGATGCTATACCATCAAATCTTGTATAACCCCGACGCTCCAAATAAACTCCCAATAAAAAAACTCCCAATGAAAGTATTTCTAAGCCAGTGCTGTTCCATTCAGAATGATTTATGCCATGACCCAAAACATACACACGTGCATGCACACTCTAATTAAGTCATTTATCTAGACCCAAAGACATTTACTGAGTATTTAATATGGTTATGCAGGAATAAACATACAGATATATCTGGTCACTAAATTCAAGGAATTTAGGAGATGATGAATACATAATAATTATGGTAGAGAATGATAAGGGTCAGGGTTGAAGTATGTGCATAGAGCTTTGGGAACATAATTAAGGGAGTAATTTAACTGTCAAACAATTTTTCTACTAGTTGCTCTATAAATGGGGGTAACACATAGCTTAAGCAAAACATTGAAACCCTGACTCTTACCAAATTAAATAACTGGTCTTAATAGATTCTTCCTAACCAAGGTTCAAATGCTTCAGGAATGAGTATGAGTTAAATCAGTTCTCTTCTTAACATTTTTGTTTTCTCAGCAACACAAATTATTACATTAACATATACTTTGTTCGGGGCAAGAGTTCCATACTCAGAGTTCGATCACTAATTCTACCTTCAGGTAAAACCATACTTACCAACTGCTTCAAAGCTTCTCAGATTGGCCCGTTCTCTCTAATCACTGCCATGACCTTAGTACAAGCCACTCTGCCCTCCCTTCGGGGCACTGTGCTATTTTCGTAGAGCACGCTACTGTAAGGTCATAGATGACAAAGGCCCCTTTGGATTACGTTAGTCAACTGAAGATGTGTCAAATCTAAATGCCTCAACCTAACTTCAAAGCCTTCTACAACATGGTCCCATACCTTGTTCGTCTAGATCCAGGCTTCTTTCAGTTCCCCAAAAAGAATGTCAACTCCTGCCTCTGAAATTTTTTCATGAAGCTCCTTTTCCATCCTTTTCTCACAAAGCTCCTTCCCCCTCTATGGAGAAAGAATGCCTTCCCCACTCTATCATCCCATCTAAATTCTACACATTCTTCTAGACCTGATCAAGCCTCATCTCTTTAACTTACTGCTAACTCCCATGCACAACTCCCTTTTCTGAAAAATTCTATGGTTTGTATCAGGGGTCGGCAAACTGGCTCGTTGGGTATGTTCTGTCTCAAAAGTTTGCTGACCTCTTGGACCGGCCAAGTGGCGCAATGGTTAAGAACTGGCTTAGGACGCCAGAGGGCCCCGGTTCGGATCCCACATATGAGGGCCAGTGACACTGCCCTCCACAGCTAAGATGCT
>NW_017731827.1:1142798-1186603 GCF_001890085.2 Hipposideros armiger
TGGTCAATGTTGCTCAAGCAGCAGTTTGCCGTAATCGGAAGTGTCTGGATGTTGATGATAACCACTTTGAGCACCTCTTGTAATTGCAGAAGTCAAACATGACTTGTATTCATCTTTCGTTATCGGTATATATTGAGTATTACAATTTTAATAGTAATATTTCCTTTCTTAAAATGTGTAAACATTTTTTTGGGCACCCTCTGTATATACAATTCAGCCTTAACAAGGAAATTTTGACACATATGACAACATGAAATGAACCTTGCAAATATTATGCTCAGTGAAATAAGCCAACCACAAAAGGACAAATACTGTATGATTCCACTTATGAGGTACTTAAGTAGTCAAAAATCATAGACATAAAGTAGAATGGTGGTTGCTGGGGGTTGGAGGAAAAAAGCAAATGGGGAGTCCTTGTCTAATGGGTACAAAGTTGCAGTTTTACAAGATGAAAAGAGTTCTGGAGATGGATGGTGGTGATGGTAGCACGTTACAAATATATTTAATACCACTGAACACTGCACACTTAAAAATGGGTAACATGGTAAATTGTATGTTTATGTGTATTTTACAATAAAAAATTAGAAAACAATAGAAATAAAAAAACAAGTGGCTGAGAGGACATAGTGTTTAACACTGAATATTCTAGCAGCTGACATCACGAAAAGAGTTCCTCTATCAGGGTCTCATAAAAGTTAACATGTAATTTGGTTTTAAAAAGAAATTACACGTGAAGATATGAAAAAGAAAACAATGGGACAAAAAACAAACAAACCAACCCACAAATAATTTTTATTCCTAGCTCAGCTAAAAGTAATCCTTGTTAAATATTTTATCTTTCTCCTTTCTCATGAAAAAGAGGCTAAGGGAGTAACAGACACCTGCGCTTTAAAGCTCAGGCCAACGACTCATACCTGATGTCCACTCGAAGTTTAGGGTAATACTGAGACACATATTTTCTGATGAGACTGTAGGAAGCTTCTTTAGGTTCACAAAGGCGTGTAAAGGCCAGTGGAAGGATATCCTCCAATTTTACTTGTGGTTCTGAATCCACTGCAGAGCTCCTGTTCTGAAATGTAATATCAAAAGTTATTACCATTAGAGAATATAGAGATTCCTGTTCAAATGTTTCTATATTCAACTCAAGGGCTTTTCTAAGTTGATTGCTGAAACAACTAACGAATAGAAAACTATCACTTTTTTTCATATTCAAACAAATCATACCACAGTGATGTAATGTTACTTGTGTGGCAACTTACGAGAAAAATTTCAGATTGCGAGAGTTAAAAATACATATAAAGAAAGGAATGGTAGACTTTATTTGAAGGTCAGAATTCATTCTTAGCCTTTAATAACAAATAGTGAAAAGGATCATGCAACACCAAAAAGCACTGCACAAAAGTTCATTTTGAAAGTGTCTGCCAGTTTTATGAAACAAAGTACAAAAACCTTCAGTTGTAAAAACAAAGATGTAGAAAATGTTCCTTCAATTACCAACATTGAAGAAATACTAGATATTTATTTCACTTTACTATTGTACAAATACTTTCCATAAATGAAATTATGTATCTTGGGGAGGAGGAGTGGTAGTATTTATAAAAAAAGGAGAAGAAAAACCGGCCCTGGGTATAGTTTTGGGGTCTAATATTGAGTAAAAATGTTCTTGTATGCCTCTTCTAGTTGAAAAAGATATTTCACACAAAGGAGGACAATTCATACAGCTACCCACAGTTCAACACAGGCAGGTAAGTCCACATACGCTGGAGCTGGAGCGCTTGGATTTGCAGCCTATTCTACTCACTAAGCTAGCTGGGCAATAATGAGCCAATTACTTGTAATCTCTTTAAGTCTTAACAGAAGGGACTTGGCATAATGCCTGGCACAAAGATGCTATTTTGAGTAATAGTAATAGTATTACAGCTCATACACTGTGCTATGAATGTCTTACCTTTCTGTTTCTTGATTTCTGAGGGATTTTTCTTGATTTCTGGACCACCACAAAACTCCCAGAAGCACCTTTTCCTTTTACCTAAAGTAAATTAATTTTAGTTGCAATAACCAGTATTTTTACTTTAAATTATTCTGGTAGTCATATTTATAACTTCATACCAGACTAAGCAAATTAAAGGGCATAGTGATATAAGAGCTAATGTAAAATGCTGTTGAATTCTTCAGAGAAAAAATAAACAACCAACGGATTAGTAAAAAGACTTGGGACTGATCTCATTTATGGTATTGTCAAGCTGTTCAATATTGGACTACCTTACAAACCCGAGCTTTTGTTTCCTTATCTACAAAATTGGAGAATGCTATTGTGATATCAGATTAAACAGTCCACTACAAGCTTTCCAAAAAAAAAAAAAAGTCCCATAGAAGGAAGGGATACAATCTCTTGGGGAAAATGAGAAAAACTTCTATTTTTGAAAGGAAGATAGCTCCTTGGCAAAAATTCACAGGCCATAATGCTTCCCACAGGTTGCCTATTACAGATTATTCTTGCATATGGGAAAGGTTATCTAGTAATTTTTAAGACATTGCACATGATGGTACATAAGTCTTACCACATATTTCTATAGTTTTACAAAGCACTTTCATAGGACTTTAGAGTTGATTTACATTAACCTGAGTCCTTCACACCTTAGCTTTACCTACACTGCTATGAATATAGCAATCCAGTTGAAATGCTTTCAGCCTATAAACTGTTGTTTAAGCATCAAACTGGGGCTCAGCCTATGAGGCACGAATAGGTAGGTCACAAACCATATTTTTATAAACAAAACCACAAAGCTAGCTCATAGACTGTGAAATATATTATGATATAGGACAAGTCTTTGTTTTTAATTATATTGATTAGATAGTATCTTTTAACCCTCCATTGGGCGCAACTGATCTCACAGATTCATTGCACACAAAGATGCCGCTATGAATTAGGTCTTTACTGTACTAAGTCACAAACACGACTGGCGATAGGTTATGGTAGAGAGGGAAGATATGGAAGCAATGAATCATGACACTTAACCATTAAGGTATTTGAAAATTTGTGTGCAATAAATCTGTGAGATCAGTTGCGCCCAACGGAGGGTTAATCAATGATTATTTTAAAGGTCACTTAAATATCAGTTTTACAACATTTTGAGAAAGCTAGAGTGTAAGCTCCACACAGAAGGAATCTGTTTCACTACTGATGGACCCCCAACCACCTGACACACAGAAGACACTCAATATATATTTTGGAATTAAGTACTTGTTGAAAGTTTTTAAACAGAGTTTAAACGTCTGAGTGGCACAGAATTCTATATTCATCAAACCATGCAGCAAGTGTAGAAGAAAAGCAAGAGGACTCTGGGAATGCCATGAACTAGGTCCTTAGAACCATCTTTGCCACTCCCATGGGATCTTGGTAGTTACTTCACCCCTCTGGACTTCTGAAGTTTAGAAAAGATAAAGTCCATTCTAGCTTTGGATTTTCATGATTCTAAGCAACATTTTGATGTACTATGCAAAGTACAAATTTATGCTTAAAATCAATAGTGGTTTTAGTACCAGTCTCAATTTACTCAGGCTTCTCTGATGCTCCTAACAAGCTTTAGCAGTTTTAGATACTATTAAGTTAAGGTGTACCTATTTACAAAGCTAATTTATAATGGTAACAAGTCTAGTAACATAACCTCGGCTTTAAAACTAACCAACCTAAACTAACACAAGAGCAATTATCTTTTTTGTTGCTGCAATAATAGGATTCCTTAACCTTGCTTCTCATCACCACCACTACATTACCTCAAGCACATGCAGTCCCCAAAGAAAATCCAATTAAAAGTACAAGCAGAGAGAAAATAATCACACTAGGCATCTTATTGCTTCTGCTCTCTAGAATAGTTATTAAAGGTAACTCACACTCATGATTTTGAAACCTAGTCTCAAATAATAAAACTGGGTTACGCTTAAGCAATTCACTACCATGTTAACATATTTTTAATTAAAAAAAGACAAAAAGCCTAAATGTTACTAAATATGAAATTAAATATCGTGGAATTATGTAGCTAATACATGTTGGAATTATTTTATTACCAACAACTGTTTAATACCTGTTTGATGACACCTCTATTTAATTCTCTTTTCAGTGCTTGTTTAAGGAGGTAGCCCCTTCTCTCCAGCTCCAGTGAAGGGTACTTATGGATGATATATTTTCGAATAGCAACAACTGATGCACCACTCTTCTGGAAGCACGCCTAGAAAACAGGTTTATCAAACCATACACAATACTTTTAACTATCTTTTTCATTAGACAGAGAAGCTGACATATACATTTTCAAAATAAATTATTTTGGAAGTAAACTTGATAATGAATGATAAAATGGCAGGAAAGAATGAACAGTATTTCAGGTAACTTCAGTTCATCATGGTTGTGGAGAAATGCAGAATTATAATATTTCTGCAACAATTTAAAAATGTTCAAAACGTCAAAGGGAAGATATAACATGTGAACAACATTCTGTATGTTAATGAAGAACTTCTTTCTATTTTAACTCTATTCTATATTTAGAAGACAGATCTTTAGCATTAAAATGAGGAAAGCAGAACACTGAATCACAGATTTGGCCCATTTTATAGAATAGTTTTGGCACACCAGGACCAACATTTCTCTGCAGGCTTGTGTGAATGTAAGACAGGAACATAAGCAAAGATAATCTGAATAAACGGCATAAAGCTAAGTTTACAGATGGCAAAGTCTTACGGGGAGTTTTGGGTAACAATGAGGTATTTAACTGCCCTCTTCTATTTCCATTTTATTTATCCATGTTCCATTTGACTAATACTTGTGGAAGACTTAAGCAGGTTATTATGTCACAAAGGCAGCAATTTTTTCTCAAATGCTTTATATTCTGAAGCACACTTAAATAGCATCTGTTATTTATCTAATGGGCTAGTAAGTCCACCGATTTTGTGTTGCCACTGTCTATAAATTGAATGCAGCACTAACGCATTCTCGTTCAGACTTGGTTGAATGTTATTTTATGGACTTGAAAATAAAAAAAAAATAACTCACAAACAGATGGACCAGAAAAGATTATGTAACACAACACAAACTGTGTTAACATGTGGATCCACCTACTTCAAGTACATGTCTTTGATCTATTAAAACCCATTGTTTACTCCTGATACTACAAAAAGGAAAAGAAAAGCAGGCAAAAAAGAACTCCCGGGCCGGCCGAGTGGCTCAGTTGGTTAAGAGCATGAGCTCTGAGCAACACGGTCGCCAGTTTGATTCCCACATGGGCCACTGAGCTGCCAACAGGTGGCAGGATGGCTCAGCTGGTGAGAGCACGTGCTCCTAACAACAAGGTTGCCAGTTCAACTCCCGCCATGGGATGGTGGGCTGCACCCCCGCAACTAAGATTCAACATGGCACCTTGAGTTGAGCGGCCGAGAGCTGCCCACAGGTGGCCGGATGGCAACTGAACTTGGAGCTGAGCTAGCTGTGCCCTCCACAACTACGACTGAAGGACAACAACTTGGCTGTTCCCCTTCCCCAATTCCCCAATAAAATCTTAAAAAAAAAAAACACCAAAAACAAAAACAACAACTCTCATGCTAAAAAAATATCTTGCTCCACCAAACTGACAATGAGATGGAAGTAGACATCAGGATTCTTGTTTGATTCAGAAAATGGTATCAATGGTCTGAAATCATGATTTGTTACATTGCATGGAATATACATAATATATACCGCACAATCATATTCAAACTATTCTTTAGGCCTAATTATACTGTTTTAATTTTGCTTTTACTATTTTCAGTCTCTTCTCCATCCTCACTGTAACGCTGCTCCTCCAAACCTGAGCTAAGTCATCATGATGTGAAATCCCTTAAAAAAGACTACACAAAGCAAAGATTTCACTACAGTCAAGCTATACCAAGGAAGTTTTCTTAATGAGTTGAGAACATTCTTGAAATAGTGTGGGGAGAGGTCTAAAGGCAAGTTTTTTTCTAGTTTTTGTGTCAGTGCTATCTTCTCATATTCTGAGAATGACCATTAGGCTGCTCCTTCCTACTAAGTATACCACCTTTGATTAAATTGACCTGTATCTCTCTCCCTAGTTCTGACTCAGATCCTAGCCTGGGAGTCGCTGAAATGAAGCTTCTATTTTTAACTCCTCTTATCATCTGATTATGTGAAATAAACAAGGCAAAATTCACGAGAAAAATTTACACAAAAAAGGCAAGGCCAGATTGGAAAGATAACCTAAAAAATTAAAGTAAGAAAAGTATACCTGATGATCACATAAGCTAATGAATGTCTATAGATTACAGTGCAAGTCATAAAGCTATGCAAGAAGGAAAATTTTCCCAAATATTTGAGAGTGGCTACGTGATGAAGCAAAGTAGTCAAGTTTCCAAGAGGAATTCTTATATAGTTCAGGTGTGAAAGATAACCACCACCAATATCAGACACTCAGCTTTGAAAATGGGCATAAAGATAGTATATTTTTTTAAAATAAAAATTCTCAATGCTATTACATTACCCTGAGTCACAATTAGATTTCATAAGGGCAAGGACTCTGTCTTATTCTATGCTATATCACTAGTAGGGCTACCTGACACAGATAAGTTTGCTCTTAAATATTGGTTGAATGAATTAACATGTTAAGCCTTCAAACATAAACTATACACAACTGGTAAACTGTAAGAAACTCCAAAACTAAAGGTAAGTTAAAAATACTTGCTATAGTAAATTTGAATTAAAAAAATTAACAGTGTTCACCAAATGAAATTATATTATAAAAATATGAACTTCACAATGGCTTTCTTCTGCTTAAATATCTTTTAAGAACCAGAGGAAGATTTCTGATATCTGGACAGGAGTATGCTGTTTTCAAATAAGCAACAGATGAACAGAATAAATAAATCTAAGATGAAATGCTTGAAATAAAAACTTGCCTTAATGGCCTCAGTTAGGATTGCATCCATTTTGGGACGTGGGGAGGAAGCCATCGGTGTTTGTTTCTGGGCCCTGGCTAGTTGGCTGGCAGAAAGGGTAGCCCAGGAAGGTATCGTTTTTTTCACTTTCTTCTCCTTTTCTTTAGACTGGTCTTTCTCACTTTAAAACAAAGAATTGTTATTATGCAAGATAAACTCTCCAGAAAGAGGCATAAAGTCAGAAAAGGAAAAGACCAAGAAGGGATAAAAACTAATGTTTTAATTTACTTCCACACTAAGGTGACATATAAATTAAACAAAATATTATAAAATAAAACTTCTTTTAAAAATAGGGTACTGTAAAGGAACCAAAAAGCAAAAAGGTGTTTTCTCTTAGGTACAGGGGAGAGGAGTCATAAACAAATTAGCACTGGTATCAAGAGCCAGTACATAAAAGAAACGAGAATTTAAAAATGTATTCTAGCAACAACTACCACAGGCGCAATTTAGTATAGTAGAAAGAACTCAAGCTCTGAAGGAAGAAAACTTAGGTTTGAATTTTACCTCTAACACTTATTAGCTATGATCTTAGCAAGTGACCTGAGCTCAGTCTCTTCAGTTGTAAAACAGTAATATAATATCAAACACTTCACAAGGTTGTTACAAGAATTACTAGATTATGTTTATAAAAACAATTTTGTGAGCCATAAAGCATTACACGAATTTTATTCTAGGTAATAATAACAGCACAACATGCACCTAAAATAGGAAAACTGATAAAAATTCCACGCTTTACTTATACCTATGAAACTGGATTCCCTGAGGATTACACATACAAGGTATAGTATTACTAAGTTATTCTTTCATTTAAAAAGTAACTACTGGGGCCGGCTGAGTGGCTCAGTTGGTTAAGAACTCGCTCAAGAGTGCGAGCTCTGAGCAACAGTTGTTCGATGCCCGGCCCAAGCTGAGCTGCCGCTGAGCTGCCAACAGGCAGCAGGATGGCTCAGCTAAAAAAAAAGTAACTACTAACCAATAGTAATTTCTGACCAATTATGAAAAGAATAAAATGAATGCTACCATCTGTACCGCAAAAAAATAAATAAATAAATAAAATTAAAAAAGAATTGCCACCAGATTGTATAGGTGGTCAATAACAAATTTGCTTTCAGATTCTCAAAGTCACCCTCCAACTGAAGACTTCATCAAACATATAGAGTTTTTAGGTCATTCTAGCAATAGTTTGATATATATTAATGCTTTCTAACATAAGCATATAAAAATAATTCACTCTCAGCACAGAAGGAATAAAATGGTGACGTGTCTCCCAGGTCAGATTCTTATAGTCATGTTTAATTTTTTATTGAAATTATGTCAATGCTTAAAACATCACTCTCTCCCACAATGAATTCTAAGCACAAAAATATATCCAAAGCCAAAAGGAATGAATTTTGGATTATTCAAACCATTGTTCTGATACCTACTACAAATTCTAATAGGCCACACAACTACATAATAAGCCTATTTCAAATGGTAATTCTGCGTTGGTTAACAGCTGGCTTGAGACGCCAGCTCTGAGCAGCAGGACCCGGGTTCGGATCCCACATGAGGGCCAGTGATGTTGCGCCCTCTATAGCTAAGATGGTGAACAACAGCTCAGCCTGGAGCTGGGCTGCTGTGAGTCGCCGGCAGCCAGCGTGAGCAGCCGGCAGCCAGCATGAACTGCCAAGAGCTGCCGGGAGCCGCCATCCAGTGGCCGGTGACCGATCTGCCTCAGCGGGGAAAAGCGCAAAGATAATACCAACATGGGCCAGTGAAGCGATGTCCTCCACAACTAGACTGAAGAACAAAAGGACAGCAACTTGTCTGTTCCCCTTCCCCGATTCCCCAACGCTGTTCCCCTCCCCCAAGTCCTCCAATAAAATCTTAAAAAAAAAAAAAAAAGTAATTCTAAAAAGTATAACCAAACAGCAAATATCCAGCATAAACCAATACCATAATACTTTAAAACAATCTGGTCTACTGTACTTTTATGTAGTCTTCAATGATAAACAGTAAGAAGGCATTACTCACTCTTTTTTGGTTTCCTCAGAAGGTTTGTTTTCTTCCTTCTCTTCATTCCCAGGTTCCCCCTTTGGCTGTTCCGTCTCACTAGATGTGGCAGGTGGAGTTTCATTCTCTTGTTCTTCTACAGTGGAGACAGATTCCTCTGAACTTATGTCTGGTTCTAAAAAATCAGGTGAGCAGAATTGCAGCAAGTAAACATATTAGAGTCCGAGTCAATAAAAGGGTAAAAGTGTATCTTATTAAACAGATAAGGCAAGTGTTCTAATTAACAGATGGATTCTAAAATGAACAAATGACTGTAAGTGAAGTTTTCTTTCCTTGTTACTCAAGTTGCCTCTGCAGGAGGGTGTTTATTCACTGTGTAAGAAAAGAAGAGAGGCCAGGAAATTACACAGAAAGGGAAACTCATTTACCCCAAATCAAATACCTTGATTATTCTACTCTGCAATATTAACAATAAGATAATTAAGAAATTAGCATTTCATACTTTAACAGCCAAATACTAGTAAAGGAATAATAGAAAATTAGCATGTATTTTGCAAGTGAAATGACTGGGGCAAGAACAGAAATATGAGAGAAGGAATACTGAGGTTTGCAGCTGCTTGTGTCTTTTTACAGCATGTCTCTGAGCAGCTACTATAAAACACAGAACCCTAAGGAATGGCTAAGCAGGGACTTCAAAGAAAAGGACTCCAGTGACAACAAAACAAACAAAAAAAGAAGTGTTTGGTCATTTAAATTATGTGACCTAATTAGTAGCATAATGATGAAGATTTCTTTGTGGGCTTCAACATAAACAAGAGAATTAAAAAATTCCACTTTCTTATGAACAAACCACATATATGCAATTCTAAAGGAATTTCTAGTTTCTCACAAATTAAATTTCTAAATCATATATTTCAGGACGGCCAACTATCATTTGTAAATCCCATCCAGGTTTGTGTTCTTCAACCAGACTTGCATGTAAATTGAAAATCCTCCCACATACCAGTATGTTTAGCCAAAATTGAGGTTTTAGAGTCAGATACATCTGGATTCAAGTTCAGTCTTCGTAACTTTCTAGCTTAGTATCTTAGTGCAAGTTCTTTGACATCTCCAAGGCTCAGTATCAGTAACCTTACCTCGCACAGTTATCATGAGGATTATATAACATGTTTAAGGGGAAGCCTGTAGGCCAGCACTTGTACTATGTGAGTGATTTTCATCCTCCTTTGGCCTCCTCTGCTGTTTCTAGAATGGTTTCATGAAGTAGTAAGGCTAGAACTTCATGATAACAATGGCAACTGATGATATAGATAACGGCAAGATATATTTTTTATCATGATTACCTTTTACTGCCCCTTGTTCCAGTGATTTGACCTAACTGGCTGTGTGGGTAAGAACTTGCTACTAGTCAAGTTTATTTATTTATATATAGCTTTATTCCAAAGAGAATGAAAAGCTCAGAACGGTTTACTGGGTTTTACTGTAATGATACATCTATATATTTAATTTCACATTATTTTTTCTTCTCAAGAATAACTGCTTAACAGTTGATGGCTTAATAAAGGTTCAGTCATTCAACAAATACTGAACATTTATTATGTATAAGACATTGTTTCCAACTCATTAAACTATTGTGTCTGCCTGTGTGAAATGTAGGATTTATAAAATTGAAAATATGAGTGAAGTCCAATTATTTTCATGTACAAAATATTATAATGGATAGAGAAGATTAAACAAACATACAACTTGTGAAGTGACTTACTGGTTCTTGATAAATTCTCAGTTGACTTTTCTAATACTTTATACCTGTACTCTCTGACATGTATTCTGAAACTGACGTCACTAGTGATTTATTTAGTGGCTTCAGTTGGCTGTTAAACAAATGTGGATCAAGATGGGCCACCAAGTGGCTCATCTCAGTGCTGGACAAAATAACTAATCTTCAACTCACCAGCACCTATTAATTTTTTAATATGCTGATTCCCACGTCACCTAAGCCTTAGGCCAGCATACCCAAATTGTTTATAGTAGTCATCTGAAGATTTTGAGACAAAAATCCAGCCTCAGCTTGAAAAGACTACATCCCTGGTACACCAAGAGATAAAGGCAACAAGGGTGCATATATTTTTAATTCCTGATCTATGCTGGTCAGCAAATATTTGGTTCTAATAGCCATGACAGGGATAGCATCATGTGTTAACCCTGGAAAACCTTAAATAAAAGGCATGGAAGAAAGGGGAAAAGGAAAAGAATAAGTGAATAAAGAAAAAGGTGATGAGAAGAAAAAAGAAAAACAGGGAAACGGAGAAGAGGTGGTTAGACATGCTACAGGCACTAGTATTCCAGGTTGGTAGTTCTACATTTCTCTCAATTCATTATGTTCCCACCAATCTTCTTTCCCCCAATACCAAACTTATAAACCAATGTTTGATCACCCATTTGTTCCTTTAAGGCCTCCTGATGATTTCTGGGTGAGCCTTCCACTATCCATCCTGAAGGCCCAAGTCCTCCATTCTTCCAGAATCTTCATCCCCATGACACTGTATGCCCAGAAGCTACTCTTTGACTGTTCGTCTTTCTCCAATCATTTTTCTGTTTTTAATTCTAAGAACATGAGATTTTTCACCTTCCAGAATCTTTAGACACAAGATGAAACTATTATTTTGTCCACATGGTCTGGAAATGACATACTGACAGGTACCAATTCGTTCTTTAAATGTTCCCCAAAACACTTCGCCATTTAAAAAAAACACACCAAAAACATTAAGTTCAAGGGAATTTATGGGACACTCCAAATTGGAGTAGAAACTCTTGCCTTTTTAAGTTGTCCACTGCTTTACTTTGTTTACCTGGCTTTCCTTTCTTCCCTTCAGCAAGCTTGCTTTTGGGAGTTCTGGGAGGAGTTTCCCGGGTAGAATTCACAGCTCGTCGAATCGGCATGGCGCTATCGTCTACCTTCTAAGAAAAGAGATGGCCATAATCACACATGCACAAAAAAACTCTCTTTTCTCTCTTTCCCAAGGGGTCTAACTGGGTGTCAAGATGGTGAATTCTAAGTCAACTCCAGGATCTGATGTAAATTACTTTTAACAAGTTTTTTTGAAGTGCAATATGACTTTTAAGAAGTACTTTTCAAAATATTTTCTTTTGGAAAGAATTTCAAATGGAAGTAAATAATACTTGATTTGGAATAAATATAGAAGGTTGAGGTTTTCTCAGGAATTTGAGGGGAAAGGGAAGATAAAAAGAAATATGTATATTTGATTTTTTTCAGATTTACAACCCAGATTCCCTAAAGTGGGGGGTGGGGAGGGGGGGAGGAACATCTCCGGAGAAGGACCCAGCAGAGCCTGAAGTCAAGGACTGATCCAAGAGTGAACTTCAAGAATGTGTCAGCCCCTACCTCACCTAACTTGTCCACGTGGATCAGCTGAGATCCTACTATAAGTGGGAGTGTCTTAGGATGGACGAGTTCACCTTGAGACGTATCAGTCGCCATTTAAAATAATTTCTAGGCCCAAGTACAGGTTACACTCTGAAGCCTCTGCTGTTAACCACAAGGATTTTTCCTAATGGTTTCAGTGTGGTGAAAAGTCAACCTAAAGCACAGAAAAGATCTGGTGTGAAGATTAACAGAAACAAAACTAAACTAAAACATCTAAATTTAATATACATCCAAAGGGAATAAAATTTAACTATAATACTTATAGTTAAGCGACAGATGATTCGGTCAGTTATTATTCAGAAAGAGAAAAACTCTATCAAAATACAGACTATGTAAAGCAGCGACTAAGAAAATGCACAAGCCATGGCAGCTGCTGCATCTTTCACATGAACAAAGGCAGCAAGGACAAGAAAGCTCATAAGGAACCAAGTCCCATCCCATCCCCACCCTGCTACCACCAGGAACTTACAAGGGGCACAAATGCTGCTGAAGAACATAACATTCTAAAAGCCTCCAGACCCAGAGAAGCAAATTTAGACCGTCACCTAGGAGAACAGAAGTATGCTTCTAACACCCTATTTGCCAAATCTTTAATTTGTAAGCAAAACTAGCACAGAAGAACCTAATTAAATGTTCAAAGATAAAACCCATGTAATCACTCAGATTTACCTGAACATTAACACCCCTCTGCCTCCAAAAGCTCATTTGGGACTCAATGACGCTTTATAATAATAATCCCTCCAAGAATGTAAAAAAAAAGATCAGTTAACTGTTTAGGTCTCTGTACTAATGAACATTAACAAAGAGTTGGCTGACTGACTAGTCTACTTTAAGCTCTAACCCTGTCTAGGAATTTAAGAGCGTTCGATTTGTCAGGCAATAGTCCCAAGCTACAACAACTGGGACTAATCCAAAACATCCCAACACAGAGAATGCTTTCACATTTACAGGGAAAATCTTTTTATGGAAACGCCAAGAGCATGCCAGAGTTGTCATCTGTCAATCAGCTGCAAGGAAAGGAGCTGAAAGAATTCAAAATAGTATAATGTACTAAAACTTACTATTGAGAGTAAATTAGGAATGTCCACGAATATTTTAGAAATATCAACTGTTATATAAAAACGACTTAATACGCTCATATAGCAATTCACTTCAAAGAATTATAAAATTGGGTTTAAAGGCAGTATTTAGGTTTGTGAGACCTAAAAGTCTATCTTGGAATAATTTCAATATATACATCTGTTCATTCATCCACTAGCTAGCACTTGGATAGTAATATATTTTTCTTAATAATTTTTAAACTAAACAAATATTTTTATATGTGAACATTATACAGAAGTAAAACATCACAATCAGGTTATTCTGGTAAGGCGATATTGATAGTGAATTCTTCTTTCTTAACTCACGATAACACACTAGCTGGGTTGAGAATGCTACTGTGAAGTCAAAACCTTGAAGAGTCTCCATTAAAAGCTATCTCTAAAAAATATTTTCCCTGTAAACAGAATACTGAAAAAAAGGTGTCAAAACCTTCCAGTCAACTCTGTATTCACTAGTTACTAAAAATTAAACAGGTTGAAAAAGGGAGGGGAGCACAGGAAGCTACTCTTAATGCCAAAGTGATAAAACTGACTAACTATAATCAGGACAAAAAAGGTCCATAAAGACATCAGACATCATTAACTTAAGGACAAGAACGACAGTTTACATAGGCCAGATATATGCCCAGGTTGGAATAACCTCAGAAACAAGTACAGAAGAGCACAGTGTGAAAAATAAGTTGGTTTGCTAATCTTCTTGGTTGTGGGCATGCTCATGCACGCATGCGTGTGCGCATGAGCGAGCGCGCGCGCGCGCGCGCGCACACACACACACACACACACACACACACACACACACACACACCTAAAACCAACCAACTACCACCCATGCCCTTATTTCACTAATCTCATCTCTTGCTGCTCTACTTATCACTACTTTCTTGACTCCCAACACACAGACCTTCTTTGGCCCTTGAACTGTTCTCCGCTCATCCTTGTATCAATATTTGCACTCGCTGTTCTCTTAAACTGGAACACTCTTTTCCTAGATGCTTCAATCAGGTTTCTGCTCAATGTTACTCCCCCTCAGAAAGGTCTCCCATCCCTCTTATTCTTCTTCAGGTTTCTTTATAGCATTTCACACCACCTAAAATTCAACATATATCTGTTTACTTGTTTAGTACGTATCTCTCCCAATGGAATGTACAAGGACTAGGACTTAAACTCACCACTTATCCCCTGCACCCAGAAGTGTCCAACACATAGCGGGTGCTGGGTAAATATTGGGAAAATAATTGAACGCACAATGACATCTGATAGTGCTTATTACTGTATTCAGTATATGTGAAGAACACTTAAAAAGTAAAACCCAAAGTTGTTTGAGATAAATATTAAACAATGTTTGCCTGGGCTGGCCGAGTGGCTCAGCTGGCTCAAGAGCGTGAGCTCTGAGCAACAGGGTCGCTAGTTCAATTCCTGGCCTGAGCTGAGCTGCCAACAGGTGGCAAGATGGCTCAGCTAAAAAAAAAAAAAAAAAAAAAAAAAGAAAGAAAAGAAAAGTCTGTCTCAGGTCTGACTTTCCTTAGGAAAGGTCATAGAATTTAAAGCTTCAGTCTACAGTACTTTCTTTATCATAGGTTGGTTATTGAGTTATTTAACCTCTTGGGTACCAATTTATTTGAAAGAAATGTTGCATATGGAACAGATTTAATTTTTTGGTATTTGGAGTAATATGTAAAAGCAGATTTTATGTAAAAATTCATGTATTTCTAAAAAACCAGTGATATACATAGTAATGAGATGACTTCAGGTAATTAGGATTGCAAAACAAAAATAAATAAATAAAAACAATACAAAACTAAAACCAATAAATTCAAGATATAACAAAAAGCAAATGACTTAATACTGGGTTGTTGGAAAAGTCATGACGTATTTTTTCCGATGTTTTTCGTTGCAAAAATGCATCATGACTTTTCTGACAACTCAACAGTTATGAAGAGTATGGTATTTTTCAAAGCAAGTAGGTAAATGCAGTGGCACTTGGCATTGTTTGCACTGCCAGGTAGTCTCTCCTAATTTTATGTTTATAACAAACACGGCACCTTTTTGTAGGGTGTTGCTTGGAGTCAGCTGACGGAATACTCTCAGGAAAGTGTGCCCAATTTTTCGCCTGCAAACGAAAAGGTGTATCTCTATTTGAAGGACGTCCACAATTATTAGGCAATGACACTTGCTCCAATAATTGTTCAGCAATAGCTAGATGAAAGCAAACAATGCCTGTTTTGGTTGTGCAGTTGACTTTAGAACATAAAACATACAAAGCATTATAAGAGGCTATGTCTATTAGATAAAAAAACATTTTCTTATATCCCTTTATACATTTTCTCATAACAGGGAAGCTATCGTCTTCATCATCTTCACTTTGTATTTCACTGTAATCGCCATTTATAGGATCACTAAAAAATTCATCAGATTGCTCAAAGTCACTTTCATTAAAACTTTCGTTATCACTTTCATAAAATATATTCCTTATTTCTGACATTTAGGGCAGTGTATTGCAAACAAGTTCACCGAAATACTGTATTGTTTCTTCTGTTACAACTGATACAAACTATTCTAAAATGAACAAGAATGTACATGTTAAATATTGTCTTAAATTGAATGACCAGTTAGACTCATCATCTTGCACTTAGGCAAAGCAAGTGCATGACAAGTCTCAGTCGTCAAATGTACCCAAGGGGTTAATAAGTTCACTGTTGGGCCGGCCAAGTGAAGCGTTGGTTAAGAGTTTGCTTGGGACGCCAGCTCTGAGCAGAAGGGCCCCGGTTCGGATCCCACATGAGGGCCAGTGACGCTGCGCCCTCTACAGCTAAGATGGTGGACAACAGCTCGACCTGGAGATGGCGTAGGCTGCAGTGTGGTTGGCTGGCTGGCAGTGGGCGTGAGCTTTCGTGAGCCCCCCGTCAGTGGCCGTCCAATGGCCGGCGAGCGTCTGTCTCACCTGGGAAGAGCTCAGTGACAATACCAACATGGGCCAGTGAAGCAACGTCCTCCACAACTAGACTGAGGAACAAAAAGGACAGCAACTTGTCTGTTCCCCTTCCCCGATTCCCCAACGCTGTTCCCCTCCCCCAACAAAAAAAATCTATAAAAAAAATAAATAAATTCACTGTTCATTTCATTACAGAGCTAACAAAACTATATGGATGGTTAGTTCACAATGCCTTTACATCATCATGTACCTATTAATTTAACTTCTGCTGCTGCATTTTAATGACCAGACTTTTAGACCGCCACACTTGTTGCCTGGCAGAGATCTAGTTAACTAGCTGGTTCACTGCATACTTGGTGCCTAAGAACATATGGGCATAGAACAGGTGCTCAACAAATATTTGTTAAATTAATGAACAGATGAAACTTAAACTTAGTAAGTTTTCACTTGGGTTTCTATATGTGCCAAAAATAATCTGAGTTTACCTGTAGTTTATGTGGTCTTCCTGTGGTCATCAATCTGTTTTTGTTTTTTTAACTTAATGTTAGATTGACAATATAAAGATTTGCTTTTATCTAGAGAAATGTTAAATTGTTTTAATGCAGGCAATGAAAAAAAATTGTAAAATTTCAGTTTTAGATTACTTCCTCTACATTAAGAGAAACCAACAGAAAAATAAGGCGCTTAATGTATTTCAGTTTGATATCCCTGAAAATATGCATTTTAGGGAAAGGACTATTATTTCATATTTTACCATAACATGTACGCAATACATTATACACAATAAAGTCATTGGCTATGCAATGAATAGATCACACTGTTTCCAATCTCAATTCACTATATTCAGACTTAATGGGTAATGCCACAAAAAGCATGCCTGTAATTTGAGTGCAGGCAACTTTTTTTTTTCACTTTCATGTTTCAATAAATCAGTACGTACTTAATTAGTGTTTATGTTGGGCACAGATAATATGGACACTACACGGCCCTTCCTCACAAGATAATCACAATCTAGCTGAAGAGTTAGTATTTTTATCTACATATGAAGAGTTCCGGACACTTCCTCCACCAACTTCCCGTCCTCAGTCTTCCAAATAAGCTTAAAAACAACGTCCCCATCCCTCCATACACACCCCAAATCCTTTAAAATATTACTTCAACTTTGAAACACAATACACTCAACTTTTGAAAGGAGCAATAAAATTTAAAAAGCTCGTAATAGTTTCATGCTTATGCCAGATTAAACAAATTAAAGTACCTTCCAAAAGAAAACTAATCACTAGTCGAACTTCATTCTAATACAAGACAGATTGCCCATAAGGTCCTAGGTGAATTCCTACGTGCCTACATGTATTTCTCACTGGATGCTTCTCACTTTTCAATGTAATAAAAAATCAGGGAACATAATAAACAGAGGGAATTTATGTGCAGAAAGGGCAGTCAAGTTCACTTGCCCAGTTCGCTCCCTCAAAAAGATTAAGTGAGGGGGGGAAAAAAAAAAAGGTTAAGCGACACATCCTCCGTCACAGTGGTCAGTTAGGCATCAAACCTCAGAATCTGGAGCTCTCACTTTACCACTCCTGCCTCCATCTCTTTACAAACGCTTATATTTACAAGCGTGACTTACTTAAAACCACGTCGTCTAAAGTGCGGTAACAAGCTCTAGGAACGCTACACGGGAAAACGAAAGCTTAGGCCCCTGTCACAGCAGGAGCAGCAGTGCCGGCGCCGCCCTTTCAAGCAGCGCCAACAGCTCTGAAACACTCGCCTAGACCGCTGAGCAACACGGTGAAAAGAACAGCAGAGACAAAGAAGCTGGGAGCCGCCGGTGCAGTGCGTGAACAAAAGGCGGGGGGGGGGGGAAGCGGAGCCAAAATGAAGACAGCGATGCAACTGACGGGCGGGCTCGGTGGCGGCAGACACCGAGAAGCTGCGGCGCGGCTGCAGCTCCGGATGGGATGCACGCGGCCGAGGCCGACGCCACCACCCGGCAGCACCCACCCGAGCAACACGAGAAGCCGAGGACTGCGAGCACCAGCGATCCGCGCACTCACCACTGGGAGCTCCGTAATGGCGGCGGCAGAAGCGAAGAACCCGGGGGGCGGGCCCGCTGCAGCCAGTCACTGCCGCCGGCATCTTTCGAACCCGCGCGGAAAACGGCTGAGGGGGTGAGGGGGAGGGCCGCGGCGGACTGCCGGGCCCACTGGCCTCGGAGCATGCGCAAGCACTCAGCCAATCGGAGCGCGGTGGCGGACGCTGGCGCAGGCGCGCTGGGACGCAAGGCCCTAGACCAGGGAAGCACTCCCCCTCCTCCCTCCGTCCAAACAAAACAAGGGCGGGAGCGCGCGCCAGAGGGCCCCGGAGGAAGCGTTAACAGGAGGGGCATCGGGGGCAAGGTCGCAGGAGGGAGAGAAAGGAGGCGCGGAGTGGCTGGAGAAGGCAGACAAAAGGCGCCACCTCCCAGGACCCGAGCGCGCCCCGCCCCCTCTCGGGTAGCGGCATCAGCGCCCAGAGCTAGCGGCCTCCGCCGCTCGCCTTCGGGATCCAAGGAGCCCGCGCCCACTCCCAGGCCGCCTATTCCATCCTCCGTTACCTCTGCGCTTCCCCCTTCCTGGTGCCTGCGTCCCGCACGGCCTCTCGGCGCCACTCCCGCTGCCACTCGTCGCCGCCGCCGCCGCCGCCGTCCTCCAGGCCCAGCTGCCGAGCTCTGCCGCCCCGCCCCCCTGTCCGCGGCCCCGCGCGCGTGCGCGTGCCCTCACGTCGGTCCCGCCCCTCCTCCTGCGCTGTAGCGGAGAGAGGGGATCCGTGCGTCCCCGACCGAGCGCGCGGCAGCGCTAGAGGGTGCTCTGTGCTCGGAGGCTGCTTGCGCAGGAACTGTGCGTCCGCGCACATTTCACGGGACACTGCTCTGGTAGTGCCTGTTGGTTTAGTGGTGCGGTTTCGTTTTCCTCAGATGGGCAATCTTCACTCCTTACCCGTTCCGTACTCTCTAGTTCAGTCCCTGGTCTTAACTGGGTTTCCGTTTGGCGACCCGTCTGCCTTTAGAGGGAGTAGCCCTTTACTCCTTTCTCAGTTTAGCCACAGTACGAGAGCAAACTACAGCACTCTTATTTGAAGACCGCAGAATTGGAAAACCAGATAGCGGAGAATTCAGTACCTCACTTAATTGGTTCCGATTAAGTATCCAGACAGTACAGGGCAGAGGAGTTACTCAGGAAAAGAACTGGACAAGTTGCTTTTCTAATCTATAAAGCAGTCTTCCTTGACTCCCTAATCTGCAAACTCAAGGAGGGTTCTCAAAAAGGAAACCCTGGGATTCGAAGGAAAAAGCGGGAATTTCCTTTGACTTGTCATATTACGTTGATATCAGCGTACTTAGGCAATCAATGTACATACTGTTGAAAAGTGTAATTTTTCGAAGCAGGTTTGGAAAAATTCAGAGGTTTTAAAAGGTGATTTGTGGGGGAGGTCGACGGGGCACGGAAATAATAAACAGTAGAATTGACCAGAGGCTCACAGGAGTGTGACCAACACTCAAATGCATGTGTCAATCATTCTGAAGATTTATGAAACCGTTTAAGCAGTTTACACTGCCTCACCGGCTTTCCCAGCCATAGCTATTCACCCCAACAGTTCCAAAGTCAGCTGTATAAAAGTTTAAGCACCACCACAAAAAATTCCTTATGTAGTGAGCACTATCATTAACGTCCCCATGGCATAACCAATTCCTTGGCCCTCTGGTGTCATATTCAACCTGTTCACAAGGGGTTTTGGTCATTTGGGCCATTTTGTCATCCTGCTCACTTCGTTTGTTATCAACATTTCTATCCTTTCTCTACCTTTTTAAAGACCTATTCCATTTTTATGCATTCATATGCTTAAAACATCTAACCTTTCTTTTTTCCCTAACGTGGCTTTAGCCCCATCTCATTCAAGAAACTACCCTAGATTGCTCCTCTGCAGATTTTTGCTTACACACACACACACACACACACACACACACACACACACACAAAATTCTGTTCACAACATGTATACCCAGGAAGGGAAAACCCTGCAACAAAATTCTCAAGGGTGCGTGTGACGGATGCAAACACATGTAACCATGCCCAAGGCTCCCACGTGCTGAAGTCTGAAGCTGTAAATTTTCTACTTTTAAAGGGGTTTGAGCCTGGCCGAGTGGCTCAGTTGGTTAAGAGCTCGCTCAAGAGTTTGAGCTCTGAGCAACATGGGTTCGATGCTCGGCCCGAGCTGAGTTGCCGCTGAGCTGCCAACAGGTGGCAGGATGGCTCAGCTAAAACAAAACAAAAAACCCCCAACAACTTAAAGGGGCTTGACATTTTTACTATACATGTATATTGGCTGAGGCATTTTACATCTGCTAAATATAACTGGCCAGTTTTTTTTGTTGTTGTTTTTTAAAGATTTTTTATTGGGGACTTGGGGGAAGGGAACAGACAAGTTGCTGTCCTTTTGTTGTTCAGTCTAGTTGTGGAGGACGTCGCTTCACTGGCCCATGTTGGTATTATCATTGCGCTCTTCCCGGGTGAGGTAGTTGCTCGCTGGCCATTGGACGGCTGCTCACGGCAGCTCCTGCTGGCTGCTAGCCATTCATGGTAGCTCACGGCAGCCCAGTTCCAGGTCAAGCTGTTGTTCACCATCTTAGCTGTAGAGGGCGCAGCGTCACTGGCCCTCAGGTGGGATCTGAACTGGGGCCCTGCTGCTCAGAGCTGGCATCCCAAGCCAACTCCTAACCAACGCGCCACTCGGCCAGCTCCAACAACTGGCCAGTTTTGATTTTTATATCTAGTTGCATCTGAGTTAAGGCTCAATGGGGGTATGGTTTTATAGCTTATCTCACTTGGCTTTCTTTGAGCTATCCTAATAAAAATATCATTCAATTGTGTTTGTTAAACAATTACATGATGATTTTTGTATACTTAAACTGTTACGTTGTTTGACCTTCTGCAATGGAGAGGACACACACCTTGACAAGTTCAGGAGCAGGACAGCTCTCATTCAGTGTATGGAGGTTACCATCGGAGCACTAGTAAGACCCTCTTGCTCAGAGACCTGTCACACTGATATCAAAAGTCTCTGGTTCATTTCTTTGGTTTAAGCTTCACTCTCTTTTATAACACTTTAAAAGTGCTGATATCAAGGAGCACTAACAGACAAGCCTCAAACTGATCATTGAGAAGCATTGTTTTCACCTCAAGACTTGTAAATCCAAACCTTTCCATTTGACAGTCAGGGACCAGAAGAATACGAACTCTGGGTGTCTGACTAGAGGAGCTTCTAGGAGAGAGAAAAGGGGTACATGTGCTGTACCCTATGATGACATCACAGTTCTGTCCAGGACCACCCAGCTACAGGAGTGACTTGGGGATCCCAGAAACATGAGGAAAGGTAGGGTTTTGTGAACTAGAAAAGCAAGTGTTAAGAAGTCCCCATAATGCAAAGGCACCATCTCTAGTTTTTAACAAAAACACCCACTTTTTCAGAAGCCAAGTCCCTGTTGAAACTTTAGTACACAGCAAGCTTTGCAGACTTCACAGCCTGTTGCCAATGCAGTTGATTGTCTTTTGCCATTTCTGAAATTTAAAGCTAAGTGATAAGTCTGTTAGGCTAACAGGTCTTCTTTATTTTTTATTTAAAGATTTTATTGGGCAATCGGGGGAGAACAGTGTTGGGGAATCGGAGAAGAGGAACGTACAAGTTGCTGTCCTTTTGTTCTTCAGTCTAGTTGTGGAGGACGTCGCTTCACTGGCCCATGTTGGTATTATTATTGCGCTCTTCCCGGGAGAGGCAGTCGCTCGCCGGCCATTGGACAGCCGCTCACAGCAGCTCTCGAAAGCTCATGCCTGCTGCCAGCCAGCCCCACTATAGCCTATGCTGTCGCCAGCGACTCACGGCAGCCCAGGTTCAGGTTGAGCTGTTGTTCACCATCTTAGTTGTAGAGGGCACAGCGTCACTGGCCCTCATGTGAGATCCGAACCAGGGCCCTGCTGCCCAGGGCTGGTGTCCCAAGCCAACTCCTAACCAATGTGCCATTTGGCCAGCTCTAAAAGGTCTTGTATTGTGTAGAAAAATAAAATATGTGACTTTGGAGAGTTAGGCTTAAGGGATAGAGGAAACTGAAGCAATTGCAGATTTTAAGAGTGTTCCAGACCAAAGCTATGATGCCGCAGCCATGAGGTTCAGCACTGTAAGATTTATCTACTGTGTAACTCATAGTCCACCTATGTGAACAAAGAGAGGTTGAAGAATAATTCTTAATTGCCTGGTGAAGAGAGAAAGTTTCTGTTCCTAGCAAGGCTGATCTTTATTCTTCCCACAAATCCAGCCTGAGAGATTGCACGCAGAGGGAACCAATGACCAGGCCAGGGCTTGGATCCCTTAAGAATGTATGGCCCCGGTAGGGTTGGGGGTCACTTGATTTTTCTGGTTTTCAGCTAGGAAGACTGGAAATGGCTCTTCTAGCTTGGAAAGGGATGGCAAGAAAATGAAGAATTTACACTATTAGGCAGAAAAATGGAAGCTGATGAAAAGATTTAATATTACTCCTCCACCACCAACCACTTAATGGTTTTCTCTTTTATTGTTACCTTAGGCCAAGACCCTGGTTCAGAGACAAGCAACATGGCTGGATCCTCCTCTGACAGTGTTGCACTTTCTTTCCTCTGCTCACTGGTGGCAGTAATTTTACTCCAGCCCAGTCATCAAACTAAAGCTTTTTCCTAAATTCTGAAAAATTCTGATTCTGAAACATGTCTAGTCCCAGTGGCTTTGGATAACGGATTGTGGACCAGTATATACAAACCAAGTAAGTTTTACAAAATAATATGTTATCCTCATATTTCTAGTTATTATTTTTTTAAATGCTGGTTGCAATCCATTAATTTTGCCATTCACAGTTCGAGAAGCTCTGTCCTCGATGTCATTAGCCCTTCGGTGTTCCACTGGAGCCAACATTTCTAGCTACTTAAGGGGGTCTGAAAAGTGTTAGTGCCAAGAGTTTACTATCGTTTTGAGGATAAGGGCTTTAAACAACAGTTGTCCTTTAGTTTGAAGCATCTGCCATATTGGATGGAGGTATAATTCAGCCTCTTAAGGGAACAAAAACATTTCGGAATGGTATTACAGGTGTCTTCCAGAGGGGACTAGAATCTAGAACCAAGGTAGTAGCTAAGGTAATTTGTCCTGCCATCTCTAGGGGAAACAATAGGATTTGCCATCAAGCCTGTTTCCATGTCAGGTTCTGGAAGTTGTATGTGTTGAATTATCTTTCCCCCTTTTTAAACACCAGAGGCAGGACAACTGCATTTTAGACAGACTAAAGACATTCTATTTGTCAGATTACTAAAAAGAAAAACCATCCAGTTTTGTTTTGACTGTGCAACATGAAGCATATTTGCCAACAGTACTATTCTCCCTGCTTAGCTCCTACTTTGTGGCTTTAAGGGCAAATCTTATTTGCGGGAAGATGCCTGCAGGATAACCAGGCCTTTGATGGTGGCCAGAGATGAGTGAGGGTCAGATCAATGACACCTAGGGTGACCAAGTGTCCTGGTTTACCTAATGCAGGGAGGTTGAGTTAGTGGGAGTTAGGACTTCCATTGTTAAACTAGGAAGTCCCAGCAAAATGAGTTTGATCATTGTAAGACATCATTGCTTTTTATGGTGAAGTTTGAGAAAATTTCTTTAAGTTTAAAGGGGAAGATTCCCCCTTCCCCCAATAAAACCCAGTAATTTAAAGGAAAACATGAGTCAAATCTATGATTGGAAACAGGACAGAATTTTAAAAATCAAAATTATGAAATTGAATCCATTTGTTAAAACAAAAATAAAAAAAAAAGAAAATGAAGTTCCAAAAAGATGGTGATGGTAAGGGTCCTTTCTTTTACAAAACAAAGTGAAACTGCATGGTGATGAGGAAATGCAATCTTTTCAAAAAGGGAAGTCAGAAAACACGGGCTTTGAGTATTCTTAAAATACTCTAAGCAAGGCTGTAAAAGTTTCAACTCAAAGTTTAGAAAGTGTTGCATAGTTCTTTCTTGAGAACCATATATATCAAGATTCAATATTGTTCGTTCAACTTTTAAAAATCACATTTTGATTTATCAGTGATGCCCCTGCTCTTCCCAACAGATAAAACCTTTTGGCTAAAAAGGCCCTGCAAATTTCAAATTTAACAGAATTTTTGTCTCTCTGCTTTATATTCCTCTTGGTTGAATCTAGGATACTTAAGAAAAAAACTGAAATGAAATTTAGTCTTACCAACCAGCAAGCTTGTTCGGTATAGCTGTCTCTTTATCCACAGTTTGCCTCTCCTCCATTAGGGACATCCAGAATTGGATGGGACAGAAAATGCATTTAAATACCTGGCATTTCTAGGAGTTCATTGTGGTGTTCCAGCAAAAAACGAGACAAATTTTTCTTTCTAGGTGAGGCGATGCGTAACTTGCAAAGGACACTAACCATTTAGTCCTTGTGCAGAAAAGGATTTTTGCAATGCCTCATTGAATCCTAGAAGTGGGAGCTAAAAGATTCTACTCCTCAGGTCCGTTAGCAGTCAAAGGATAAGCCTGAGGCTTCATAGTGTGTGCTAGGTAAAACAAAAACCCTGAACTATACAAAGAATTCTATAAGCAAGCCATGATTCCCTATAGTTCTGAAGATGAGTAGTTTAATTGTATGTGGCTGAGTATGACTAAGGTTGTAGAATGTAGAAGAGAAAGAAAATTGGACACAGGCAGGATGAAGTTATTCCAATATACTGTGTGGCTAACTTTGGGGACTGGAAATGATTAAAAGTATTGTCATTCTTTTGTTGACTGAGAATGATGTTTTGTTGTTTTTTTTAAATACCAATTTAGGCTGGTTTCTAGTGAATAGTGAATTCTACAAAATTGATATGTCAATTTGCAAAAAGTTCTTTACACCCATGTATGCAGAAAAGGTTTGTCTGGATTAATTTGTCATAAGGCATGTTTAATTCCACTTTGCACTTCAGAATGAACTCTCACCATACTCTACCATCCTTTCAATACACCACACATCCCCCTACCACAGGACCGTTGCACTTGAGAGCCCTTCTATTTGAACCTATCCCCTTAACTATTTTAGATTTCTGTTTAAAATTCTCTTCTTGAGGGAAGTATTTCTTAACCCACTCTCTCCAGTTTACACAGGGTCCTCATAATATGCTCTCATATGTAATTCCGTATTTTGTGCGTCCAACACCTTGCAGTGAGAAATACTTCTTAAATATCTGAAAATAAAAACTGTTCTGTAAATTGTTAGGTAAATCAGATTATTTTCAACATTCGACAGGGGTCTTGACCCTGGCGTATATTAGGATCACCTAGGGAACTTAAAAAAATATATGTTACGGGCTGGCCGAGTGGCGCGTTGGTTAAGAGTTGGCTTGGGACACCAGCTCTGAGCAACAGGGCCCTAGTTCGGATCCCACATTAGGACCAGTGACGCTGTGCCCTTTACAGCTAAGATGGTGAACAACAGCTCCACCTGGAGCTGGGCTGCCAGGAGTCGCCAGCCCTGGTGTAGGCTGTAGCCCCTGCTGCAGTGGGCTGCTGTGAGCTACCGTGAGT
Source organism: Hipposideros armiger (assembly GCF_001890085.2). Taxonomy (NCBI): domain Eukaryota; kingdom Metazoa; phylum Chordata; class Mammalia; order Chiroptera; family Hipposideridae; genus Hipposideros; species Hipposideros armiger. The sequence continues at coordinate 1,168,860 of NW_017731827.1, forward strand.
GGCTGGCAGCCGGCGTGAGCTGCTGCGAGCCGCCATGAGTGACTGTCCAGTGGCTGACGAGCAACTGCCTAACCCGGGAAGAGCGCAATGATAATACCAACAATGGGTCAGTGAAGCCATGTCCTCCACAACTAGACTGAAGAACAGAACGACAGCAACTTGTCTGTTCTCCTTCCCAGATTCTCCAACACTGTTCCCCTCCCCCAACTCCCCAGTTAAAAAAATAAAAAATATGCCAGGTCTCATCCCCTGAGATTATGAAATAACTGGTCTGGGGTGGGGTCCCAAGATTTGTATTTCTATAAACTCAGGTGATTCTACCATGGAGCAGTGCAGAACACCATTATTCTATGCTCTAGGAAGCAGTTAAGGTAGGACAGTTATTTGAGCTTTGGCCAAGTTTCCTAGATCTTTAGGCCAGAAGACATAAATTTATCAACAAGAGGTGAATATGTCAGAAGGGTCAGAAATTACTGGGAGTACACGTTCAACTGTTGGGTGGTGGTTTGCTTTGAAGATTTCAGAAAATATTGATTGTATTACTTCTTTGAAAAGTTGACTGTCCTATTACCATCAAGACTTATTTCTTTGTTAATCTTGGTAGGCGGTATTTAAAGTGATTCTGGATGTGCTCATATGGTTGGCACAAGTGAACCCTTTCTAGAGGATAGGGAGGCCCATACGAGTGGGAATGGTCAAATGACCAGTAAACAGTAGCATCTGCATTAGAACACCAATCTCCCAACTCCAGGCAAGGTCTCTTTTCCACCACAGCACACAGCTTATTCCTGTATAAACTCTCGATAACCAGCCAGGTAATGTTTCTCTGCCCCCCTCACCCCACATTGATTCCTCTGATGGCCCAATTTGTTTAACTCTTTCATGTTTCCTAAATAAGTGCATTATAAGACTTTACATTTACCTCAAAGTACTACTTTAGCTGCATCTCACAAGCTTTGATATGCAGTGCTCCCACTGTCAGTTAACTTCTGCTTATTTAACAATTTCCATTATTATTATTTAACTGAGTTTGTCACCCAGGTAACATTTTAACACTTCACTGTATGGTACCTTCATAGATTCTCTGAATATTGCTAGCTAAGGGAAAATTAAAACGAATCATATAATGGCAAATGAGAGAAAGGAAATAGTTCCAACTTTTTTTTCTTGTTATGTAGGATGAGCAAAAGCATGACTGGAATAGGGTTGAGTGTTTTGGGTACCAGAGTTATCTTGTAATAAATGAAGCATATTTAGTAAAAGTCATAGTGTTCCTGTGAAAGTGGCTTACTCACCTGGAAAAATATCATCTTCAGTAAAAACAGAGTTTAAAATGCTGGCAGACCTAGAAGTAGAGACGCTTAGTAGTGAATGAGCTCACCCAGTGCTCAGATTTTGGTTTCTAAATACCAATCCAACAAAAGAAACCAGGGCTCCTTGAAAAAATGATTGATTTTAGGGCTAGGGCAGGGATAATACAAGATATGCTTGTAGCATCTTGTAATATTGAAGTGCTTTAAAAAGAAAAGGATGAGGGAATGTCAGTGGGATACTTGAAAGAGCTCGCAAGGCCAAAGCTGGAACAATCTAAGCAACAAGATAATGTGGTATTGGATTATAACTCAGTATAAAATAAATACACGAGTCTGTACATATATATGTGTGTGTGTGTGTGTGTGTATATATATATGTATATATATATATATATATACACACACACACACATATATAAAACCTCAACACACACGACTGAATAAAGAAACAAATAGAAGAGACAAATCTTTCTTGCAAGAGAATTCCAAATAATTTAAATACAGCAGACACTCCCCTCCCCCCCCAACACTTAATCTGTAGTTTCAGTTACTCCCAGTCAACCTTGGTCCAAAAATATAAAATGGAAAATTCCAAAAATAAACAATTCGTGTTTTAATTTGCCACTGTTCTGAGTAGCATGAAATCTCACACCGAATCACTGTCCTGCTGGGACGTTCCTCCTCCCTTTGTCCTTTGTATCCAATCTGTACATGCTCCCTGCCCCTAAGTCACTTAGTAGCCAGCTGTTATTAGATCGACTCTCGGTATCAGTGCTTGTGCTCACATCACCCTTATTTGACTTAATAAGGGCCCCTAAGTGCAAGAGTAGTGATGCTGGCAATTCAGATACGCCAAAGGCAAGCCTTTCTAGAGTGCATCCTTTAAGTGAAAAGGTCCAAGTTCTCAATAAGAAAAAAAAAAAAAGTCACATGCGGAGGTTGCTACAGTCTACAATAAGAACAAGTCTTCTATCCATGAAAAAAAAAACTCATGCTAGTTTTACTGTTGCACCTCAAACTGCAAAAGTTATGGCCACAATGCATGAAAAGTGCTTAGTTAAAATGGCAAAGGCATTACATTTGTGGGTAGCAGATGAACAGAAAACGTGTTCTGATTGATGATAATGTGTTGAGCCAGAAAGCATTGAGCCTATATGGAGATTTCAGCAAGGGGTCCTCAGAAATGAGTGACCACATTCATAACACTTTCATTACTGTGTGTTGTTATAATTGTCCTATTTTATTATTCACTACTGATGTTAATCTTACTGTGCCTAATTTATTAATTAAACTTCATCATAGGTATGCATGTATAGGGGAAAACATAGTATATATAGGGCTCAGTACTATCCTTGGTTTCAGGCAACCACTGAGGGTCTTGGAACACATCTCCCACGGATAATGGATAACGGGGGGACTACTGTAGCTACTCCCCACTCCAGGAAGGAAGTGGAACTTAAGTCTCTCCTACTCTTCCCTCCCTCCCCCAATGTGGGCTGGACCTAGTGATTTAGCTTCCAAATAGATTAGAGTAAGAAAGCGGAGTGGGGGAAAGTAACTTTAGGGTGGGGAGCAGTTTAATCCTGTATTCCAGGTTAAACATCACCCATGACGTCATGTGGGTATCACGTACCCCGATATGATGACATGGGAAGGGCACTTCACTTATATGGTATTTTTACCCCAAACCCATAACCCTAGTGTAATCATGAGAAAACACCAGCCAAGCCCAAATCGAGAGACATTCTACAAAACACCTAACCAGTACTCCTCAAAACTGTCAAGGTCACGGCAAACAAGGAAAGATTAAGAAACTGTCAAAGGCCAGAGGACACTAAGGCTACATGATGATTAAATGTAATGAGCTATCCTGGATTGTATCCTGGACTAGAGAAAGAGGACATTAATGAAACCCATGTAAAGTCTGGAGTATAGTTAATAGCGATGCACCAGTGCTGGTTTCCAAGTTTTGAAAAATGCCCTACGGTCATGTAAGATGTTCATAATAACAGGAGGACCTGGGAGAGGTGTCTATGGAGCTCTCTGTACTAAAGCTGAAACTTTTCTCTACAATTATTTCACAATGAAACATTTATTGAAAAACATTTAGCACATGATTCTCTGTAGCTTTTCTTTGATATGTAAATCATTTCATGATTTGGTAATACAAAACTTTTTTTTTTTGTAGTCCCAACACTAATAAATTATCATTTTTTCCCCCTCTAGGGAACAGATATTTGAAGCTAGTGTGTACTGTACCTCTCCCTAAGCTACTGGAGGATATGGGGGCCTATACCTCAAGCTTAGTGAATGGGAGAGGTGATCTGTAAGACTGATGAACTGGGACTAACCAGTGGTAGAGGTTCTGTCTTAAGGCATTTTTATTCTTGACTGAGCCATTTTATTTTCATGAGAAGCAAGCAGCCTCAAGCGAGCTGCTCCATAGTCACTATGTCCAAATGTGCCGCAATGAAAAGGACAAAATAAAGCCTCAGACTCCAAGTCAAACTACATCTTAGCTTTTCTAGGGCAACTTTTCTAAGGTACAGCCTCTAATTCGTGCAGGAATTTTAATCCCCCGGAAAACTACTCTAGTGATAAATGAGAGGTCAAAATGACCACAGCCTAGTTACCAGAGCTAGGATGTCGGGTATCCCAGGTCATATACATCAAGTCCATGGGGTGACAAAAACAAACAAACAAACAAAAAACCTCAGGAACTTGTTTAGAATTAGCTGATGGTTGTAAACATATTGCCATTATATCGAAATAAGTTATAATTGAAGAACAAAAATTAAACCAAAGACAGGGAAAATCAGGGTCTGGCCCTGCTGTCATGCTCCCGACGTTGCGAACACCTGTGAGGTTTGATCATTTGCTAAATGTTGGATTGAGGTCAAAACAAAAAGCAATGCAATGTATTTCATGCACATGAAATGTTCACAATACACAAATCCATGGAAACAAAAAGTGAGATTAGTAGTTCCCAGGGGCTGAGGAGGGTGGAAAATAAGGAGAGATCGGTAAAGGGGTGTGGGGCTTTCTTTTTGGCATGATAAAAATGTTCAGAAATTAGATAGTGGTGATGGTTGCACAACTGTGAATATACTAAAAACCACTGAATTGTATACTCCAAAAGGGTACATTTTATAGCATGTCAATTATATTTCAATAAGAAAAAAACAACAAAAAGAAAGCAACGCAAAATGTTCCTCTCTACAAAATGGGGACTACAGGAGTGCATCAGTGCCAACAGCATGGTTAAAATGGAAAAACTGATCCCTACATGTTTTTTTTAAGGAACAAAAAACTGAGTAATGAAAATATAGAATTAGATCCAAAAACCTAAGGCTATTTTTTCCAGCTTAGAATCCTTTTGACTTGAAAGGGCCATCTGAAACAAAACTATGTCAAAAACTCCAGAATGATAACTTGTTTGTGGAGAGTGGTTGTAGAAGAGAGAAACTGTTGGATTTCATTGTTGCAAATGATTTAGAATGCATTTTTGAAATGTAAAATAAGACAAAAACCAAATATTGGGTTGTCGGAAAAGTCATGACGTATTTTAACGTTTTTTTTGTTGCAAAAATGCGTCATGACTTTTCTGACAACCCAATAACAAGTCTGCCAGGGTCATGAGGGGCAGACACTCCTTGGTGGGATAGAAGGCTGATGCAGTGTGTGAACCTCCAACTCGCTCTCTTCATGAAGAATGTGAGCTCCCTGACAGCAGACATTGTTTTGTCACTGTTATATTCCCTGCACTTAGTAGAGTAGGTGCTCAGTCAACTCTGATGAATGAGCCAAGTGCATGATGCGGCTGTGAACTGGCTTGTTGGTCTATGCAGGAATCTAAAATGAGTTTTATTCTGAAAATTGGCATCATGTTCTTCTGCTAGAAAAGGAAACTCATTTAACTTCTGAATAGCTGTAAGTTAACTGATTTGAATACAGGCATAAAGCATCTTAATTAATGAACTGGACCTTAATTAATGAACCTGTACCCAAAGTTCAAATGGGTGAAAGAGCTTTTTTGACAGCTGGAAGGAGTGCAAGCACGTCAGTGTTAGCCATGTTGCCTATTACTTTAAACCCCAAACAACCAAACCGTGTCCCAGTACGACGACAACGAAGAGGGCAAGAACCCTGACACTGTTTTGAAACTCAGTTGGTATCACCAGGGATTAATTATCCGGCTTTGCTTGTATTTTGTCATTAGGTGACACTTCTAAGCCTATTTAACACTCAGTGTATAAAGCAACAAGACAACCAAAAGTAAGTCTGTAGTCTCCACCACACTTCGTGTTACAGGTGAGATTTCAAACATTATTTCTGTTATTGTACTACAGGTGTTTACGAGTGTATCTGAAGCCTTTTTGAACCTTTGGATCTTTTTTCCCAAAATTATTATCCTCTTTCCTCCATTCCTCACACTTGTTCACATCTTAAACACTGATGACTGGGCCATCACTACTAGAAACTCCTTCCTGGCCAGACCCTGCCAACAACAGCCACTGACTTCCAACAGGCAGTCACCACCCTGCTTTCCCCCAAGTCCCCACAGGTCACCACCTCCTGTGAATGCTGCCAACACCTAAAACCCTGCATCGCTCAGGAGATTCCTGGGTCAGAATCCTCTGCCCTTGGATTCTGGCTGCTGTTAAAACTCAGGATATCAGAGAATCAGGGTGCTTCTTCCAACTAAGGAATCCCAGGCAGAACACGCAGCCAGACCCCAAACAGCTGTTCAGGCCCCATCTTTTATGACAGATGCTGTCTGTCACATGCCTGTCACAACTAAGGCTTTCAGAACTTGGTTCTTTGAGAACAGCTTCCACCACTGCGGAACGGGCGCTGCGGGCTCATGCGCTGGGATCCTGTATTGTGTTCAGCTACACTCTGAAGAAAACTTTTTATTGCTATGGAAAATGTTGCTCTTGTGCTTCACAAACTTTGCCAAGTCTCTTAATGTGAATATTTCTTCAGAGGGGAAGCCAGAAGCTCTTTGGTTGTCGAAATACAAAATACAAAGACAATTTGGGAGCAGCTTGGCTTTCTTCATAAATACGTTTTGTAGGGTGATGGCCTACAAACAGCTGAAATGGAAAACCATCTGTAGAGATCGCAACTTCATAAAAGAACAAACACACAAACGAGCAAACAAACAAGCAAACGCATAGCACTCCAATATCTGTAGGAGACACAGAGGCCCAAACCACAGTTGGTTTTATACTCACCAGAAAGGCTTGAGTGAAGGTGAAGTTGGGGGACGGTGTGGTTTTCACACATGGTATTGGTTTGGTTTTAAACCCCATGCCCTTTTTAAAAAGTGTAATTTAGCTTTGATTTCTTTCATTCTTTAGGAGATATCTTTGGTGGCAATTGATGATTTTAAAATCAGTGGTAGTCTCAAAGTGAATTAGTGTCCCTAGTTCTAATACATACAGTGGAACGCTTACTTATTTAAAAAATTGCCCTTAGGTTTGCTCCCACCCTGAATGCATTTCTAGTTGGTGTTGGAAAGAAGCTTCCGCTGGATTTTAAGAGGGGCTCTCCCACCCCAGCACAAGTGCCCTCCTCCCCACAAAGTACCTTGCCTTTTCCAACTGTGGACAGACAGACACACACACATACACACTTTGTCTCCCTCTCTCTCTCTCTCTCTCCCCCCACACCCTCCAGTGATTTGGATTAGACAATGAATAGCACCTCCCAGAGATGGGCACACATGTAGCAGCTGTCAAAAGGAGAAGTCACTTTACTTTCTTTTAAACTTGCAATGTTTGCCTTTATTTTGTTCTTTATATTTTGAAAGTGAAAAGAAATAGTATTGAGTCAATTTCTTTTTGTTTTTTTTAAAATATTTGTTCTATGTATTTACAAGCCTTAAAGTTGCTCTAAAGATTTCAAAAGTATTAAGAGTACTTTTCCCAGGGTAGCGCTTTTTTTAAAACAATTCTTGGAGTTCTCTGGTCCACAGCATTTCCTTCTGTTCCAAGGTTATGTATGTTTTGATTACTATTGTAATTTTTTTTTTTTCTGAAGCAAGCTGAGAGGCAAGGCAGAAAGATTTGATGCCAAAAAAAAAAAAAAAAAAAAAGTCTTTCTTACCTTGTTTACCCCAAACCTTCTTAAATCTGGACTAACTACTATGCTTTAAAACAAACGTGAGGTGCATCTGAAGAGGAGGGAAATTTATTTCTCTGCTTCTCTATTATACAAGTTGTTTACAGAAACTGCAAATTAAAAAATTACACTGGCATTTGCAGTCCTTAAAATAAATTAAAAGTTCTCAACTCTTTTTTTTTTTTTTTTGCTAAACAGATGTGTTTTTTTTTTTAAGTATGAGTCCTCGTTTACAAAGAAAAGATTAAAACAGAAAATATTTTCTATAAATAATACATGTATTTTGGTTTTAGTGCTCCCGCCCTCAGGTTTGACGTTTACTTTTTTCCAGTACCTTTTTCCTCCATGATCACCTTTTTTTCTCTTTCCCCTCTCCCACTCGTGCACACGTGGGGGTTTCTGCGAGAATTGGCCTTGCTGCACTGTGATTGGCGAAGACGTGAAACTTTTTAAAAAAATACTTAAATTGTTTCTTTTGTTTCTTTTTGTGTATTTGACGTTTTAGTTATCCTCAGATTCCTCTTCTGCTTCGCGGAGCCACGTGAAGAATGCCGTGACAGATTTGAGCGCCACACCCTTCCCATTCTGCTCAGCGGGGTCTTTGCTGCTTTCCCACTTGTAGAAGGCATCCTCGGAGATTACCTCTTCATCATATAGGCAATCAAAAAACATCCGTAGCAAATCTGAAAGGCAGTGAGAATGAACCATCAGTTTTGGGGGCACTATAGCTGTGAAGGAAAGATTGATTATATTTCCAGTATCCAATGAATGAATACACCTGAATTCCCCTAGAGAATAGCATCCCTGACAACTTATTACTCGTTTATTCCCTCCTGGTAGTATAATAGCAAAACAACTTGTCTAAACAACAGGAAAAGAAGATTAAAGCAGTATAAATTGTTTCTGATATTTGTTAATTTGATCAATTTGAACTATTTTCTGGTATTACTGAGCTGTTTGACATTACGCAGTTCTCAACCTAAACACTTTAAAAATTAAATACAAGAATATATTTTTTTACTTCTTTATACATTTCTCTATTGTTTGAAATTTTACAATAAAAATACTATTTTTACAGATTTTGGAAGGAAAAGGCAGGATGTACTTTCCCCATTTCTAATAGTTTTCAAAATGAAAACAGTAATAATTTATATGGAAAACTTGGGTAAAAACTATTTCATCTGGATTTTAACCAGTGAAATGACAGTCATTTGTTGTTTTCAATGCCCAGATGATCTGGGCAATTTTTTTTTTTTTAAATTTGGTAGAGGGCAGTGTCACTGGCTCTCATATGTGGGATCCGAACCGGGGCCCTCTGGAGTCCCAAGCCAGTTCTTAACCATTGCACCACTTGGCCGGCCCTAATCCTAACTCTTAACTGAAAACTAGTCTAACATGCCTTAATGTCTCTGTTGGGTGCTTGAGGATTATGAAGAGTATCATTCTCTTTCATTAAGACCCGTGTCAAAAAAGGTTGAAAATTTATATATCATGTATGCTAATACCGAGATGTCCTACATCTGCAATGTCCAATAGGGTAGCCACTAACCACAGTGGCTACTTACATTTAAATTAAGTAACATTTAGAATTCAGTTCCTTAGTCACAATAGCCACATTCAAGTGCTCAGTTGACACGTGTGGCTTATAGTTGCCACACTGCACGGTATAGATATTAATATATTTCCATCACTGCATAAAGTTTTATTAGACAGACCTGCCCTAGAATGATGATTAAATATCTAATATAAACTCGTTTACTTGTTATCATTTTCTCATAAAAGTAAAGTCCATAAGAAATTCAGGCTTATTAAGAAGTTGTTGGTTATCTGAGTTTTTGTTGCCAATGGCTGTTGTATTATCCAATGTTCAAATCCATCAAACCATCTCTGAAGCCCCGGCCTGGAAAAATCCCACTCACATTGGTCGGGTTCATTGTACCAAGAGGTGAACTTACTGGCAGGTTGATCAAGTTTGACTATTGATGCTTGTAGTGCATAAAGTGCTTGCAGTTCCTTCTCTGTATCCGAGTCTAGGTACTTGAGTAAGATTGGCACTCTCTGCTTGATAACAGCAGTGTCCAATCGGAAGGTAGAACAGTCGGCTAGAGGTGACAGAACTCAGCATTACATTTAAGAAATTAACACACCAAACCATTTTCAATGTTTGAGTCACTAGGACATATATGACTTTACAAGGAAAGAGGAAGCAAGGGGGTACAAGGCAAAGATTTTGAAACTCAAAATGTTCTGAAATTCTTACTGGGACGTTATCTCTGAAATAATAAAAAAACATGGAGGGGGGATGTATTTTGAGTGCTGGGTTCCCTCAAGAGTATGGTACCCAATTCTTTATTTTTAATCATAATGAAACAGGTACATTGGTTTTATGATACTTCAGACTATAAGGAACATTCAAAAGGAAGTTAAATGATAGTTCATGTAAATCTTTTCAGAAAGGCAAAAGAATTAGAACCACTTTATTACATGATTACAGGAAGATGAAGACTAACCAACAGCGGCAAACACCATCTGATCTAGGCCTTTTGGGAGAAAGACACAATAAAAAGAAGCTAAGGAAAGCGTCCTCAGTGCCAGGAAGCATAGGTTTTATTTCCTCTGTAAGTTTGCACTAGGACACAATCTTGTTTTTAAAAGCAGCTTTTAAATTTTCCAATTCTGATTTTAAAGCCCCAAAGACTTATGGTTCCACAGATAACGGAAATGATTTAAAATTTTTTTATGAAGACTTTTTACGTAGCTTGTTTACCTCATTAAAGAACAGTGAAAAATCGTTCATCTGACAGAAAATCTTAAATTACAATTCTGAAGCTATCTTCTAAAAATGATAAAGAGAGGCCTGAAATGCTGAACAACTTTTAAGCTAATGGATTTTTTTCTCCTATTTCAGTGATGACAGAAATGTGGATTTCTACTTGAGGCTAAGTTGATGATCTCATTAAATACTGTTAAACAGTATATGCAGCTTTGAATATTTAGGGTTTCTACCAATCCTAATCCTATCCATCTACGTAATTCATCACCAGTCAATGAAATAGTCTTATCATATAAAGTCAACATAAAGCAGGAGAAACAATTGGTATTTTCTTTCTTCATATATGTATTTACATAAAATGGCTTTCCTGTTGAGATGAGTACTTCATTAATACGAGGTTAAAAATATTCAACCCATTCATTATAGCTCTTGAATGGAAGAAGGGGGCGGCTTTGAATGTTTGAGGTGAAAAGTAAATTTGCACATTTTAATGTGAATTAGAGAAGTCTCATGCAACACAGTATAAAACCACCCGAGGCATGCAGCAGCTGCTCAGATCTGGGCTCCCTGCACGCAGGGCGACTGGATCCGTGTGAGACAGCCAAGCACAGTAGACAGAAATGGCACCCATTTGCACAGGAACTGAGCTATGTGCAGGCAAGCTCTGAAGACAATATTAACTCAGGCCCATGTCATCAGTGCTTGACATAGTAGGGATTTCAGATGCTAAGCTTTGCCTTCAGAAATGTTACTTACCTATAATAGCTGCTTTACAAACGGCTGTCATTAAAGCTCTAAGGAATGTAGGTGAACTCATCTGGCTTTCATCTAGATTAGCCTGGTATCAAAAGGAAATGGAACAGTTAACGGTACCCTCGCACAACAGAGAAATTATTTCTCCTAAACTAGGTCTCATTTGGCATTCAGGGCAGATGGGGTCACAGTCAACTTTCTTGCAAGAATTAATCTTCTGATTCACTGGAAAATACTTGGGCTACTGCCAGTTCTGTCTGAAAATGTTCTAAGTAGCAGTATTTAGTTTTCAGGGAGGTTATCGCTGCCTCTCCCTTGTTCACTCATTTATACAGACTATGTACACATTTGGAAGTGCAACGAATTGAAAAATAAAAACATTTCTCTTCCTCAATAAATAACTCATATTAAGATGATCTATCCAAATCTATAAATTTGAAAGAATTATATACCACAAACACAGTGTATTTTAAAGACTACTTTTCTCAGTCGTGTGCAACTATTTTTAGATGTTCTAACACTACTTTTCTTTTTTTTTAATTAGTTTCAGGTGTACAAAACAACATAGTGATTAGATGTTTATATACCTCAGAAAGTAATAACCCCAATAAGCCTATTACTCATTTGACACTATACACAGTTATTAGAATATTATTGAGTATATTCCCTATGCTGTACTATATATTCCCGTGACTATTATTTTTTAAATTATAGTTAACATTCAATATTATTTTATATTAGTTTCAGGTGTACAGCATGGTGGTTAGACATTTACATGATTAATACTGCTTTTCATCTTAATTTTAATGTTAAATTAGAGATTAATCTCAAGCATTGCCTCAAAAAAATCCTCCAGGTGGTGGTGAGACAATCATTACTCTTTTCTAAGGATGGCAAAAAAAAAATGTAAAGATAAGTTAAGTAAATGGGCTTCAAATTTATTTTTTTAGGATATTTCTCTTAAGATCTTACTTCTCTTAATATCTTCTTGCTATAAAACACAAGGGGATCAAATATATGGTGATGGAAGGAGATTTGACTCTGGGTGGTGAACACACAATGCAATATACAGATGATATATTATAGAATTGTAAGCTTGAAGCCTACATAATTTTATTAATATATGTCACCCCAATAAATTAAAAAAAAAAATACTGTCCTAAACCAGATGAGTAGCAAACGGAAGCAACAAACTAAAGAAGACATTTTCTAGGCAGGTGTTTCAAATACTTTCCAAAGTTTATGTGTCTTATGCCTGCGAACAGAATTAATGACTTGTCTCAGAGCATAAAATTTTCCCCTGAAAGAGTCAGCCTTAAAATGACTGGCCAGGAAAAAACTAAAGATGTCACTGTGAACTTCTGTGTGAGAAAGCTAAGACTTTCAAAGGTATTTAGAGGTCGGTTTAATGTTTATGATTTTTAGAACTGACATAGACTAAGAGCTCTATCTCTGATGAATATCTAACTTCAGGTATCACTTGGGAGGAACTGGCAGTTTCCCCGAGAGCAGAATTCAGAGTGGTTCACAAGTCCTGCGGCCAGCTCTGCGGGGAACGGGCAGGGCTGAACACGGAGGGCTGGTCCTGCTGCTGACAGCTACGGTGGGGGAGGGAGGGGTCAAGAGCTATACGTAAGAGATTGCACGGTGATTTATGTGTTACAGCCAGTTGCTGGTTTATACCTCTTCAAAAAAATACTTTATTTTGAGGCCGAAGCTAGGCTAGTCTAGCCCCAGAAATTACTTCTTCAAAGTCTGAGCAATTACTTTTAAAGAATAAATGAGAGAATTAAAACACCATTACTTTTTGGCTTAACACTACTTTATACACAGGTGAAACAGAACTATTTCAAAACAAACACTACCATTTGAAATTCCCAAAGGATTAGATTTTAAGCAGAGTCTGAGAAAAAGAAACAAATAAGCTAAATGTAATTAGATAAATACCACTGTTGTTAAATCATTTAACTGTTTCTTCTGTTTTAAAGAAACAAATTGCACATTTCTCCTACCCAATAAAGCTGAATATTGTAATTCTAATAGTCAAGAGCAGAAAAGACCTGAAGAAAAGTGTCAAGAACACTACAGTTTAGAGAGTAAGCGAGGATGTTAACAAAAGTGGGCAAGAACCAGAAGATGGGTCAGCTGATTGGGACAGATAAGCAAAATCAGATTTACGTAATACTGGTAAAGCCACAGAGCAACAAACACCTCTACGCACTGGGGAACTCAGCTACTACTGTGTTTTATATTCTTACTCTTTTTGTTAAAGTCATCTTTACTAGGTATAATTTACATTCACTAAAAGTTATTCTTTGTCTTTTCTTTAAGGAGAATAATGGTTGGTCTGGAATAGGTAGAATAAATACTGAAATAAAAAAGATGAAGCCCAACATGGATGAAGAAATACAAACAGCATCATTTTGTGATATATGCGAAAATAAAAGACCAAATTGCTCAAAGATGATCTATGAAAAATCATGGAAAAGAGAACGATGTTAAATACACAAACACTGACCTGACTTCTGAAACAGATAAGAAGGTATACTGTGTCAATAACATACCAGCTAACTTGATGATGATTCTACGCTAAATTCTACCACAAACTATGGCATAAAAGACTTAAAAGTCTTAGAGAGGAAAGATGGTAATGCTAAGAGGACTAAATAAGGACATGAAAAACATGTCATGCTAAACTAACCTTTCATTTTCTGATTTGATTAGTATATGGTAGCTCAGACGGATACAGGCACAACTCCTCTGGACGTGTCAGTAAGGCAACTGACAAATTATCTAACGATAGAGATCCCCTTATGGACAAGATCAAAAGGAGAACTTGATAGTAGAATGACGTGAAATGACAAGCAGGTCAACAGCTGGAAGTGTCCACGGGGATGGGAGTGCAGTCTGGTCCCCGAAGTAGTGCTTTTGCCCTTCGCCCCACCCTATTCACATTTTACCCATAACCTGGATGAGGACACCATTGGCTTACTAGTGCAATGAAAGGAGAATACAAAGTGAAAAGATGGCAAGCAAATTTATGACCAACTCAGAATCTAAAATGTTCTGACAGACTAAAAAATGTGTCTAACTTAAGGAGATGACAATAACCATAGTAAATTTTAAAAACCCCATTTTGGTTCAAAAGTCAATTGCATAAGTTCAGGATGAAAGAGACAGCTAAACTGTAGAACCTTCAAGAATGGTACTATAGGACTGGAAGAGCAATTTGAGTTCAGTGGGGGGAAATGCCCAAAGCAGAGTCCGAAACAAAAAATGCAATAGCACCATCTAACATCTGGTGATCATGCTCAGTTGGCATACTCACTTTGAGAGCGATGCTGAAAAATTCAGGTTATGTTTGGATACAAGTAATCAGACAAGGGTCCGAATACCAAGATTTTAAGAAAGAATGAAAGAACCTAGAAAGGGAGACAAGAATACAAGGATAGACTACTACAATTAATTAAAAGATTTCCAACTAGGTTAAGATGACAGACTTATTTTATACAGGCATGAAAATAGGTAAAAAACCAAATTATTGAAGCTTCATTATTTCTCAATGCCTGGAGTGGTTAAAGAAACAATGATCTACTAGAAGGACTAGAAAAAAGGATTTATACAAGAGGGAGAGGACTAGAATAGCTCTCTGCAGCTTTTTTTCCACTTGGATTATTATCTGATCCCATGGAGAAGGTGCACAAATAAAACACACCTACATAAACAAGAATTACTATTTAAAGGAACACAGTCACAGATTAAAAACAAACATGATCAACAGAGTTCACGAGATAAATAAGGTATAAAATTTTCAGAAGGGGGTGTTATAAAAATGTAAACTAATACATTTCATAAGAACTACATATTGCTTATTAATTTTATCTAGGAGAGTATTTAAAATGTGAAAACACATAGAAAGAAATGTAAAATTTTGAATGGTAAAATGTAGGGTACATCCTAACCTAATGAGGCCCAGAAAAATGGCTTATGTTCTGAATATTTTTAGTTGACTTTACAAAAGACTATGAATCTTATAAAAATAGAAAAACAGCCTAAGAGTTTCAAGTACAGATACATGTAAGAATAAAAACCAACTTCATTAAAATTAATCAACTCCCATGAAGGGAAAGGGTAAATATGTGCATTCAGGAGAGCCCTCAAGAATCTTTCTTGCAGAGGTATCAGGGAAGGTGACATAGTTGTTGTACCTCTACCCAGTCAAAGATCTGTTCATCATTTGCTTTGTCCTCAATGATGAGTTTCTCGAGTCGCTTATATAGCTCGTCAGCAGAGAGTTCTTTCTTTGAAAGTGCTTCGGAAGAACAGGAACTGTCGGACTCTATAAAGTCCAACTTCTGAAACATAAAATGTTAAACATATTAATACCACTCAATATTATTTTCATCCAGAGAGGAAAACAAAGTCCTGGGCTATATCTTCTGTTTTAATAGGGGATCAAAATGATCACCGGAAGCTATTTTATATTTGTAGTTCAGAAAGATTCTCATCCCATCATCCTTCTGCGTATTTCTCCAACATTTTATACTGTGTATTTCCTTTTTCTTTTTTTCTTTTTTTTTTTTTTTAAGCTGAGCCATCCTGCCACCTGTTGGCAGCTTAGCAGCAGCTCAGCCCACGCTGGGCATTGAACCGCTGTTGCTCAGAGTTTGCACTTGTGAGCGAGCTCTTAACCAACTGAGCCACTTGGCTGGCCCAATATACTGCGTATTTCTGATTCTCCTTAAAAACAAACAAACAAACAAAACCCCTAGAATTCTCTCTCTGGGTATGCCCACCTCCAAATCATTCCACATTTTGGTCTTGCTCTAGGCTGTGACAACTCTAAGGTAGGGCAAAAGTACTAGCTAGGGTACAATTTAAACCCTTTTCTACAGCCTATGGTTTAATTGTCAGTATTCAACCACAGAGCAGCTGTCAAATTCTGCAGTTTTGGTTTTGGTTAAGTCCTTTAAACACCTCCTGACCATTCTGAATCCAAAGGTGAGAAATGAAGTGTAACTGTTTTAACTCTTAGATGGGTAGAAAAAAAAAATCAATAATCAAAATTATCAGTCATTTTCAAGGGTATAAGACATTGAGTTAGGTAGGTATGCTTTGCTTTATAAGTTTTTACTACGTAAAATTCATAAAGATAAAAATATTAAAGATTAACATAAGTTTTTCTCTAATACTTTAAAAAACTCTGACATTTCCTATACCTTCCTTGGATCCACAAAGAAAAAAATTACCTTGAATTCCCTGAAAAAAAAAATTTCATCCTATTGTTTTAGTTGTCTTTACCAAATATGGAGCATTTCTAAAATAATATTTTCCTACAAAGTTTTAGAAACATAATTCAAACTCAGTTTTGCTTACTCAATGTTGACAACCCCCCACCCCCACCTCCAATGCCACACTTCAATATACACACAGAAGAACAAGAGCATGGCCATAAGTTCTTTTAAGAACAGGTAACTGATTATCCATAACCTTGAAACATTCTCCAGATTTATTCTAACACTGTCAGGTATAAGAACACTTACATGGAACACCTGTTTAAGCTACCCCAAACCTACAGAAATAATTTAAGGTCTGAGAGCAATTAACAACAACAAAATAAACATGAAGTATAGTGCTCATTAATAAAATACGACATAAAAATGTGAAAATGAAAACCTTTAACACTGTCAAGGGTTAAGCTGTAAAATGTATATTGGCCACTGGAAAGGGACACTTGTTTCTCATAAGTTATCTGATTTCCTGGAACCTAGACGGCTGGGCTTCAAATTTATGGATTAGGTCATCACTACCTCTTGCAAAATGTACTAGGGTTCCCAGGAAAAGGGCATTAAACCATCTACTTTAGAAGAAAGTTAAAAGTCAGGATATAGAAAGGCCAAGTTTTCTGGAACCTCATTTTTCTAATTGCCTTTTTAAAATTTTAATTAATAAAAATCATCCAAATTTATTGAGCACCCCTCTGTGCTCAGTGTTTCTTAAACATTATCTCACTTAACCCCCATACAAATTCTATAATGTAGGTGTTATTACCATTTCATAGGTGAGGAATCTGAAGCTTAGGGAAATCACGTAATTTTCCTAAAATGACATTTAGTGGTAGAAAACTGGAATCTGAACCCAGGTTTATTTGATTTCAAACCAGGATGCTTGCTGTATTTCTCTTGGATATATACCTAGAAGTGGAATCGCTGGGTCATGTGGAAATTATATGAGAAACCACCTTTATGTTGTTATTTTCATAAATTATATCTTTATACACTGTGAGCTCATTAACACATCTTTGTAATATTATTTTTATGGATTTGCCTTTTAAATCATAGAGGAAAAAAAAAGAGGAGCTACAAACCAAAAGTATAATACTTGCTTATACGTTTACTCTGTAATTCCCTTTACCACTGATCTCTATGTCTTCTTTTTTAAAGATTTTTATTGGGGAATTGGGGGAAGGGGAACAGACAAGTTGCTGTCCTTTTGTTCTTCAGTCTAATTGTGGAGGACGTTGCTTCACTGGCCCATGTTGGTATTGTGATCATTGCGCTCTTCCTGGGGGAGGCAGATCAGTCGCCGGCTTCTGGGCAGCTGTTTGGCTGCTGGCCACTCACGGTAGCCCATGGCAACCCACTGCACCAGGGGCTGCAGCCTACGCTGTTGCAGCGACTCATGGCAGCCCAGCTCCAGGTTGAGCTGTTGTTCATCATCTTAGCTGTAGAGGGCAGTGTCACTGGCCCTCATATGTGGGATCTGAACTGGGGCCCTCT
>NW_017731827.1:1187093-1312503 GCF_001890085.2 Hipposideros armiger
CACAACTAGACTGAAGAACAAAACGACAGCAACTTGTCTGTTCCCCTTCCCCCAATTCCCCAGCACTGTTCCCATCCCCGCAATTCCCCAATAAAAATCTTTAAAAAAAAATTGTGCCAGATATAGCATTCTTGGTTGACTATTTTTAAATTTTAGCATTTAAATATATCATGCCAGTGTATTCTGACCTTCATGGTTTCTGATGAGAAACTGGCTGTTAATCTTACTGAAGTTTCTTTGTATGTGACCTCTCTTGCTGCTTTCAAGGTTTTTTTCCTTGTCCCTCAACCGTTTCATGATAATATATCTTGGTGTGAATCTCTTTGAGTTCACCCTGTTTGGAACTCAGTGAAATTCCTGGATGTGTAGATTCATATCTCTGATCAAATTTGGAAAGTTTTTGGCCATTATCTCTTCAAATATTTGTTTTTGCTCTCAACTTCCCACACCCCCCCTTCCTTCTGGGACTCCATCTGTGTATATTTTCATTCAGTTTAAAATATTTTTTACTTTTATGATTTCTTGTTTGACTCATGCGTTATTTAGAAGTGTGTTATTAAGTTTCTAAATATTTATTGCCCTCATTCTTAAAGGTTAGTTTAGTTGGAGAAACAATTCTAGATTAACTGATATTTTCTCAGCACTTTGAGATTATTCCACCATCTTCTGGCTTTCATTGCTGTTACTGCAAAGTCTGTTTTTCCTGTGTAGGTAATGTGCCTTTTGTTTTTAGCTGCTTTAAAACCTTTTGTCTTTGATATTATGCAGTTTCACTAACATGTAATAATCCTCTGATATACATGTGCTTTCTATATAGATTCATATATTTCATCGGTTCTGGAAAAGTGTCAGCCATAGTCTCTCAGCTATTGCCTCTTCGCCTTTCATTCCCTTCTGGGACTCCAATTAGACACATTAGATGTTCTCATTCTACTCCCTACATTTTATAACATCTCTTGAATTGTATCTAGGTTTTTCTTCTTTTGAAAAAAAATCTGGTCAGCCGTTTTTATTAGTTTCACGTTGTTGGCTCATTTTTGTGCTTTCCTCTTTTTTACATAATGTTATTTTATATTCTGAGTGATAATTCCATTATCTCAAGTCTTGGGGATCTAAATCTAGTGTTTATTGTCTAAGGACTCTCACTCATGGTTACTTCTTTCATTATACGTTAAATGAATTCTAGGTAACGTTAATGTGTAGAAAATGAGGGGACCTAAGGTGAGGATATTTTTGCAAAGGTATTTTGATTTGCTTCTTGGAGCCAGGACTGGGACCATTTCAACCTCTTCCAAGATCGCTGGCAGCACTTATAATGGCACTGGGCAACACGCCCTTCACATTTCATCTTTGGCTAGTTTTTCCCCTTACACTTTTTGTTCCTTGGAAATTTCTTCTACTTTCTATGAGTCCAGCCATGAAAGATAAATTACGCTTTATGTAGGTTCTTACTGTTGTGGCAGGAATGCTTCCCAGTGTAACTACACTACAACCAAAAGGAAGCTAAGTCCAGAGTAACCTAATACAATGTTTTCATCCAGCAGAATATACTTACTTTACAGTCATTTTCAGGTTTTCCTTTTACCTAAGAGTGATTTTTTTTCCCTCCTTATTGCTGATTTTGTTGGCTATCTTAGCTTTAATTTTACTCATATGTTTTAGGATTTTGACTTGAGAGAGCTTTTTTGGTTTTGTTTTCTTTCTCTGTCACTCTTCCCAGTCTAACAGTTTTACAGTTACCTCTGTCTGATCCCTCAGAATTCTTAGTTTAGTGTTATATCGACCCGATTATATTGGGTCTTCTGTCTTGTTGTGGATTTCTGAATCCAGTTACGTCAGAAGACAGTCTCCCAAAGGCTCTGGCTTACGACTGTATACTTCCTAGCACTTATTTATCTATGGTATTCATCTATGGTTTCATGCAGTCAGCCTGCCCTCCAATCCTCTACTCTGTAAGTGACATTCCACTGTCCGTTACCCCACAAAAATAACTTCTGGTTGTTTCTACCTTCAGACTCAGAACTGAGAAAAATTGTGGCTTTAGCCCTATAACTCCTGCTTTATTTACCAATTTCATTTCTAGTTCAGGGAGACACATAGCTTGTTTTCTAAGTATGACTAAGTCTTTTAGATTTTCTTTTTTTTTAAAAATCTATCTAATGAATGCATCGTTGGAGTGGACTTAAAACACTGACTTAGAAATGACATCTTAACTATGACTCCTATTTTGGTCTAATTTTAATGACTGGAATATAATGGAATTATCTTCATTTCCTCTATGAAAGAGACCAACAACGGTTGACCAGTGAACAACATGGGAATTGTGGGAGCTGACCACCTGTGCAGTTGAAAATCTGAGTATAAACTAAGTTGAACCTCCACACACACATATTGCCAACCGTGGATTGAAAGTATGTACTAATGAACAGAAAGACATAAGCCTTGTTCTTACTTACCTGCTCCAAGAGAAAATTATGTACATCTTCCCCTTCTGGTAAAAAGTCCTTCCAGCTGAGGTCAGCCTCCCTCCATAAGGCTGCCACTTTCTTATGGCTCTAAAACAGAGAAAAGTCAAATCCATTTACTTTTACACTAGCAAAAGAAAAAAAAAAGTTAAGAGTGCAAAACTGTTAAGAGTGAAAAAAACCCTGAAACTTTTCCTTGTTGATATGAAGTTAATTTCTTAGGACACCTAGCATTCAAACAGATGCCTGAATGTATGTAAATAAAGTGGTGACTGACTGCAGTACAGCTGTTTAAGGCTCAATACTTTCTTTTACTGGATGACTAATGTGGGGGACTACAAGCTAGTGTTTGGGATTTCTGAGTATAATCACCTACAGAAGAGTCCAATGCACAGAGTTTACAAATTCAACATCGCCTCTTGTCCTGGCTACTGCTATATGCATCTGCTAGTAAAGTCACTCAACCAGCCTCACTGGAATCCTTCTTCATTGTAGATCGTAAGCATATTGCCTAACATGAGTGTGACTAAGGAAGCTGCTGTTCCTGAACCAGGAAGGAGAAGTATTTCCAGGGCAAGAAGCACAAGGTTGAACCCAAGAATAGAGGAGAGCTGCTGTCAGCTGTAAAACTGATGAGAGGTCCAAGTCCACTGCTTGAATAAAGTGATGGTGATAATGTAAAATGTCCGGCCTGTGAGGCTGCAGCTGTCATCTAAGGAACATGTATTAATTACTTCATAGAGTAACTTGCCAAGGCATAGCTGATAACTTGGTGGAGCCAGGATTTAAGCTTAGGCTGTCTGACTGCAACATTTATGCCCTATGAGAATTTCATTTTAGTTTTTGCAAATAAAAGTTAACAAGAATTTGAGTTTTAAATAAGGACTAAAGTAGGTTGGAGAGGAGGAGGAAATTTTGGATCGACAAATTAGGGTTCAATTAAAAACTTTAGTGCCAGCAAAGAGTATTAATAACAAATAGATAATCAATGAGAACCAGAGACCAGGCTACACCTATCTATGAATAACTATTACACAAATGTGATACAAAACATCGTCTGTAGGTTTAGAGGGAGAAATAAAATGTTGAATTTTTTAAATCAGTGCCTATAAAACAATGAAATCTATCATCGCAGTATCTTTGGCTCTGATTTGAATACGTCAGAGGTCACTCCAGAATTTTCACGCGTGAGTTCTGTTTTCTTCTGCTATCTTTCACCCCAGGCGTTACACCACCTTGTGATGCTCCACCCCTTTCCTAAACCAAACCTCTCAGACCTCTAATATGACACAATCTTTTGAAACTGTTGGTTTAGACTCCTCTTCAGTCTATAAATTCTTTGAAAGTTTAGTTCTCTTTGTAGACTTAGATCCTAGCATAGAACCTTGCAGAGAATTATGCATTTATTAATCTAAAATAAATTTAACTTTAAGATAGAAATTCACAATCCTGCAGAATCATTTCTACTGTCTATTTTAATCAGATTACCAAGCTCATGATCCAGAAATAATAAAATTAATCATTTTATGAATCCTATTTTTCTCTGAAAGCAGAGGAGCTTTCATTGAAATCTATTAAAAAGCATAAATTATGTAGTTATTTTGTGTCCAGGGAAGACAGAATTACTAGCCACAAATAAAACATATCTTGAAGTTCTTTATAATTATATTAAATCTAGTTGAGATTAGGTAATTCTTTCCCAAGACTAGTAAACAGAAGGACAAACACACCTCTGGAAGAAACTAGGTTGAAACAGAGATCTCACTCTTTTTCCCAAATAATAAAAGGCAACAGTTACTTACACAGCGATACCTAAGTTATTCATAGAAAATGTAAGATCAAAATCACTACCCTTCCTAATATGCTGTTGAGTCTGACACTCAGTTTCTAACACTCACCATTTGTTTGCATAGAAGGTGCAATATTTCAGACAGCAAGACCCCAGCTCTTCCAACAGGAAGTAAAGGTTTGCTAAATTCTCTGTAAAAGATAGGAGTAGTGATTAATTACCTCTGAACAAATTCCCTATTCTAGAACATGCATCAAAAAACAGATACTGTGCAACCTCAATAATACGGGGCAAACCAAATCCAGTACAAACTCTAAGTAGTTTTCAGCAGAAGTAGTTCAGAGACTTCCGGTTCATTATAGCTTCATGGAGAAGCTGGAAACGGACTTGAGAATTCCTGGGTTTTGCCTTACTTTAACTGCTTTAGTGACAGAAGTAATGCAAGGATGTGTCACTTGATAATCTGTTTATGTACATAAACCTCACTTTAAGCCAAAGGGAGGGAAGCACCTTATGTAATAGAAGTTGTGAAGCTTATTTATTAGGTGTTTTTAAGAAAGGAAGCTTTCTTAAGAATATGGATGAAACAAAGGGACCAGTTTTTTCATAGTCTAAATCAGTATTTCCCAAACTGTATGCTATAGGGTATCAATAATTATTCCTTAAAAAAGGATTCTACAGTCAATTAAGTGAGGCAATGCCAAATTAAACAAAGCTAATAGTTTTTGTTTTGTTTTACTACAGGAGTCTCATCATCTTGAATGTGCTATAACATATTAAGAACTCTTTGCAAATCTCCAAGGAAAAGGACACAATAGTGTGCAGAGTTTTGACTATATGAACAGTTTCTGGGAAAATACTGATGTTTTAAAGAGTTTAGGAAATACTAGTCTATAAAATGTAGCAATGATTTCCCACTCATGTCCAAATCTAGGAATGCCTGAGATCTCAGTTCCTTTTATTATTGTGTTGTCGGGAAAGTCATGACGTATTTTTCTGTTTATCAATACAAAAATGCGTCATGACTTTCCCGATGAACAAATACAATCTCAACATGTACTATGTAGGCGTCACAGTCTGACAAGCTATTGGGTTGTTGGAAAAGTCATGACACATTTTTGCAACGAAAAACATAGAAAAAAAATACGTCATGACTTTCCCGACAACCCAATGGTATGTGCAAATACAACTTCTTACAACACTAGCGCAATGATAGACATGAAAGCCAGGTTAACATTAAGTGTCCAGGAGAATCACCTCTCAGTTACATGATTCTGGAGCCGTATCTACAATCACACTAACCTCAATGGACCACAGGGCTACCATAGCCCCATCATGTCTTCAGTGAAGACCTAGTATAATGCGACATTTTTATATTAACAGTAGAAGTCTTAAACAGTCATAGGCTGCATCCGAGAGTCTCCAAGGGCACTAAGGGAACAGCACTGTGCTAGAAAGCCAGCTGGTGAGTTCTGCGTCAGTTGAACTTGATATACATTGAAAGAAACGACTACAACTTACATGATAAGTTCTCTCATGGAGATTCCGTCTTCTTTTAACATGGGAGTCACCAGTTCAGCAAGATACAACCAAATATGGGGGATATCAATGGCCATGTCATCTGCCAATTCCAATGTTTCTGAAAAACTGAAAAAGCCCAGGAAAAAAGTCATATGCAAATGGAATCCAAAAGTTAAGATGAAATACCTGTTAAGCACTTGCTATGTTCAGTACTGGTCTAGGCATAAAGTAACTGGTAAACCAGTTCTTGCTCTCAAAGAGCTTGTATCAGGGTGGGAGAAAGAGACAACAGCTCAGGCCAAAGCATGCTTGCAGATAGGGCCAATGCTCTGAAGGACGATGGGACAAGGATATCCCAATACAGACGGTGGTCAGGAAATACCTCTGTATGGAGGTGACATTTGGAAGGCTTAAAGGATGAAAATGAGGCAGCCCATGTGAAGTTCTGGGGAGTAGCTATTCAATGTAATCCCACACTATACTGAGTTCAGCACAGTTGAGTATCATATGCTTTGAGTCAGTCAAAAGCAGTGACTAAAAACTTGGTGTAATGCAGAACAGACACAAAGAGAAGAAAAGGCAAAAATCCTTGTCCAACTGGGTGGATATAAAAGAGTCTGATAACGTTATTATTCATAACGTCATCATCATTATGACATGTTACAAACTGTTGTACCTTTAAAGAAAAGCTAATGGTTCCAGGTTTTCATGCTATGCAAGTTTTCTCAATGTGAAGTGAAATAGAGGATTTGAATATAAAACTTAGGAAAGTCGAATACGAAGTATCAGCACAATTTTATTTAAGCTCAAAATCATGACTATTCATTTAGAAGAATAAAAACATAATTTAAGACTTTGTTAATTAGTTCTATATATAGCACATCAAAAAGTACAAAAATAAGAGTAAAATTCAGTCTAGGAGACATACACATAATTACAAGGAAATACACATAATCATGAGGAAAGGGATGATGAATGAGGGAGCCATGGGCAGGTGGTATTTGTCTTCATATCCTTTTCAGATCTCTACATCCATAAAAATGTGTGCTTTTTCACTGTGGTTCCAGTTTCTAAGCAGAGTATGCCCCTCTTTCTGCCTACCTCACAAGCCTACGCATCATTCAATTTTTTACTTAAACAGAAGTACCATTACAAGAATCAGCTTTTTGAAGGTGTCATTTCAAAGCCATTTGCAGCTCAACCACAATACCCAACTCTGGGCGTCATGAATCCTTAATGCCAGCTTTCTGACCTGAGGCTTGCAATTATTCGGAATCTATTTGCAATACAACAGATACTTGACCATTCTCTCATTATGTGCAGACTTTCAGCTCAGTTAATGTGCTCCTGATGGACCATACTCTGGATGGACTCCAGGATTTCTGGGTTAATCAGCCTCTAATGGCAATTTGTGTTCCATGGGTTAGAGGCACAGTTTAAGCTGTTTAATGAGCACATGAGAAAGTTAACTGCAGCCACCCCGGTCTTTCAGCAATACACCCACTGTTATCTTCATCTCATATTATGACTCAGACATCCATATTCTTGCCTCAGTTTTCTACTTCTCTGTTAGTCATGGGGCAGTCTGCAGAACACAATCACTACAAATCCATACTGCTGGTAAAAAACATATTTGGCTGAATACAGGATTTCCATAGAACAAGGCTGTTAAGAGACTTATTTCTTCTCAGGTTTACAGTTGCTAAATCCTTTTGTATCATTTTAAAAGAAAAATCCTAGGTGTGTAGAAGCTCCTACACACAGCAATCTTTGGGCTTCTACACATCCTATAACAACAACTTGCATAACACACATTTCCTGCTGGCTGAATGAGTGAACTAGAGCTATAATACCTCTGCTTCTTGGCATGTAGTGACCATCACACCCAACGAACTGCACTTTGGTGGGGTCCACAGGTGGGACTTCAGACATCCCTCCCCCCATTTCAACTACAGATGCTCTACTTTTATTATTTTATATAATGAGTTCCTTCCTAAAATTTAAAGAAAGGAGTACATGGTTAGAAGTTGGGTTGTTGTTTTTTTTAATTCAGTAAAGGTCAGATCTGAAATTTGCTAAAAAGACAAAACAATCCACCACAGTTGGAAATGGTAGTGTCAGCAGCATCTTCCACAATATGCATCATGATAACTTAATAAAAATAAAATTTTTCTGTAGAATAAGCAAGGAAGAGATAGTGAAGACATCTAAAAATCAAATTGGTCAAGTATTATTATGACTGATCATCAGAATCTAACTATAGGTAAGAGGAAGAAATAAAAAGAAGATGAAAATCCTTCTTATACTGCAGTATGAGTTTCAAAGTATCACTACAAAAAAATTACTACGTAGATTACTACGATCTTACCTATGTGAGCAAATAGGTTAACTAGCTCCTCTGCAATTCTCCATTTGAAACTTAGTATGCATACTTGTGTAATAGTATCTAAATAGTATCTTTTACCGGGGTAGAAATGCTGTAAGTGGCAAGAAAAGTTCCAAAAAAGTAGTCGAGGAGGTAAAAATTTCCTCTCCAATAAACATCTCCCAAGATGAAATATTAATACTAATATATAAAGCTTCCTGAAGGACATATATTTTGTGTCTATTGTCAAGTCTAATTTTTATCACCTTGGATGTCATTTGTTTATTATACTTTTAAAGCGACTCCAATTCTGTGGCTAATAGTGAACTGCTCTCAAATACCTTCACTGGACAGTTTTAAAAAAGAGTCTTCTGAAGCCATGTCTCTACACAATGCGTCACCCACCTGCCTACCTACCTACCTACCTACCTACCTAATTTGCATCATAAAGCATTTAGATTCAAGTCTTGAAAATTCCAAAAGAATGGTTTGTTTGATATTGCCTTTGTAGAGATGATTTATATTAGGCAACTATTATGCTTAGAGTTGATATAGCATCTTGTAAGGAAAATTCCAAAGGATCTAAGCTTTATTTGTAAACAATCTGACACAAAGAGCCTATTCGAAACTTCTGTCTAGTCTAACTTAATACTTAGTAGCAGTGCATGCCTTAAAAGGAACTGTAGGAGAAATGGCGGATTAATAGTTGGTTGATCAGGGCCCAGTAAACTTGGAGGCCTTCTACTTTCCATGTTTCCCAGAATTACTGCTGGCTTGGGAAGCTAGAAACAGCTTCATTGACTGCTCCAGGAGTTGGCATCTAAGCAGTAGCACCATTCAAGGAAGCTAACCCTAGATGCTTTCCCACAATGCTATGTAAAAACAAATCTTTGGATATGGGACTAAAGAGACAAAAGACGTAGGATATTTCCATGGCTCAATGAACTGGCCTCTCTGGACAGTATGAACTATTTATAACTTGGGCTTTAGAAGTAATTGGAAAACTCTGATCTATGTGCAAGAAGGCTCTTGGTGGATAATGACAAGGGGCTATTCTTTGTTTCCATCTTAGAAAAAAATGGCAGGCCGCTCCATTTAGGGAGGAACAGGGGTGTTCCTAGGAGTCCTGGGCTAAGGACAGCCTGGTTAAGTCTAATTTAGTATCAAAAGCTAGACCGGGAGCCACTGTATTTTCTCTAGCTTCAGAAAGAAGTAAAAATACATAAAGATGAAGTAGTTACTCAGACACAGAAGTGTTAATCTCATTTTCCATTCAAGTAAAAGGTTGTGGTTGCGGTAGTTTTGCCAGCGACAGCACCACCACAAATGAAAGTGTGGACGCCACAACTGGATGCAACATTTTTTCCTCAAGGGAACCCACAAAAGGAAATGCCAATATCTGAAACCAAATTAGTGCCTCACAAGTTCAATTAAAGCTGATGAACCTGGACCACACTTCTTTCTAGATACAAACCAACTTCTGAGTATAGTTTGAAGAGAGGCAAAAAAGGGCAAATAATCCAGCACTCTCATTTCCAAAATTTTCTGGTGAATATAGCATAGTATCTGGGTGAAAAGCAAGTTATTTATAAACTAATATAATAGTTACTGCAGATGTACGTTCCAGGGGCTTGAAATTGTAGTTTCAAGTTGACTGGGACAGACCTCAATTTGTTTATGAGAGTGCAGACACCGTCATTTGCTCTTACTATTTACACTGCTGGTTCCTGGAGTGAACAACAGATTTCTCTCTTAAAACTGGGAAACCATCCTGGCCTGAAAGGCCAAGCACAGCAACTTTGGCCAAAGTTTCTTGTGAACTGGGTCAGATGGCCTTAATCTAGTCAGTCACTGAATTCAGAGAAATCGAGCTTATTGCTGAGAGGCAATGTTTCAATGATCCTGGGGGCAAGCATACATTTTCCAGAACCTTGAGGACAATGTCACCTTTCCTTACAAAATCAAATAAGTAATTATTCCTATGTATATTCAATCTTGGCATTTAATGGTTACACTAATCTAAGAGGTTGACCATATCCGAAAGGTACAGTGACATTTCATCTCATGCAAATTTAATGTACAAGAATACTATAATTCATGAGCTTGGCAAATAAGATTTACAAGAAGAAAAATAACTTAAACAGTGCAGACTTCTTGCTGCTATTCCCCTTAATGAGCATATACCTTGGGTGAGTATGGGAGGGGAGATGCTCAGCCCTCAGGAGGTCTGACTTAGTTCCTGTTCCCTTACAGAGCGGGCACCTATCCGTGCTGGGTGTGATTTTATGGGTACATTTGCACAACAGGGCTCCTAAAACAAAATTTTTTACCACGTGCAATTTTTGCCTTAAACACTGATTTTAGAATCCAAGCCTGGGTAAGACTCTGTGGCTGTATCACAAAGAACTTGACCCATGCACGTGGGATGATGGAGTATCACAAACATATCAGAACCTCATCAAATGAGGATACACCACCGCTGACAGTCAGACTTCATCAAACTAGCCATCGACAGAAATGATAATGAAACCAACCTGGAATAGACTGAACCATTAACAACTTGGAGTTCATATCTTTCTGTGGGGCTAATGTGGACAAACAAGCATTTCCCGGTCAAAATAACCATGGTTTTTATTGAAAGGATAGGCTTTTATGTTTAAGTCAATTTTCCAGAATTTTTTTTTCACACAGAAAAGTTTTTCCTCAAAAAACAGTGAGGGGTTTACATGTAAATAGGCCAGCAAGGGCCTCAGTTTTCCCCGTGGTGAAGGGGTCTCTGCTACCATATCTCCATCATAATATAGGTCTAACAATAAGACATAGAAAGCCTTTATGCCCTAGCACAGTCTACAAAGCGCCATCCTATCAATCAATATATTACACATAAACATATTATAGTGAAGACAATTTTAATCTATGAAAAAAGCTAAACACTTAAAAACAATACATATTTTAAAAATGAACTGCTCAAGAGCCTAGTAAGTGACTACTGCTCTGGGGGAGGATACCGACCCTTTGAAAAAGTCCTGTTTGCTGAGTTTTTCTGACTGCACCAGCTGGTACAGCAGCTGGCCCATGTGATCCCGGGTGATCTGGCTCCTTTCCAGGGTGGATTCCACTCCCACTCGCACGAACACATGGAGCAGGCCCTGGGCGTTCAGCTCTTCCACACACTGCATGGCTTCCTGTTCAAACAGCAAGTAAGAGCTCACACCAGAAACCGAGGCAGCATTACCGGAGTGTTAAAACAAGTTTAAAATCTCTTTCTTACGGCAAACTCAGTAAAATGCTCTGCAAACAAGACCCTGGCAGCCAGGTCGCTGAATCACCAATACAGCAGCGTGTGTCCCTGAGCTCTGCCAGCTCAACTTTGGGTACAAAATCCTTTGGTGTCACCTCTGAAGAGAGGAGCTCTTCCGGGGGGAAGGTGCATGTGATAGGGCAGCCTCCTGACTGAAGAAGGGGGACACATCTGGGCGTCTCACTGTTGTTTTATTGTCCCTCTGCTACTTTATTTAATACCTTCCCTACGTCAACTTTCTATCTAAGAAAATTTGAAACTACAGAGAAATTAAATAGTACAATGTGCACCTACATATCTTCACTTCAATTTAGATTCATCAAATATGAGTATATATTTAAGAAATTTAACATTCATACAATAATGTCAATAAAAAATAATGATATATAGTATGGGCTATCATATCACCTAATTTTACTTCTCTGCATTGAAACATAATTTTGCTTTTTGGAGCTATTGTTTACTTATTACATGTCTTTAGGGCAGCTTTGTCTGTAGCTCCCACTAGAATGTAAGCTCCATAAAAGACCCTTGAAGGCAGGCTATGATGCTCACTAGAGATACACCAGAGCATATCCAGGCAATATTCCCTTAAATGTGGCTGACACCTTTTAGGTACTCAATAATGTGGAATTAGACAAATGTCGCTTTGAATCCTGGCTCTGCCACTTACTACTGTGTGAGCTTAGTTAGGAGTGTAACAATCTCTCAGCCTTGACTTCCTATCACAGGGTTACTGTGAGGATTGAATATACCATGTATATAAGAGCACTGGGCACACTGCCAAGGACAAAACAAAGGCTCAATAAATATTAACTTGTATTATTGTTAATAGTAATAGCACCTATTAAGATGTGAGAAAAAATGTGTAGCGCGACACACTTAAACCCTAAAGGTAATAAGATAAAGTACAGTTTATATTCTAAAGCAGAAGCCTGGCTTTGAATACTGAGTTTGCCACTTACTAGCAGTATAACCCAGAGTAAGTTACTTTGCATTTCAAGTTTCCTTATCAGTAGAAATGGCTATTATAGTAATATTAACACCAGGAGAGTGTTATGAGAATTAAATGAACTAATACATATAAAATGTGCAGAATAGCACCTGGCACATAGTAAGCCATCACTATGTCCGACATTATTACCTGGTTCTAATTGCCACTCCGCAGCACAGCTGCCTTGTACATTACAAACTGAAATTCCCGAGTCATAACTGACTCTGCTCCTTCCATACTGCAGGCCTGGCCTAGGGCTGATGATTCTTCAAAAGGTCCTCTTATTGCAATTAAGTGTTGCTAAGATCTTTCCTCCCTCTATCTCTAGCTCATCACAGGGTCATACTTTTCCTCTTTCAAGGTATTTGCTGCTCACTGATTTGCACATCCTTAAATTATTTTAAAGCCGATCTCCACTGCTTTTGTCCTTATTGTCTCTCTTCTTCATCTTTCTGAGCCTTTCCACTTTCTTGTAAGTCATTTATTTCCCGACTTCCACGCAAGAAAAAAGCTATGCTCGCATTTTACAAGAACACTCCTCACTTTCTAAGGATCTAACCAACAAACCACAGCATATGAAGTATATTCTTTGGCTCTTTCCAGTTAATGTTCATTTATTTTGGATGTATTTCCAAGGGATTCTGCAAAATACTTCTCTCCAAATTGTCTATCATCAAACTTCTTCCTACTTTTGAATTTTATACAACTTCAGAGGCTTGAGGTTTTTAGAAGGCTGGGCTATAGCTAACCAAGCTGATTTTTATGTATGGAAAGAAGATAATGACTAGATTGTCAAGAGAACAAGTAACTTGAAAGGGTTTTTAATCATATAATGCAAAAGTACTTAATATTTCTGACAAATATTTTTAACAAGCCTTTTCTTACTCCAGATCCCTAAAGTAGATCCTATTATATGATCTCTCCTAACACCCTATATAGGTCTACTAGCATTCATTATAAGTACAATTTAAATCTGTATTTATGGAGTTACCTGTTTATGGTCTGTTTCTGCTACTACTCTACAGAGCTCACAAACTCAGGCAGTATATCTAGCTCTTCCGCTACCATCGTAAAATGAAGATCAAAGAGAAGGTCAGGGTTCAAGAAGGGCAAACGCAAAGCTGTATCTTGGAATGTTTCACTTAGGCGGTCTGACCTTGGCACAGTGCTTACTTACTCCTTTGTGCCTCTAATTCCCACTTAGGAAATAAAGTAATGGTAGCCATACTTTAAAGTTAATTGAAGAATGATGATAAAACGACTGTAAAGATCATGAGAGGAATATACAGGGAGCCAGAAATGCCTCCTAATGCTAATGTATTGTATTTTGTTTATCATTATCAATTTGGTTATCCCATAGTTGGGATGGTTTGGTACCCATTTTATCTTCCTGCCACCTGAGCCTGTGAACTACGGTATCAATGTAAAAGAGAGTACTTGGCAGAGACGTGTCAGGGTTGTGCAAACTGAACTGTGTAGGACCTGGGCTACACACTCGAAGTCTTATCAGTCCCCAATGACAACTGATTTAGACCAGAACCAAGTTACTGTCACAGGGCTTTCTGTGTTGTTGTTCCTTTAAAAAAAATTTTATTTACCTTAAAATCATTAATGTGCAGAAATTCATCAATGATAGATTTAGACTTCCTCTCAATCTCCTCTTCTGACAACGCAGGCTTGTCGGGGGCCGATGTTGCTGGAATTTCTTGTTTTGCTACTAGTGAGGTTAAAGAAAGTGAGAAAATAAAAATGACAAAAATTATTAAGATGGTGGGATCATACTCGACAATATTTATGTGTTGTCACGTTGTTTTTTCAGTAAAGGCATCAAAATAACTACAAATTTGACAAAGAAAGACAGCTAAAAGCAGAATACAGAAACATTTTAGAATAGAGATGCACTAAGTAACTACATGAGCCACAATAATTAAGAGGATAACAGGGATATGATAAACTTATAATTTGAGCTTTTTTGTTCCTTTCTGTATTTTGATTCCTCTCTATTACCTGGACAATGAAAAGCAGGTGAGGCCTGCAGTTGGGCAGAGCTAGCCACGTGGGCCTCTGGCAACTGCTTGAACATGACATGCTTCTTCCTACCAGCACTTGGCCCGCTGCGCTCCTCTCCTGTCTGGAATGCTTTCTCTCTGTCCCACACCCATCCCTCCCGGCAAACCTGTTTTAACTCCTACTTGTCCTTCAGGCCTTAGGGAAGCCTTCTCTGACATCCCTGTGTCAATTCTACTATAGATAGCTCCTTTGTTAAGTACTCTTTTAGAACTATGTCTGTTTCCTTCATAGCATTTTTCTCAGTTTGTACTTATATATAACCTTTTGTGGAATTATTTGATAAAAGTCTTCCTGATGCAGCAGACTGAAGGCTGAGAGCAGGGACCGAGAGCCCAGAAGTCACCAGGTGCTCAGCGTGCACGTGGGGAGGGAACAAATGACCAGACGCTAAACAGGAATAGGGAGCTGTGCTACATTACTCACTCCATACAAGGTATTTTCATGCCCTATCTTGTTATGTTCCCCAAATTCCTAGCACAGATAAGAAAGCCACATGTCCCCAAAGCTAAAAGATCTGAAGGCTGTATCAGTTGGGAGAAGATTTTTCAATTTGCTTCTGAAATCCATTTAGAAACTATAGTTAGAAGACACAATTTAGATCAGCGGTTCTCAACCTTCCTAATGCCGCGACCCCTTAATACAGTTCCTCATGTTGTGGTGACCTCCAACCATAAAATTATTTTCGTTGCTACTCTATAACTGTAATTTTGCGACTGTTATGAATCGTAATGTAAATATCTTTTTGTTTTCCGATGGTCTTAGGCGACTCCTGTGAAAGGGTCGTTCGACCCCCAAAGGGGTTGCGGCCCACGGGTTGAGAACCGCTGATAGTGATACAAATTTGAAAGTTATAAAAATGTTGTAAACAACTAGTATTATTACTTCAGACTTAAGAGTTAAAAGAGACTAAAAATTATCTGTAACCTATTTTTCATCACAGTCATTATCGTCATCATCATGACATCGAATATCTTTGGAAAAGTCTGTGTGTATCAGGTAATGTTCTGAGTAGTTACATGTGTATACTTCTCATTTAATCTTATAATAACCCTACACTTATTAGCCCCAGGTAACAAATGAGAAAACTGAAACACACGTAGTTAAATACATGAGGCAATTTTTAGAGCATGAGCATATACATGCTAAACATGTACAGAAACCACAGAGGAGGCAAAGGAAGACAAAGGTAACAAAAGACAATCTGATTGATACTTTCTCTTTGGTTTGAGGAGCTCCACAAAAGTATAAACACTCTAAATGCACAGTGCGGTGTTACTTAGGGAATGTGCTGAAAATTCAAACTGCTTACTATATGGCAAGAGGACCTCATCATCATCGCATTTAATAGAGAAAGAAGAAAATTTACAAATTGTGGAACAAAGGGACACCTGGGGAATGAGAGCTACGTTATAAAACTATGAAGATGCCCTTGAACTTTGAAGGTGCTGGTGTGTGTGTTGCCATCCTGCATTGATTCTGAAATCTACTGAGACACAAAATCTCCTTCGTATTTTTCCTTCCAAATGGAAGGCCCAAATCGTAATCTGTATCTGTTCACATGAAGCATCTCACCGGCCTCCCGGGTTTTGTTTCGGTCAGCCTCAGCGCTGTTCCTGTCCACATCCATGCCCCCGGTAAGCTGTTTCACGGTCTCCAGCATCTCTCTCCGCTGCTCTTCTTGAGTCTGATTGTCTAACAGGTCTTTACTACTGCTGCCCCTCATGAAGGTGTTTGGACGAGCTGCTGCAGATGGAAGGGGCTTGTCATTCTTCTCCCTGCCCATGCTTCCACGGCTTAAAAGACAAAACAACACTTTTAAAAAAGCAAGACCACCCGATCCCCTTTCTATATAAATTATAAACTAAAACCAAGACTTTCCAAAGCATGCAGACTAATTTTTCAGGTAACTTTGGATGTATGAGGCACCAATTATATTTCGAAGTGCAATTATTTATAGAAACTGGTAAAATCAGTGCTTTAAAGAAAATATTAAGATAGCTTTAACTTTTCTCTTGAAGGTGAAAATGATACTACTTGAAGTTTTTAAATGCCAATGGCAATTCCTTTATAAAAACATTTTAAGAAAAAAAAGATCATGATGACTGTATGAACTAAATGAGTGAACAGGAAACAGAAGACCAAAAGAACATGGTATCACTATCTTAGAAATTATACCGACAATTTATTCAGAAACATCAGATATATGGAAAATATTTGAGAATCAAGCAGAAGTAATTTTTGAATAGCCAAAGACACATACTTTATTCATCTTAAGAGCGAACCTTACTATTTCCCTATTTAGTCTTCTTTTAGACGATTCTAACCAGCTGGACAAACAGTTCCTTACCCCAGGCAGATCACAAGCAGCAAATTAAGAGAGAGAGATGAGGAAAGACATAGAGGCATGACAACCATCTAATCGCTGTAAAAGAGCATACATACTCAAAACGTAGAGTAATCAGGGGAAATTTATGGCAGGGCAAAGAGCCACAAACACCTCAAAAACCCAACTGGTGCTCAATGACAGTCCAAGATGTCATTAAAAAGTTGTCTTGTGCTATTTCAGATGCCAAGGGAATAATAACATAATTTTAGAAAGCCTACCTAGCCACACATTATAACAGC
This sequence comes from Hipposideros armiger, assembly GCF_001890085.2. Taxonomy (NCBI): domain Eukaryota; kingdom Metazoa; phylum Chordata; class Mammalia; order Chiroptera; family Hipposideridae; genus Hipposideros; species Hipposideros armiger. The sequence goes on from NW_017731827.1 coordinate 1,204,224, forward strand.
GAAAAACAAAAGTTTGAGAGCTTAAAGAAACTCAGCTCTAATAGTGCTTATTATCAAAAATTGTGTTCTCTGCCACTACGTCACTATGCTACAGATCCTCATCCATTCTCTGTAAACCAGCCAATGGAACACTTGACTGTATGAATCCTACAAATGAATGCAGGAAGACAGTAGAATGCACAGTAGTGAAAAATAAAAGAACTCCAATATAACTTGAAGAAGAGTGTAACAGGTGTGTATGGGTGGGCTGTCACATCCTTTAATCTCCACACGCAAGTGCTAAATGAATCTAGAGCGTCTGAAGGCATTAGCTTGGGGAGCTTTACACAAGCCTCCAGGACTTTTTGGGTGATTCTGGCTTTCTTTAGGAGCAAACCATTAGATATATACCAAATAACATCCTTCCTTCCCACTCCATCCCAAATCTACCACCCAATTTTGTTCTTATCTCGGAAATCATAGAAAGTGAAGATTAGAGGAAAAGAACAAGGGAATCAACTTTGAGGATGAAAGGAATCCATCCATAGGAATTATCATCATAATCTATGCAGGTGTGCAGTGAGAGAGAGACAGACACATATAGTGACGAGCAGGTGAGCCTTAAGTTAACATGGAGCGCAGGCTTCTTACCTGGTTAAGGTCCGTCGGGAATCAAACTCTAAAGGTGTGGATGATGTAGACCCTGAGGATGCTGGAGGTTGCAAAGCAGAGAATCTGTTTAAACTGGAAGCACTTGACCGTAAGGCATCTATAGGTGTTGAGGATTGATAAAAAAAATACAAATCACATGACTAAAATGTAGTTTCTAATTCATCTGCCTCCCTGGGGTGGGACCTGAGACTGGGCAGCCTAACAAGGTGATGCCAATCTCCTGGTCCACAGACCATAATCTGAGAAGCATAGTGTTACAAAGAATTTGTATGAAAAAAGAATTTAGAAAGTTTTGTTCATTATGATGATTTGCTCTTGCTCCTTTAAAAACAGTTATTAATTATCTTAGGTAGGGCATGGGGGTGGGAGTGGTAAACAGGGAAAGGATGGAGGCCAACAAAAACAAAACAAAATATAGTTGACCCTTTAACAACACAGGTTTGAACTGTGTGGGTCCACTTATAAGTGGACTTTTTATAAGCACCTGTATTGCTTTACAATCTGTGGTTGGGAGTGTGCAGATGTGGGGGGCCAGCTGTATGCAACGATCTATGCCAATTTATACAGCAGACTTGAGTATCCGTGGACTTTGATATCCACAGGGCAGGGCCTGGACCCCGTACTACATGGATACCAAGATACAACTTAATGGGAGTTAAAAGTTATACATGAATTTTTGACTGCACTGGTGTGGGCACCCCTAATCCCCAATTTGTTTAAGGATTAACTGTATTTCACTTTAAAAAGGTAACTAATTTAAATGTAATAATCTCATTTAAGTAAAATCATGCATGTGGTTTTAAATGAATAACAAATTATTTTTTAATTTAAATAAAAAAGGTCAAAATTACTTAGCAGAAGAGAAATATGGGAAGTAGATTAACAATGAAGTTTTTATTCTTTCTATAGGACTTCTTCAGCTTTTAAAATCTGTTTGCAATGATCCAAGTTTCGGTTCTAAGGTCAAATCTCTCAAAATCTGACTTGTGGTCAAGACTGAAAAATATGTCAATGTAATTCTTTATTCTTTTTACAACACGCTGAAATTAAATGCTCTGGGTATTAACATTCTCCTTCTCAGCAAAACCAGTTTGCCTTTTAATTTGGAGCCCCTGTAATTTCTCTGATTATATTGAATTTGTGCACCACCACAACAAAGGAACCTGAAAGGGTAAGTCTTCAATAGCCTAACTGTAGTAAAAAATTAAAAAAAATATTTTAAATACCTAAGGATCCTTATTGAGGAGGAAAGCCTTAATTTTTGTTCATCAGCAGGGCCACCATTAAATCTGGGCACAGCTTGTCCATAGATCTTTTCCTAAAGTCATTATGAAATGACTGTGGGAGTTTGCGCTGCAAGGTGAATGCTAACAGACCACCCCGGACTCCTGGGAGGGGACCCCCGTGCTTACCAGTCTCACTCGCCTTTGCTCCACCACTGCTGCCTTTCCCCCAGCTACCCAGCTGTGCTTTAGGTACCAGCTGAATTTTCTCATCAATTGTGGGCTGTAACAGAAACGACCACAGTCAATTCTAGGAAATATCCTAGAAGAACAGTTTTATATCAGTGCAGTAAAACCAATTTTAGCAACAAAATTTTGCCTGGAATGCTGATTCTTGAGAAACCTAAATTGGAGCTGGTCACGTTCAAGTAGATTTCTGTGGCCCCTGAAGCACTTCCGTGGAATTCAACTTCCCCCAAACCCAGTTTGAAACCACGGGTCGGTTTGGAGAAGATGGTCCTAACACGGTGAGCCAGTTTGCTACATGTAAGCAATTTCTAATGAGTCCTCTTGTATAATTATGCCCAGTTGTTTACAAAAGAAAAAAGGAATATACAAATACTACAAAATTAACTCATTAATTTCTTTACTTAATTGTGAGAAAACAGGTCAAAATACAGAAAGAGTTCACATTTTAGCAAAGCTTAATATAGGTCGGGGCTAGGGATGGAGAGGTGGAATGGGAGTACTCAATAAAAGGGAATAAAAAAACGAGACTAGAATGTTAGGGAATTAAGGTGTCTGATATCTTTCAGGTTTTACCCTCCAGGCACATTTTTAGTGCAAGTGAATAGAATTACAATGTAACACAAATGATCATAAAACACATACAAATCCAAAGCTGTAATGAAGCTCTGTTTAACAAAGGTATTGCTATACTCGACAGTGCTGCCTTCCTCCGTAACATGCTTTCACACGACTCTCTCCCAGTTAACAAGGAATTTGTTTAATGGTTTTGAACTTTTTCAAGGATACTTATATAGAGTATCTATAGTATAACCATCTGAATATAGATGAAATTAATTAAAAAACAATTTTTCAAAATATTAAGGAAAAAAATGTACATTTAAGACCAGCACTATTTTTCATAGGGTCCATTCACAGAAACAATATTTTAAAACACAGATAAATGTTATTAAGTACTGATAAAACTTTCAAAGATGTTGAGACTCATGTTGGAGGAATTCTTTAAACAGAAGATTTTAAAAAGAAATTTGTATTTGTAACTTACAGTTGACATTCAATATAATATTAGTTTCAGGTGTACAGCATAGGGGTTAGACATTTATATAACTTACGATGTGATCCTCCAGATGAGTCTAGTACCCACCTGGCCCCAAACATAGTTATTACAATCTTGTTGACTATATTCCCTATGCTGTACTTCACATCCCCACAACTGTTTTATAACTATTAATTTGTACTTCTTAATTCCTTCACCTTTCCCACCCAGTCCCCCTCCAAACCGCTAAACATTTAAATTTTTGGTTAAAATGCTCTCTTGCTGGAAATGAATGTGGATGGACATCAAATTGTATTCAGCAATGGAATTCCTGCTCTGAGACATAAACAATCAGAAGAATGTACAAGAATCTTAGGGAATAGGATCCTAGCTAATCAACATCAGGAGAGATGCAGGGAAGTCACGTTCTGTCCCGATGCAATGCTTCGACAAAACCATAAAGATGTAAACGGCACAGCCCATCTTCTTCCAATTTTATCAGTCTTTTCCTTTTGGTCAGTTACCTTCCTTCATCTGATGTTTTTACATGAGCTTTAGATCGTCTTTAGAATCCTGTTGGCAGGTTACCAGTTTTCAGAACTATTGAAAGTGTATTACAACTAAGGATCAATCTAGACTTGCAAATAATTTGCAAAACCCTCTCTCTAGAAGTTTCCACTTTTATAAAATGCAATTCTGCTTTCTCTACATTCTTTACCCTACTTATAGTGATCAACTACTGCAGAAAACATCTGCTAGGAGAAAATTCTTTCCTCTGACTGCCCATAAGAGAGGAAACTACATGGAGTATATTAAATATTTATCACACAATGATTTCTAGGAGGCCCTCTGTGATTTCTTTTAGGCCTTGGGCATAGAAAACCATTAATTCCTTCCATGGTTACACTTAAACAGGTAGCCGCTCCTTTCCCAGAGCTAAGGATACACTGTATAAAACATGCAATTGACTATGGCTTCTGAAGTATCTTTGTTATCATCTTTTATATTAAGTACTTCATAATTTTAAGAATTAACCTAGTAAACCCTCATAAAAATAAAAAGGGCTAATGTCAGGACAAGTATGTAAGAATACAATGATCAGTATTGACTTGTAGGAAAAAAAACCAGCCACCCCATAAAATGTGCAATATGGCTATTTTAGATGAGCAAGAATTTTGAGAGTCATGTTTTGAGGCTGTTGTTGTGTTTTACATGTAACACTCACCTTAGTGATTTTCAGGAATTTTGAGGGGTCCAGAACCCGACTATTCTTGGCCCCCTGCACGGTGTTCCACCCACCTTCATCCACTCTCTGGACGCCTGCTGGGAGAACAGAGTGAGCCAGTCTCTCATCTGCCTCAAGTCAGTTCGACAATGAAACAGTGAGAAAGCGTGTCAACACAATTAACAGCTCCAATCAAAACCAAGAAAAAAGACAGAAGAAATTGTTCAAGTACCGCTAACAGGCTCTTTAACAGCCACAACATGGAAATGCCAAGCATTAATGGCCTAGACAAAACCAAGTGATAGAAATAGAGATAAAGTGCTAGACAAGGCAGGGCCAAATCTAGTGTTTAACGAGTTAATGATTGTATATAGAGTTCATATTTAGAACACTTTGGGAAATTATTTATTCCAAAGTTTATTTCACTTAATGGTGTCAAATGACAGTATGCTTCAATCACTCCCCAAAACCTGCTTCTCCAACCTTGTGCTGCTCAGGCAGAAAATGCTGACTCCTCTTTCTCTGGCACTTTGTACCTAATTTGTCAACAAATTTTGTCAGTTCAACCTTTACAATATATTCAGCATCTAGCCCCTTCTACTACCAATACTAACAGTTTGGTTTCAGTGAGCAACATTTCCTAAATTAGTACAAAAACTTCTTCAATGACTTCCGGGCTTCCACCCTTATGTTTTTATCATGGCAGCCAGTATGACCCTAGTAATGTATAAGTCAGGTCCTGTCACGTCTCTGCTTCAGACGCTTCTGCTATCTGTCCATTTTACTTAAAGAAAGAAAGGTTCCTTGTCAATGGCCCACAAGGTCTAAGTAACCTGGCCCCCAGCCTCTCAGACCCCATCGTCTACCATTCACCCTCCCTCCCCCCAGGTCCTTTGCTCCAGCCACACTGGCAGCCTTGCTGTTCCTTGGAAATGCTGTTTCAGGGCCTCTGTACGTACTACATTCTCCTTACTTAAGACCGTCTTTCCCCAAATATCCACATGACTTAACTTCATCACTTGCTTCAGGTCTTTGCTCAAACAATACTGACTTTAATAGGCTCCGCTACTTCCCTACTTAAAATTGCAACCTCTACCCACCAAGCCTTGCGCTCCCTAATCCCTCCCTCTCTGCTTTATTTTTTTTCTATATAACAAATTTATCTAACAAAATTACATATTTTATTTACATATTTGTTTACTGTCTTTCTTCCCAGTAAGATGTAAGTCGTGTGAGGGAAGAGACTTTGTCTCTCCTGTTATCCAAAAACTGTCTACCCAAAAACTTTTCTGATCCTTACTGCTTGAGTTTCTCTGTGCTATCTGATATTACTGAGCATGAAGAGACTTCCTTCTTCCTTGTTTCCACGTTTATCTTGGTACTCCTTCCTCTCCACTTGTTCTTTTTTTTTTTTTTAATTGGGGAATTGGGGGGATGGGAACAGTGCTGGGGAGTTGGGGGAAGGGGAACAGACAAGTTGCTGTCGTTTTGTTCTTCAATCTAGTTGTGGAGGATGTTGCTTCACTGGCCCAAGTTGGCACCATCATTGCGCTCTTCTCTGGCGAGGCAGATCAGTCGCCGGCCTCTGGACGGCCGCTCACTGCGGCTGCTGGCTGCTCACGCTGGCTGCTGGCCACACACGGTAGCCCATGGCAATCCACTGCCACAGGGACTGCAGCCCACGCCGTCGCCGGCGACTCATGGCAGCCCAGCTCCAGGTTGAGCTGTTGTTCAGCATCTCAGCTGCGGAGGGCAGTGTCACTGGCCCTCATATGTGGGATCCGAACCGGGGCCCTCTGGCATCCCAAGCGAGTTCTTAACCATCGCGCCACTCGGCCGGCCCTCCACTTGTTCTTTATCTGTCACTTTTCCAAAAGCTCTTTCCTTCCTTTAGTCAACTGTGGACATCCCCCATAAACGAGGCTTTCATCTTTTCCCTCTCAACTGAGCTCGATAATGAATAAAAGTCACTGCCTGAAAGGCACCATGCGAGGTACTAGGGTGAGGAAGTGTGGTGTCCCGTGAGACTTAAAAGTCTACTTTCTTCCCTGGAGGATTCATCTGTCACCACTGCACCACGATAAATATAGCTAATGGTTACTGAGTATTTATTATGTGCAGGTTGCTACATTACACACACTACCTCATTTCATCCCCACACAGATCCTCGGTACTAGTGTTAAATCCATTTTACAGATTAAGTGACTAGGGCAAAGTCTTACACGTGGGATCAGGCTCAGTCACCGGTCCAACCACATAACTGCAGCAGGCAAATGAATATTCCCATTGGATGCCCTATTGTCCTCTCACAATAAACAAGCTACAAAGAAATATAATCATTTCCCTTCTGAAAAAGGTTTCTTCTTCCAATGTTCCTAAACTTAGTCAAGGGACGTTCTAAAATGCCTTTTATTTCATCTTTCATATGTTTCCCCATTTCTTCTTTTTTCTTCTTATTGCTACCAAGTCTCACCTCCTTCCACACAGGATTTCAGCAACAGGAAGATCTCTGAGTCCTGTGTGCCCTTTTCATTCATCACATGAAGAGCAACAGACTTATTTTATTTACATGCCTTGTGCATGACATTACTCCTTTGCTCGAAAACTTAACAGTGGCTCCTTAATGTCTATAAATCAAGTCCAAAGTTCCTTATCTGGCTACACACTTCCAGACAAACGTTTTCCCATTCCGTCTGAACACTTACATTTTGTTATATCCGGGATTGTTTATTCCTCTTTACGATATATATTTTAATTTCATAACTAAAATTATTCTCTCTTCCTTTCCAAATATCTATCTTCCACCAAGACCCAGTTCAAGTGCCCTTCCTCAAAGAAAGACTTCTTCTGGCTTCCTCTGTCTCCTCTCTTCTGAATTTTACAACCTTAATGGAGAATACACCTTATAATTGGTATTTTCATTTGCTTGACAGATGTCCCCTGTATTAGTTTTGCCTTCTCAGATAAACTGTAAGCTTTCAGAAGGAAGGAAGGAAGTGTATCTGACGTTTTTTTTACGTCCCTCACCAACACTGAGTATACAGAAGATCCTCAATGAAGTCGTATTGATTACTGACTTGAAACGGTCAAAGAAATCATGGTTAATTGTTGCACTCTCTGCTTTTACTTGCTAACCTGCCTCCAGGTGAAACTTCTTCATTTATCAATTACCACTCTACTTTTTGGGTTATTCTTTCCGATTTCACTTAACGTCTAAATATAGAGTTCTTAAATATCTGTCCCTCAAACTCCTAAGTTCTCTAATGCCCCAGTGGATTGCGCCCCTCACCTGGTCGTCTCTTCTCTTTGGTCATAAGCTGTTGGACCTTCCTTTGCTCTTCTTGTTCTTCTATTTTAGCTTCTTTGTGAATCTGTTCAATAGTTTTAGGCCCTTGATCGGCTCTTCGAGATACCCAATTACACTACAGAAGGAGAAAATAAGGTTATCAGTCAGAAAACTAAAAATTAAAATTAAAAAATTTTGAGACTCTATTTTATACTTTTCACTGCTAAAAAAGTATAAAATGTGGTACTACAGCAGTTTTCATCTGTCTTACAGACAGCACTATGTACAGTGTGGGGATTAGAGCTAAGGAATTCAATTCTTCTAAATCACCTCTGAACTACTGTATACCAAGCATTCTGATAGCTGATGGATAAAAAGAAAAACGTGCCCAGATATATTTATTTATTTAGTATATCTGAAAAGAGGAGAGAGAAGAGAAATCCAGAAAGATGAGAATTCCCTGGCCTTTCCTTAGCCTGAGATATTGCTGCTCGGCTCACATCACACCCCATGGCAGCTCTGAATCGAGGATGCTCAGCATTTTTCTGGCGACCTACAGAAGTGCCACACCACCCTGCCCTTTGGTTATCTTCTCTGTGAAGGACAAAACCAGCTGTCTCCTTGTAACTATACTTCTCCCTTACCTTCCCTGACCAGCTGCAGTCCCAACATTTGCTGTTAGTACAAGTGGTTGAAGGCATGCGTAGAGAAGCTTTTATATTAACGTTTTTCTACTAGCTAGAGGCAAGGATGGCAAAGAGGTTTTACTCAGCATTCAAATTCTGATCAACTGGTAACAGCTTTGGTAAGAAGGAGCCTAAGGGCGCATCTGGGCTTAGCAAGACCAAAAGCCATCACCAGTGCCATCTGGTCTGGTTGCAGGGCCGGGGAGAGGTGGGATCTGTATTCACTTTCTCTAGTTTGGGGTCAGCTGGAGTATATTCCTTGAGGAGTTAAAATGAGAGAGAGAAGAGGTGGTAGTGTTAAAACCTATGCCTGTGTGAGAAACGAGGGGAAGAAAGCAGCAGAGCAGGCGGGTACACAGACGGAGGCGAAAACAACATCTCCTGTAAGCTGGGCACTTCACATCATTACCTCCCTCACTGAAACTGTACAACACCCACAACAAGGTAGGCAGCACCCCCACTTTACAGACTCAAAGTGTAAGTCTCAAGGAAGTTAAATGTCTTTATTTTGAAAATGAGGCTTCCTAATTGTTTAGCATCCTGGGACTAAATGTAATTGACCACAGTTTGAATTCAGAATGGCTGATTTCAAAACTGCAATGTGGTTCGATGCTCAGAGTAAAGAGAAGAAACCATAACGGGCAGGTGTATGTGCCTTTTGTCTGTTCACAGAGCTCTGCCATGAAAGTTGGTCAGTTCAGGTTCTGCGAGTCCCACAGGAAAAGCATTACGTTTTTATGCATGTAGATACCAAGACATCCTCTCAAACCAATTCCTTCCAGGAGCCTGGAGTGGCGGGCTCATCATTTTTCTACGTACCAGCCTTAGGTCTATCACGTCCTGAAGCATGAATCGGATCCTAGATGAGGTTTTTCTTTCTTTCACAATTTTCTCCATCTGATTAAAATACTGGTCCATACGCGGCTACAAGAAACAAAATCATTAGTATTCCTGGCTGAGGAATTCAAATGTAGTTTTACCATGTAGAATTGAGTGGCCTAGGAATGCAATTTATAGCCAAAAGGCAATGTGGTAGGATTTTTAATTGAGCACATGACATCCAAAATAAAGGCTACATATTCCAGGCAGCTGCTGTGGTCAAGCAACTAATTACATGCCAACAGAATATAAACGGAAATGTCACATTGTAAATCCCTGGCATCTTCCTTAAGAGAGGGGTGGCTGTGTCCTTTGCCCCTTTCCAACCTTCTCTGCTGAGAACACGAAGGACCATGGCGACACCCTGGGAATAACATAATGTTCAGCTGGACGACTTGATTTTTTCATCATCTCTGAGCCGGCAGGGCAGCCTCAGGCTTCTTACCTCTGAACTTTACTTACATGAATGAAAAATAAACCTCAATCTTGTACAAACCACTAATATTTGGGGTTTTCTCTCTCAGCCCAACATAATCCTTGCTGATTCAGATGTTATGAAATATTTCTGACGTTTCTTTGAAGCATTTCGAATTTCCCATCCCCTTACTGGTAGAGCACCATGTTATGTTGTAATTATAACATTTTAATGATTTCTTGTGTTATGGTTAGATAGTGGTGTCATTCATTAGAGCATAAACTTAAAAAGGCTACTGGGTTTTTCCATTTCTCTATCACCCTCAGTCCTGGTCCATAGTAGCTTTTCTCCCCTGATTTCTTCCCATAATTGGCTATACATAGAAATGACCTATGAAATGGCCATGCAGAAAAAAGACAAATAATCTGAACAGCTCACGGATTAGCTTTTATATAATTTAGGACACTTTCCATTTCTGACTTTAATGGAAATGTGGTAAGGAGCATGATGGCCACACTCTGCCAATGAGAAAGGCAAAAGAGAAAAATAAACAGCCTCGATGGCTGGGACAAGCGGGACGCTTCCCCTGACAGTCTTAGCTCTTTTGTAGCGGGCAGTCCCTGCTGCAGGTTTCTGGGATTTTGGACTTCTACCTTTGCTTTCTCAAAGTCCAGGTCTTTGCCAATGGTGGTGAGCAGGCGGCACAGACACTCCAGGGATTCCTCATCGTGGTTCTTCAGCAGCTTCACCACACAGTCATGCATGATGGCTTCTGTCAGCATTTTGAGTTTAAAGAGTTCGCCAATGAACTTGATGTTTCCGATGGATCTCCGCCGGGCTTTGTCCTTAGCTTCTTCCAGTTCATCATGAAGCCTCGTCCTCTCTTCTGGCTGTTATACAAGGAAGAAGAATAGAACCTCGATGGCGAAATCTGTACAGCACAATAGATGCTAAGAACATATACTTAGATTCATGGTCCGTCCTTACCCTTTTTTCAGAAAACTGAACTATACTCAAAAGTCTGTATCCATTTCAGGAGGTTTCTGGTACTCAGTGAACCCTCTGAAATCTAGGTTCTGAATCCCTGTCTTAGAAGGCTGAGTTGCTCTACTATGCACCACTAAAAGAACTCAAGTATTCCTCTAACATCAGTATAGGATCTCCACAGGAAAAAACAGGCCACAGGCACCTACTGAAGGCACAGGGAGATGTTGTAGCTGGTTTCACGAAAATTCTATTTGATACCACCCGGACTGCACAAGCACTGTTTTTCTGTGAAAATACTTACAGCACTGGCAGCCTCCAGTTCTTTCTGCTTCTTCTCAAAGACATCATCATCTGCTTTATCTTTTTCAAACTCCTTCTGGCAACGGTTCAATAGCAGCTTCCGGAAATTCACTGTGTTACCAGGCTTGTCTGCCATGGGTACTTTCAGCTGCATCCAGATGGGAAAATGCAAAAGCAGCTAGATTACTTAAACACGCTCAATGATTTTTCTCAAAATACCAATTTTCTTTATTTGCAAAATGATGCTGACTGAACGACAGGTACGCATTCTAGAAGAGGTATGCGATTTAGCTTCAGGCATTTCATGTTTCAATGGGAAGATGTCTTAAATTTTACACAGAAAAGATACACGCTCCTCTCATAAATGTACTGTATTTTTTATGGTTGGTTGTGCTTCTAGCTGACTTTGAAATCCATGTAGTATTATTACAACTATGACCCTACACTTTATCTAGATTTTTTTAACTCTACAGGGCTATTACTTCTGTTTTCCTTACTACCACTGTAAGTACTCTGGTTTATAGGAACAAACAGAAATGACATCAAGTAGGAGAGAATTTCATGGCCACAGAAAAGCTGTTGTAGGTGAGATTCTTATTTTAGAAAAAAGCACAAGCGGGTCACATTTGATGATTTTTGAGATCTTTTCCTGGGGGGGGAATGTCAAGACACTGTAATGCTAGTACTTACCTTAACTATCAACATACTATATTTATTATTTCAATTGACTAAAATATTCTACTTACAGATGAAATCCCTGAGCACCATGCTGAACAGATATTACATAACATGGCGAAGTGTTGTTTTTTCTGGGATCACAAAGTGGCTCCCAAAGTTCTGAAATGCATGGCCTCGGCCCTGTGTTTAGTGAGAGAACTTGATAGAAAACAGGATGTATTGTATTTATACTCATGAAAGAGTTAATGTTCTCAGCCAGAATGGGCTGACAGCTGCCAATCAAGGCTGAATAGCTAGAGAAACTTCTAGAGAACTGAGATATGAGGTTATAATATATTTGTATCAGAACTGACGGCATACTCTCTAACATATTCCCTATGACATACGAAAGACCATTTAACAAGTCCAGTTCTAATCAACCAAAGGACCAAGTGCTTCATTGCACTTTATTTTCAGTAGAAAGCATTAACGTAGGAAGAGGGGAAGATCATCAGATACTGTTTTAGACAACCACAGAAAAGCTAGCAAGTCCGTATCTCCAAACTCAGGCCACACAGATATATCCGACTACAGGCCATTTCAAAGTCAGGCTACCCTATGGTCACACAAGAAGGTAGACATTTAAATCACCCTTCAAGAAAAGAAACACTACGTGAAAGTAAAGGATTTCCAAAGCAAACACCAAAAGTACCCACCATTTTCTACTGCTTAGGACTCAGAATATATTGGGTTGTCTGAAAAGTCATGACGTATTTTTTTCTCTGTTTTCATTGCAAAAATGTGTCATGACTTTTCCGACAACCCAATACAACAATGCAAGAGAACCAAGAAGCATATCCACGAGCAGGTGGTGCATAATAGTGCACCAACATAATGTTAGGTTCCAGAACAAACTAGAGGTTCTAGAAATCAGCAGTTATAGCCTATTTGCTCCTTCGAAGGACCACAAGCAAACCACTCCAAAAGTCCTATTCAGCTTCTTGGCCCATCCACCAGCGTCACCTGTATTAACACTAAGGACAGCAAATCACCTGGGCCACAATCTATCAGCCCTACGGAGATGTTTCCTGCATTATGGATTTACTGTGTAGAAAATGGGAAGAACGGGGAAGACAAAATGAAACTCGACGCCCCTGTCGTATGGTGAAAGGGAACAGAATTTAAACAAGTCAGAAGGATTACATAAATAAAACTTGTGAGTTTGGTTTCTGTGAAGAAGTAGAAATGACATAAGGCAAGAGAAAATTTCTCTACACAAAAGGTATAAAAAGCTATGCCTTTTGCACCTTTTATGTAGGGAAGGCTGTTGAAAGGACTGGGTTAAGGATCCAAAGACTTGCTGACTTGCTTATAAACAAAGGCAGTTTTTTTAACCCAAGTCTCAGTGCCATCATCCAAAACAAGGGAGGCACATTCCGTGTCTAACTTAGAGTGCAGCTCTAACCATCCACTGAAACAGGTTTGGTGGGAGCACTTTGTAAGTCACAGACAAGTGGCTGTAACTGGGATATTCAGAACACTGAAACTGAAAGAGCCCTGGAAGCCTGAGTCATAACATCCGGGTTTGAATCCCAGCTCTGTAACTAATCAGCTATGTAAATGTGAGCAAGCTACCTCCCTGAGGCTCAATCTGTTCATCTGCAATAAGGGCCAGTCCCACCCATGATTATAGGTTTAGGAACATTATAAAGTAGCTGATGAAACAGGAGTTTTGGAGAGAGTAATAGTCCCAGCTGTCATGTGACTTTGGCCAACTTACTTAGCTACATGAAACCTGTTTCTAAAATGAGGATAACATCTATCTCTTAGGACTGTTGGATTAAAGGAGATGGTCTAAGTAAAGTAACAGTGGCTGGCACATAGAGTTCAGTGAACTAAGATAGCTATATTTAAACACTTAGAGCTGTATTTGACATGTTTATGACTAAAAATTAAGAGTAGCCTATATTGTAATAACATAGATATCAAATAAAGCACATAAGCAAAGTTAGCTCACAAAGCAATTAGGGACGAGAACCACAGAAAGTCAAGAGAAATCCATGTCTGTAGTCCCCCAATGATGGTCATGGGACATTTCACATGTGCAGGGCATAAAGGATATGTGATTGTGCATAAGCTTTTTAGATACATTCACAGGGAAGTATTACTATAAAACCGAACAATCAGCGGAATGTCCACAGAGCTGCAAGATTACATGCATCTCTAAAGCAACGACCACCTAGCTGCACAACCCCCTGAAGACTTGTTTTGGAACATGATCTATTGGGTTGTCGGAAAAGTCATGACGTATTTTTTTCTATATTTTTCGTTGCAAAAATGCATCATGACTTTTCCGACAACGCACTACCTGTCCTTTGGGGATGGTTTACAGCGCTGTGGAAATAAGCCAGGGAGAACATGTCCTCTGAGGATGGTGATGCATGGTAATTTTTTTTTTATTCTTAAAGAGACTATAAATTCAACAGGATTATGACATTATTAAGTCAGCATATGTTGTCTGCTGGGCACTGACTGGTCAAGAGGCGGAATGAAATAGGTCAGTCAGAAAAGAACATGAAGAGCAGGTATCTTACTCTGCTAGAGCTGCGGTACTGAATACCACTGATGGGTGGCTTAAGCGAGATGTTCTTTTCTCACAGTTCTGGAGGCTAGAAGTCCAAGATCAAGGTGCCAGCAGACTCAGTTGCTGGTGAGGGCCTTCTTCGTGGTTTGCAGACAGCTGCCTGCTCCTGTGTCCTCACGTGGTGGGGAGGGAAGCTCTGATGTCTCTCCCTCTTCTTATAAAGGCAGGGCTCCATCCTAATGGCCTCATCTAAACCTGATTACCCTTCCCAAAGGCCCCCAACTCCTAATTCCATCACACTGAGGGGAAGAGCTTCAATATATAAATATTTTTTTTGCGGGGGAGGGAGGTAACACATTCAGTCCATAACCGTGGGCAAGGTAGGTGCTTGCAAATGTAATCATGGATAACAGCAAAAATGAAAGGTGATGTGCAATGCTAAGAAAAAGATCTCTTTAGACCATGATCAAAACTAAGATACAGTGTTTCAAATGGGTTGCTTGGGAGATGGTATCTCAGGGAGGGAAGGCATCAGGATGAGTATTTTAGTAAGGCTGCTTGGTGTGCTTGATTTGCTGGAGGGCACCTACCTTTTCATTTTTACCCAGTGAACTAACAGGGTGACATTACACTGTAAACTAATAATGCATCATCTCATATTGTGATGAGACCTGTCCACATACCACCGGTCAGCTAGCAGTCTTGGGTATGAATTCTCTTCAAGCAACAGGACCTGTACTGCTGATACATGTGTTAATGGAGGGGAGATACTTATCCCTAAAAGGCCAACTCCCCGAGCATCAGCCAGGGCTGTCAGCTGTGTTAATTACGGTAGTCAAACAGGAAATTGGAAAATGGAAGGACAAGCCCTGAACTTGCTTAGCGTGCTTAGGATTTCCAATGCATCTCAGAACATAAAGATGCCAGTGGAAACCCATGGCTCAGCAGCAACGTTGATCCAGAAGCATGTTCTGGTCGGAGGTCAAGTATTTGGAATGACTAGTAAAATGTAAACAAGTGGCCCCTCCACGCTAACTCTAAAATGTGAAGTAAACAGTAGTAACTCAATTTTTAATCATGTAAGTCACGGGTCCATGGTGACAGACTATCCTCTATCAGTGGTTATGCACTGACCTGAGCAGATAACTTGCTAAAACTGAACATCAACGTATTTCATATGTGCTGTGAACACATCTATCAAAATGCATCTCTACTAGACACATCTGAAGACATATAGAGTCATGAGGGATGCCCACAAGATTTACAAGGGGGCTGTCAGCTTATGAAAGGTAAGTCATCTCTCATTCTTTTCTTCAAAGCAGTTTCATCTTTCATCCGGCGAGATGCACATTCATCTTCCTCTGGGTGACTCCAGCCGCTTGCTGTTGCCCAAGGCTGACTTTTCATGTCTGCAATTCCAGGCTTTGTTTCTAATGAGATTTAACTGTGTCTCCCTTGTTCCCTTAGTGTCTCCTCCTATGTGCAGTCCTGTCACTCTTTTCACGACCTGGTTTAAAGCGCTTAAAAAGTGGCAACACTGTAAGTTCTGGCTCTGGCATAACAGGACACAGAGTGCTCCAAAATCCCCCTTTGGTGCCATTCTTTACAGCTGAGGCTTGCATGCCTGGCACAGCAGAGATCAGAAGTAACCAAAGTGCAGTCTGAGGGCATAAAATAAACTCAAGTTGTTTGTTCTTCTTCCATTCATGAGTTTACCCACTCACATGTCTGGGGGTCTATTATGTGCCAGAAACCATTCTAGGCACTAGAAATTTAGTAGTGGTGGGGGACAAGTCCCTGCCTTTAGGAGCTTACATTCTATAATAACGGGGTTCTAAGATGGGGATTTTCATTTAAATTATGATTGAAACAGAAGCACAGCAATTTAATGTTACAAATAATCCAATTAAAATTTTATTGAACAGATTAAGATACAGGACGTTTTCTCTTATCTACTCTTTTCCATTTGCCACTTGATTCAGAAGTCCCCCTCCTAAGGACTGAATTCGAGTTAAATTTGCTCTGCAGTTTGTAAAGGAGGTCCCCCAGGTCTCTTCAGTCATTCTGAATTGAACTAGAAGAAGCGATCACTCCAGAGGCACGGTTTACTATCTCCATGATGCTCTTATGCCTCATGTGACAGAGTTTCACTTAGAGCTTGGAAGAGGCAGGTAGGTGTGCATATTTATAAATGTGTCTGTGTGCATAATAACTATGGCCTTTACAGAGCGACTTGGGAAAGCCAACAATGACTACCTCCATTTCCTCTGTAAATTTAAAGAATTCCTTTCCTTAAAAGCCTACCATTTAAGAAGCCATGGGAAACTGACACACAGTAAAATTGTATTCTCTAGTCCTTACCTAGATAATCGCCGCAAAGTAATGACAGAGGTTTTAAATGGAGGTGTGTGATCCATGTGAATGACACGGAGGCAGGAAAAAGGTTTAAACACTGCTCAACAACGAGAACAAGTATTCTCCTAAATCTTAAAATCTCAACAATCTAGGCCAGGGTTTCTCAGCCTAAATACTACTGACATTTTGGGATAATTTCTGTTGTGGGGGGCTGTCTTGTGCATTGTGGGGTGTTTAGAAGCATCCTGGGACTTTACCCACTAAGATGCAAGTAGCCATAACCAAAAAAGTCCCTAGACATTGCCCAATGTCCTCTGGGGAACAAAACCGCCCTAGGTGGAGAACCACTGATCTAGGCCATTGTTAGGCTAACATTCTAGCATTTACCATTCAAAACCTCTATAAATATAAAATCCCGATTTAGGCAATTTCCTAAATTTCAGAAGAAAGTTGTGAAATAGAGATAATAGAATGATTGTGAGGATTAAATGAGTTAGATGTAACTATTTTGGCACATGTATCTCAAAAAAAATACTGCTGTAATTCCCACTACTCCTCACTCTTACTATCGCTACTATTTATGACCACACTACAGGACTGTGTGGTCAACTCTAACTAGGTTCCATTGTTTTGAATGAGCAACACTGATAACCCATGACAGGTGGCAGAGGTCTCCAGATTTTTACAACCATAAATCACGCCAGAGACCCTGCAAAGTAACCTGGGTGTGTCTCAGTAGAACATGTTTTTTTTTTTTAGCTGAGCCATCCTGCCACCTGTTGGCAGCGCAGCAGCAACTCAGCTCGGGCTGGGACTCGGACCGCTGTTGCTCAGAGCTCGCACTCTTGCGTGAGCTCTTAACCAACTGAGCCACTCAGCCGGCGCCTCAGTAGAACATGTTGATAATGACAACAAAGTTACTTAAATAAGTTAATGAATTCAACGGATAGGAAAAGAGCACCTCTTCCAGGTAATAGTTTAATTTTTCATTTACCATCTTCGCTTTCTCTCATTTCATTGGGAGACAGCATTTCTCAAACTAATGATGTTGGTAAAAACAAAACAAAACAGAAAGCACTGCCCGTGGTCTAGAAAGTTTAGAAAATGCTGCACAGAATAGATCCTTCTTGTTTGATTTTATAAGAAACATTAGCATAGTCAACAGAAGCTTGAAGGAAAGAAATCTGCTTAAGCTGGCATTAGTGAAACATACTACCATTTCAATTTTGGTCAATACTAGCCCATGGACATGCCATCTTGGAAAAATAGTTCTCATAGAATACAAAATAATATAGCACACATTCATGTATTCATCACCCAACTTTGTTAAATCTTAATATTTTGCCAGATTTGCTGTATTTTTTACTTTTTAAGAAACTAAACCTTAGAATAAAGCTCAAAAGCCAGGAATACTTTATTTTCCACTCTATTTCCTGTTTTTTGTTTTGTTTTGTTTTTAACTTTTTAAGGCTCAACTCAACGAATTATGACAAAGCAAACTCACATAAACACCACCAGTGTAGTACTGGTCAAGAAACAGAACAAAGACAGCCTTCCAGGGCCCCAGTTGAATTCTCTTTGCAAAGCACTACCACCTCCCAGCCTCCAAAGTTAATCCCATTATCTTGTATTTTTGTAATAAACATGTTCTTACTTTTCTTTCTTTTACCACCTAGAGATGCATCCCCAGACACCATAGTTTATTTTTGTTTCATTTAAGAACTTTAAATAAACAAATCACATAGTGTAATATTCTTTTGAGTGTGGCCTCTTTTGCTAAAGCTTATTCTTGTGAGATTCAATCGTGTGTGTAGTTGTAGTTCAGGTTGTCCTAGTATGAACACATAACAGTTGATTCATTCTACTACTGATGGACACTATTTCAAATTTATACCCATTATGGAAAATGCTATGAACACTGTTGTATGTTTCTTGGTACATAAAACAATATATATCAGTTGAGCATATACATAAGAAAGGAAATCCTGGTTCATCAGAAAAATAACTTCAGCTTTTCAATAGATAATACTGAATTCTCCTAAAGTGGCTGTTACTTTATATTCCAGCAGGCTGCGTTTGAGAGTTCTTGTTGCCTTGTCTATTTGCTGATCCTGGTAAATGCAGAAATCTGATGTTACTGCATCATTTTGCATCTAATTGATTAACCTTTTGAGTTTTGGTCATTTGGATAACCTCTTTGTTGAAGTATTGTGTGTCTCTTGACAATTTAAAAAAACTGAGTTATTTTCTTATTGATTTTTATTATTATTATGTTTCAAAATCTGATGTAAGGTGTTTATTGGATTTTTGTAACGTAATTATCTTTTTCTAATACCCGGCTTGCATTTTTACTCTTAATGACATTATTTTGATAAAATATGCTAATTTTAATGTAATCCAACTTACTAATATTTTCTTTTGCATATAGTGACTTTTGTATCCTCATTAAGAGACCTGCAGACGAAATTTTATTATCTTTCCCCTGCCCCTGGCTGTCGTTTGTTCTAAGTAGCTTTACTATGACCAGTCTAAAAGCTTTTCCTTCATTCTTTTATTAAATTGATCTTTGGGGTGTGTAGAAAATCTTTTGAATCTGTGGCTTTAACATCTCAGCAGTTTTGAAAAATGTCTCAGCCATTATCTTCAACTTTTATTTTTTTCCAGACTAACCTCTCTTATTCTGGGACTCCAATTAAAGCAATTTGATCTTATTGCATCTCCCCGTTTCTTACCTTCCCCTTTGTATTTTCATCTTTTGGTCTCTCTGTGCTTCATTCTGAATTCCACAGACCTATCTCCTAGTTCATAATTATTCAGCTGTGTCTGACCTGTTAATAAACCCATTCGTTAAGTTCTTAATTTTATTATAATATTCAGTTCTGGAATTTGTGTTTGGTTCTTTCTATACTTTCTTGTTCTCTGAAAACTGCAATCTATTTTTAATCACTTGAATGGATTAAGTAGAGTCATTTTATAGGATGTGCCTGATAAAGTCAGTATCTGTAACCCCTGTGGGACATGTGTGTGTTGCTGGTTCTCATTCATGCTGCTTTTCTCCTGGTGTGCCTAATTATTTCTAATTGTGTGCTGGATATTTTAGTTGAAAAATTGTTCACAGAAATAATTTGAAGACTAGTATGACAGTCTCTAAAAAGGATCTTTGCTTGATTCTTACAGGGACCTAAGGGGGCACTAACATTCTGAAATCACTGTACAGTTGACACTTGAACAACACAGGTTTGAACTGTGTGGATCCACATATATGTGGATTTTTTTCAATAAATATATTAGAAAATTTTTTGGATATTTGTGACAATTTGAAACAACTTGGAGACCAGTTTGCCATTATTAATGCATGAATCCTTATACCTGTAAATAAATATGAATTTCTTTTTCACATTATCTTTTCACTTTTGAAGTCTATCGTTAGTAATATATATAAGCCAATATTGATGTAGGTATTGACAGGTAGATGATTCCTCCCGTAAACAAACGATGTAAACTACTGATAAATACAATATGGTAGTGTAAATGTATTTTTTTCTTCCTTACGATTATCTCTTCTTTCATTTACTTTATTGTGAGAAAACAGTATATAATACATATAACATACAAAATACGTGTTACTCGATTGTTTATGTTATCAGTAAGGCTTCTGGTCAAAGTAGGCTATTAGTTGTTATGTTTTTGGGAAGTCAAAAATTATATGTGGACTGTGCAGTAGCTCAATGCCCCAACCCTTGCATTGTTCAGGGGCAACTGAAATCCAAATTCAAGGACTGAGATGATTGGATGTTGAGCTAGTCCCTGTGAGAAGAGATCAATTTCTGGTTCACACCTTGTTCAGGGCATGCAGTCCTTTAGGGATCCCAATCTAAAGTATAGGAGGATTTACTAGAGCCTCTTCTGCCACCCATTTTGGTGGGCCCCGGTCATAACTTTTGTGTCCCTAGCCTAACAAGTCCATGAAAAAAAGCAAGTTGTTTAAGACTAGAAACATGAGGGAGGTAGGAAGGGAGAGAGGGAGAGAGGACATGGTTGGAAAAATTACGGTATATACAATATTATGAAATATTATGCAACTACTAAAAAAGTATGAGTAAAATCTATCTGCAATAACCTGGGAGGGTGCCAAAACAACAAAAAATCCTCTTTATAAGTATGTATATGTGTTCATATGATTTTATGAATACCAAGCAAACTGTGGAAGGATATATTCACATTGACTGCCTTAGAGGGAAGGTGGGCTTAACTGGCTGGGGGTCCAAGTGAAGAGTATTAGCGTTTTCTGTGTATACCTCTATAACTGACTTATTCCAACAGGTCGTTATTTTGTAACTTAAGATAACCCAATTAAGTTTATAAAAATCTTATTTAAAACAGATTGTAGATCATAACAAAAGTCTTACCAAGTGTTCAGCTTATCTATATAAATCCTTCCTATTCCAATCAAACTTGTATTACTGCTGGGCCTTTTCAAAAGTCATTTTCATCAAGGATACTCTTCTAATATTAAAAAACATTAACAATCCTTCACTGTTTATAGGAGTAAATCCAAAATTAGTAAAGAGCACTAACATATGAGCCAGATCTGGGATCTAGTCCCGTTTAGTGACTACGGGATGTTACGGCTGTCACAATGAAAACGGGGGGCATGAGATGGAGGAGTCTGCTTTCAGATAACTATGGTATGTTCCAAGGCTATGTGGTTAGTGATTGAGTTACATAAAACTACATTTGGATTCTAACACTGCTACTTACTAGTTATGTGACCTTGAGCAACTTATTTATCCTTTCTTAAGTCCCAGTTTCTGATTCAATAAAGTGGGGCTAATAATATTGACCTTTCAGGGTTATAATAACCATTAAAATAATACATGTAAAGCATTTATCCATATTGTAACCTACTAAGTGCTGAATAAGATGGCTTCTGTTATTAAAATCTTCTTCATTCCATAGCCAGCATTTCAAGACCATCACAATCTTTTCCGCCACCAATATAGTTTTGAATCATTTAGGGCTTACTACAGGCCAAATACTGAGCTAGGACCTTTACATACACAATCTCACTCACTTTAATTTTTGCATAATAACCTTAAATTATATGAATTAATCTTATTTCATAGATTAAAAACTGAGGCTTAAAGGTTATGTAATTATTCTATGGTTATAATGTTAGCAAGTAGCAGTAGGAATTTATATTTAAATTTTAAAGTTAAAATTTTAAACCTAGAACTGTGAGGCTCCAAAACCAGTGTTTATAACCATTATGCATGCTTGCTGCCTCAGACTTGAACGTGCCTGGAATACGTTGTTCCTTCTCTATACTGCGCTTCCCATTCTCCCAGGCCCAACTCAGACTCTACTTGCTGAATCATGAAGTTAGTCACTCTCCCACCAACAGTGCGATTTCTTTTTCTCCCAACTTGATTTTTCAGTCTAAACCATCCACTCACACATCAACACATTGCAGTATCACAGAATACCTTGTGATTTTTTTCCTCGTTAACGCTGTTTTTTTCCCCCAATGGATTTTGAGTTCCTTCAAGACAGAAGATGTACTTTTTCCAAGTCCCAACAGACTTACCAACCTTAGACACAGTTACTCAAAAATACTGGTAGCATGATAGAATTTTGCACCTTCAGAGCGAGGCATGATGACAGTGAGTTGTGATAAAAGAAAAACTCAGATGTTAAAGGACAAACATTTCTGACACAAGTACCTTGGTAAGAGTACCAGGCAGAGGAAACACAGATGGAACATGGCAGCTTTATGACTGCAGAATAAAGGCCAATGAACACTAACCAGATGCTCTTTGGTCTCCCATCCTGTCTTGCCCTAGATTTGACAGGCTGTGGAGATTAAAATGGCTGTAGACAATGTAAAGAGAAATAAATCTAATAGTTTCTAAGAGAGAAAATGATCAGTTTTGAACCCTTTTTGACCACAACTATTCTATCATTTTCACTGAGGCTAGAATTAGAGCCAACATATTTTTGATTTTTTAATTTAATTAAATGGTTAATGAAAGCATTTGCTTTTTTCCTAAAAGATGACACTCCAGGAAAAAACTGGTTGCCCATGACAACAGTTTCAACATTCCCAATTTCAACCTTACTCAATCTCCCTCATATTGGATGAAACCATATGATGCCTATTTCAGTGTAGTCTCTGTAACCCCTCTAGAGGTGAGTATACAGTTTAGTAAAGAAAGACTCTTTTTATATAAGGATGTTATATAAGTAAATGCTAAAAATATATTCTCCCCTTTATGTTGCCCCAATAACACTTCTGGGAAGAATGTGTAGTGAGGGGAGAATATACCTCTTAGAGATTTCTGGTTTTACTCCTTCCTCTCTTCTTACCGTTACTAGACATCGACACATGTTTGCGTAAGCCACAGAGAAACTGGGTTCGTCAATAGCCTTCTCAAAGACCAGGTCAATGACTCCTTTCAGCCTCTCCTCTGTGTCAACAGTAAGTCCTGACACTTGCTTCATCAGTTGGTTGAACATCTGTGGTGTCAGTTTATTTAAGATACTTCGAACTTTTCTAAAAAGTTCCTAGAAGGGCCACAAAAAAGAAAATAGCATTATAGTAACCATGACAATACGATGCTTTCTGTAAGAATTAATATTTTGTTTATAATTTATAAGTTCAATTTCCCAAATTATTAACTAGTATTGTGAACTAGTCACAGAAATAATGAAATCCACGTATTTTTAAGAAACAGTAAAAAATTCCATCACATCTTTTTGACTACTGAAGAGAATTCTAGGCACTAGGTACATTCACACTTCATGAGTGGGAGTATTATTACACCTGGTAAATTTCTAAGGGCAATTTGGCTTTAAAACTGTGATGTACCCTTTGAACCAACAATTATACTTTTAGAAACTTATTCATTTTTAAGGGTACGTAAAAAAGATTTTAGCCACAATAACTTCCGTCAATAACACTTTATAGTAAATAATGTTCTAAAAACAGAAATTTGTCTAAATTATGGTATAATATAAATTATGGTATAGAATAGTAGGTAGGAGTTTTTTAAAATGATGTTTTAGAAACTGTCATTAAATTGGAAACGAAAGAGAACTTCCTCAACTAGAAAAAGGGCATCTATAACCCTATTTAATGATGAAACAGTGAA
The DNA here is from genome assembly GCF_001890085.2 of Hipposideros armiger. Classification (NCBI taxonomy): domain Eukaryota; kingdom Metazoa; phylum Chordata; class Mammalia; order Chiroptera; family Hipposideridae; genus Hipposideros; species Hipposideros armiger. Next base: position 1,227,905 of record NW_017731827.1, read on the forward strand.
TGCTTTTCCGTCAAGATTGGGAACAAGGTAAAAACGTCTGTTCTCATCATTCTTATTCAAAATCATACTAGAAGTCCTAGTGAGTGTAACAATGCAACAACCCATACAGATTGCGAAAGAAGAAATAAAGCTCTCTATTCACAGATGATATGATTGTCTATTAGACAATCATACGGAATCTATAAAAAGAGATACTAATACTAGAACTAATAACTGAGTCTAGGAAGGTTGTAGAATACAAGTCAATATACAAATATCAATTTTATTTCAATATATTAGCAACAAACTAGAAATCACATTTTAAAAAGCGCCACTTACAATAGCATCAAAAACCGTGACATAGTTAAGAACCTAACAAAATATCCATAGGAGCTGTATGATGAAAACAATAAATCACTGATTCAAGAAACCAAGGAGGATCTAATTAACTCGAGATCATATCATGTTCATGTATTAGAAGACTCATTATTGTCAATTTTATCAAGTGATCTACATATGAGGTCTGACAATTAAGTTCGCGAACTCACCCTAGGGGAAAAAAAGTGCTACCTACCTCATTGCTGACTATCACTACTGTCATCCTTAAAAAATACTCCCCTTAGGAAACTATGCACTGATGTCAGCGCCTAGTCCACCCTTCAAAGCAATTTTGGAACTCAAAATTTTTCTGGAATGTCTATCAAAACTGTCATTGTAATACCCTTGATGTCCTGAATGTCATCAAAATGTGTTCCTCTTAATATTTCCTTTATCTTCAGGTAAAGAAAGAAGTCATTGGGGGCCAGATCAGGTAAGTAGGGAGGGTGTTCCAACACAGTTATTTGTTTACTGGCTAAAAACTCCCTCACAGACAGTGCCGTGTGAGCTGGTGCATTGTCGTGATGCAAGAGCCATGAATTGTTAGAGAAAAGTTCAGGTCGTTTTTGTCTAACTTCTTCATGCAGCCTTTTCAGCACTTCCAAATAGTAAACTTGGTTAACTGTCTAGTTGGTACAAATTCATAATGAATAATCCCTCTGATATCAAAAAAGGTTAGCAACATCGTTTTGACTCATGGTTTGGACTGATGGAGCTTTTTTGGTTATGGAGAATTGGCTGACTTCCACTGTGCACTCTGACGCTTTGTTTCAGGGTCGTATTGGTACACCCATGTTTCATCACCAGCGATAACATGGCCCAACACATCGTCTTGCCTCTCCAAAAGGTATTGGCAAACTGCGACTTTCCTTTGCTTTTGTTCATCAGTGAGCTTCTTCGGGACCATTTTTGCACACACCTCTCTCATGCCAAGATTTTCAGTTAAGAATTTTGTTTATTGATGTTTACTCGGTCTGCTATGCTTCTCACAGTCAGTCAACAATTTTGATGCACAATTTGACAAATTTTTGCAATGTTTTCATTAGTTCTGCTCGTTACTGGCCGCCCTGACCTCTCTTCACCAGTGATACATTCTCTCCTCTCAGAAAAACGTTTAATCCATTTGTATACTGCCATTTTCTTCATGGCATTATCCCCGTAAACTTGGACTAACATGTCTCTGATTTCACTTCTACTCTTGCCAAGTTTAACAGAAATTTAATGTTTGGTTAGTGCTCTATTCAAGCTGTAATTGTGATGGCACACAAAAACACGAAACAACAATAATGAACGCCACTCAGCAAGACTCCATCACACGCCAACATGAAAACAGCTTGAGACACTGATATACCAAGGTTACGAAACCTTACCAAGCTGTTTGTACAGTGCTGCCAATGAAATGCATGGTGGCAAGTTCGCAAACTTAATTGTTAGACTGTGTATGTAAGATGACGAATGTTAACTAGACAGCACTCATTTTGCAATATATATATAGATATCGAATATGCATTGTACACTTGAAACTAGTATGTCCATTTACCTCATTTAAAAAAAATCTCTAGCACGAAACAACAAATTTACTGACAATCATTTATTCATTATAAATGAGTATCTACGACAAATTCTGTATCAGGTATAAATGAAGCCTAAGGCACAGTTATGTCCTTCCAGGCCATTGACATTTATCTGCAGAGACAAGATAGTTACAAGTAAAGTGACAGCGCAAGCACGATGGGGACTAGGAGCCAGAAAAGGGGGTAGTTTAGGTAGAAGAGAGGTCAGAGGCAATGGGGTAGGCAAGGAACGCCTTCAGAAGAAACTGAGAATTGGGCCAGATTATGGACCAAAAAAGCTGACTATAAGTGAAAAGGAAGGGGAGAAAACATTTTAGAAGTAATGACTGAGGATTTTTTGGGGGGGATAGAGAACAACAGGGAAAGATCAGAGGAGTAGTGTGCACTAGTTGTGCGTGAAAATGAAGTCTTAAATGATAGGCTAACAGTGAGGGTGGGGAGATAAAAATCAGTCCCTCAGGTAGATGAGTGTGGCAGCAGCAGTAGGAACACTGTATCAAAAGAAGAAGAGAGATGAAGCAGGGGACCCCAGTAATGGAACCACCATAGCAGAGTATGTGGTACGAAGGTGTCTAGACACATCATGAGGCAATCGTTTCCTAGAACTGCTTCAAGGAGAAGATGAAATCATATGACAGGAAGAATAAGGTCATTGGTGGTCATTCATAAAGTTGTTATAATACAGTGGTAGGAATGAAAGTTAGAGTGAAAGAACTTTCTGGAAGCGCAAAATGGAGGCAACAATAAAACCACTGTTTTGACAAACAGGAAAGAAACAGAATAACAATTAGCAGGTGTAACAGGTCAATGTGGGGTATATTATGCAGAGGAGAAGACTAAAAACTCTAAATAACAGAGGGAATGAAGCAAAGATGCTCCGTATTTAGAAGGTAAAGTATCAAGAAAAAGAAGTTGTATTAGCCCTAAAAAAGTCTGTTAATTCTGTCACTGAATTTGCTTTATCTATTCACCTTAGAAAGCTTAGCTAAATAATGATACCTTAAGTCAATATAACTATTCTAATGTGGACCCTGAGAAAGAAGATACCTACCAAGAAGGACTCCTGGTGGTTAACTGGCCTCAAACGTAAAAGCAGAGCCTAAGAGTTTTTTCTAAACAGAGACCTTTAACACAATCTGCACTTCAGGGAGAAGCCTGCACTAAGCTGCCTGCCTCCTGAACGGAATTGCTTGTCTGCACTATGTTCCTGCCATCTAAGCCAGCCCTTATAAAGGAATTGCTAGAATATTATTTCAAGAAATAGGACTGAGGCTTTCCCCATCCAATTGGAGATGTGCAGCTATATTGCCATCAGCATCTTCACTGACCAATCAGGACAGTGATTTTTGGACCAATGAAACTGCAAGGACTTGGGAGTCCCATTTGCACAAGGATGGACCAATCAGGAACCAGAGGCAGACACTTGTTTCTATATAAATCAGCTCCCCTCTGTTTCCCAGGTTGGAGCTAAAACTCCGATAATGAAACACCAAAGACATCTCATCAGACCAGAGTGGACAACAGTAGGTACAGCAGAGCTGTCTAGCTGGAGAGGGGCCTGGCCCCAGGGCCGCCTCACAGCCATGCTGTGTCATAATTGAGCTATCACACTATTAAGCTGTTCCACAGCTGTGCTGTTCTCACAGCCATGCTGTTATCACAACTGAGCTGTTTGTACTGAATAAAGTTTCCCAAATTGGGGATTCCTGTTGGTGTTGAATGGATGCCAACGACCATCTGTTGACACTAACGTTTCTGAAATAAAAATCAATAATGGGGAGAACTCTGTTAACAGAGTACAGAGAGGCACATTACAAGTCACAACAAATGGATTATTCAGTAACCACAACACCGTGAGTAACAATTTCTCAAAGCTTTATTTTTCCTCATTTGGAAAAAAAGAGACAATGTATTACCTAATCCCTCTTTGGTGTTGTAAGAATCTAATGAAATAGGGCATTAACATAAATGCCTTAAATACTAGAACAAGACATCTTCAATGATAAAGCTGAGCAGGAATTTTAACTATGTTTTGCAAGCCATTTAGTCCCCAAGTCCACTTACCATTAGGCATTTCCCAGCAGGATTGCAGGGAGGGATGTAGAAGGTATTATTTTTAAACACTGATATATACTGAGAAGAAATGGAGGGAAGATTGGGTACTTGATTGCAGTGAATCTGGAAAAGGATGTACTTAAGGACAAATTTCTGGGGCAATCACCAGAAAGATGGACAATGGCAAGCAGGCAAATAGTTTTGACAGCATGGCTTTGTGATAGATCACATCATCGTGGTCTTGACTTTGTATGAACAACGTTGTCGGTTAGTTCATTTGCTTACTATTTATTGAGTCTATGTATGAGGTTCTGGGTTGGTGTTGAATTAAAATTAAGGTTTATAAGGCACATCTCTGATCTCAGAAACATCATCATGAGTACCTAACTGGGCTCCAGGAACAATGCCAAGGGCTTTATTTTACTTCACTTAATCTTCACAATGGCCCTATGAGTAGGCAACACTAGTGGTCTTCATTTTACAGTTGAGATTAAGAAATTGTCTAACAGAACTTGCCTCAGTCTCCAGACCTGGAGCTGTTGACTGCTACACTAAACTTGGTGCTGAGAGGAAAAATATATAAGGAATCAGAGAGTGAAGTCGGTAAGTGATTTGTGATGCCTGGTTCAGGTATGGGTGTGAAGTTCAAGAAGAGACTCTAGTTATGGTGCCTGGGAGCAAAAACAACCAGATAGTAGAGGTGACCCAGGGATAGGAACTGGCACTATGTGTACAGCAGATAAAAAAGGCTTTACATTATTTGACACAAAAAACAATTTTGTGTGGATTAAAGGAATTCATTCAATTTACCCAAAGGAGCTCTGAGGGTAGGACAAAAAATATCCAATTTTATTCTAAAAGACTTTATTTATTTATCTATTTTTTTAGCTGAGCCATCCTGCCACCCGTTGGCAGATCACCTTGGGCGGGACTCAAACCACTGTTGCTCAGAGCTCACACTCTTGAGCAAGCTCTTAACCAACCAAGCCATTCAGCCGGCCCGTAAAAGACTTTAAAACAAGATGGGTTTTCTAAATTCTAACTAATTAGAAATAAAGGTCTGACAAGGAGACATAAAGAAATACACTAACTAGACTAGTACAAAGTAAACACCAAGAATATAAAACCACATTGTTAATAAAAGCAAATATGGATCTAAGCTTGAATGACAGAGGTCTAGGAAGTATGAATCCTCAAGACATAAGTGTCTGTTTTGAAAAGTACACAGAAAGCAATTTGAAGAGAAAATAGTTTGCTTGGTATCCAAGATGGCTTTCAGAATAATGCATTTATAATAGGAAGAAATTACCAAAAGTCTTAAACTAAGATCTCTACATATGTATTAATAGGACAAAATGACAAGTGAAACCAATGAAAACAGTACCACAATAATTCTAAAATAATGTTAGAATGTGCTTCTGTTCTCACCTGGGTTTTAATGTTTTCGGGATCCTCAGCTTGGCTGTCTCGTTTTTGGCTGGGCTTCCAGGCGTTCTCTGCCTTTTTCAGGTGCACGTCTTCTTTTACAGAGACGGTGATGATCTTCCTGGGCTCTCTTCTCTGGCCAGGTTGAGATCTCCGTGATCCAACGTTCAACAACTAGGACAAGAATATTCTTTATTATACCTACACAGAGTACTTATAAGTTACTGTCTCTGCTGTGCTACTCAAGTCAAGCCTGATGACCACACCAAACACGTCTAAGATGCAAAGATGGGTATTAAGCACTCAATTTAGATGTGCTCTTTGGAAGAGGGGAACAGGGGGACCTTAGAACACCATCAATGAAATGTTCTCCAGCACTGTGATTTTATATCCGGAAGTCCAAAATGAAATAATGTGATGGAAAATTATATTTGATAAAGCTTTCGTTCCTAACAAAAAGAGACTACCCTTAACTGAAGCTCTATTGTTCTAGTTGTGTGACTTTGGACAGGTCACTTGAATAATCACAGGCAATAATAATCACAGTTACAAATCTGCCTCAAAAACTGGGTTTCGAAACTTCCAGGGTGCAATACAAATACAACCCTACCATGAAAATTCTCTATGGCACAGATACCCAGCTTTATTGCAGATCTTAACAGATTCCTCTAAATTTGCTGAGCCAGAAATACTACAATAAGTTTTTCTTATATCATAAATGAGATGGCACTACATTGCTCCCTGAAAAAAATGGTCTCCCTCTCCTTGTGAGTTCGTTGTTCCTGCTAGAGTCCCACTATACTCATCCTGTTAAAACCAATATATGCTGGATGTCACACTGGTCATCAAATTAAGAATTGTTACTGCAAGGTAATGAAGTAGGTTAAAAAGTTGCATTCTGTGTATTACAATACGCATAATAGTTGCTACATTAAATGCTGGAAAATAATTTTGTAAGATTAAATATTTGGGTTGATAATAAGTCCTGCTCCTCCCAGATCGGCTGCATATTAGAGCCTTCACCTTTCTGATATATCATTGTCTAAATGCTGAATAAATATTGCCATTAGATTTCAAAAGAAAGTTTTACATAAGACATATAGACCAGAATCATATCTTACTTAATGCCCTCATGCTATTCTTTTGAATTCTTATAAAGCTTCAGAAGAGGAAGTAGAAACTTAAATGTCATACTTTATATACAAAGACAGGTTCTAAGAGAGACATGGTCTAAGGCCTAAGCCTTAAGCCTAAAAGCCTTTACACATTACTCATTCTCAGAATTATTCCCTTATACTTCACCATCTGCCCTAAAAGAAATGGCAGTATCAAGAATGTATCAGGGGCCGGCCGAGTGGCACGATCGTTAAGAACTGGCTTGGGACGCCAGAGGGCCCGGTTCAGATCCCACATATGAGGGCCAGTGACATTGCCCTCTACAGCTAAGATGCTGAACAACAGCTCAACCTGGAGCTGGGCTGCCGTGAGTCGCCTGAGACGGCGTAGGCTGCAGCCCCTGTGGCAGTGGGTTGCCATGGGCTACCGTGTGTAGCCAGCAGCCAGCCTGAGCGGCCAGCAGCCGCAGTGAGCTGCCGTCCAGAAGCCGGTGACTGATCTGCCTCACCCGGGAAGAGCGCAATGATGGTACCAACTTGGGCCAGTGAAGCAAAGTCCTCCACAACTAGACTGAAGAACAAAAGGACAGCAACTTGTCTGTTCCCCTTCCCCCAATTCCCCAGCACTGTTCCCATTCCCCCAATTCCCCAATAAAAATCTTAAAAAAAAAAAAAAGAACGTAACAGGATCAAAAGGTAGACTTTCCGGGCAATACACACCAATCTTGTCAAACACATCTAGCTAAGAACTCAGGACTACTTTGTAAACATTAAAAAAACTAAGGTCAGATAAATCCAGAGGTACCAGGCATGGTATAACTGAAAGAGGGCTAAAGAGGATCACGGGACTGGTAAAGTACTGACAGGGAACAGTTGAGAAACCATACAACACTACTATGAGAACGTTTATTTATAACTGCAACTTTGATATGGTAGTCCAGTCAAAACAATTCTGCTATGAAAATGCAGCAAACCAAGTATTATCTGGTTTTCATAATTCAGGTTCTATTCAAGTGTTCATTCAATAGGTTAATCTCTTTTTCAATGTTTGGATAAAGTCCAAATAAACCATTACATCACAAGCATTTAACGTAATCTGTGCATTTGCACATAAATATTCATTAAGGACAAAGGTTGGGGGATGTAATGAAAAGTAATTATGTCAAAATCATATAAGAGCCGCAGTATGAATAATTTGGGAATTTTAATCATGTTTGAATAAAGTCAGAAAATGGCTATTTCCAAAGAATACTACAAACATCAATGAATATGCCCTGGGATTTGAATCTACCAAGTAAATATGATTTATGCCACATCTCTTCATCTGCCTCAAGACCCACATGTGTGCATTTCAAATGAGCAGCAGAGATGTGAGAAATATTACTAAATAGATAACAACAGTGTTTCAAAGGAAGAAAACCTTTAAAAAGGTAACATAAATTGTTAGTCCAGGATAAAACAACTGAAATTATAACCCATGCGCAAGTGTTAAGACAAATTTAAAAATTACATTTGTATCTCTGGATATGACTAAGACAGATACTGTTCACATACTTATCCAAGTATACTGAGTTCCAAAACAGATTTGAGGTACTTCTCAATGCTTAACGTGCTTAATCAATTAATCTCTAATGTTCTCTTGACAACGGAACTCTGAAGTCCAAAGCTGCTACCTGTGAGGAACGTTACTGGAAGCAAGTCTCTTCACTGCTGAACTTAAGCTTTCTCATGTTTTAAATGCTTGTCCTACCTACAAGTTATTAAGAGAATAATGGCATGTAAAATATAAGGCATGTAAAAGAACCACAGAAACCAGGTAAGGCTTCTACCTTGCCAAAGGAACACTACCAAAAGAACAAAAAGAACTTTAAAGTGATATGTAGATTAGTATAATTACCTTTAAACATTTCATGTCCTCTTATCTGTATGTGAAAAACTTAATACAGTAAGTCCCTGACTTACAAACGAGTTCCATTCCGGGAGAACGTTCGTTAAGTCGGGTTCGTTCATAAGTCCAACAACGTGAGTCTTATACACCTTTGACACAAATGTACAATGTAAAGCCAATGGTTGAATGATTCATGTTATAAGAACAAGCAACGTGTACAATCTTTTCACGTTGGTCCAATTTCTCAATTATTTTCACTTTTGTTTCCATGGTTATTGCTTTGCGCTTCCCAGCAGTCCCCTCCACATCAACACTGCTTTCCCTCTTGCTTCCGGACATGCTGGGCTCTGACTGAGCACTGCACTACTGTACACTATCGCACTGTACAGTAAGCACACAGCGGCACAACTGTGACAATGTCCGGCAGACACGTGAGCTACTTCCACAATTTGTTCGCATCTATGAATGTTCGTAATGCAAGGTCCATTCATATCTGTGAAAGTTCACAACTCGAATGTTTATAAATCCAGGACTTACTGTACAAATTGTCAAAGTTACACAACATATAATGAATGACTTATTTAATAAACACACGAAATCTAGAATCCAGTGCTAAGAGTTATGGAGTATATAAAAAGAATTAAAGCCTAGCCCTTACTTGAAGGACAGACAAGCCTGCTTGATGGCCAGAAAAGGAACCTGAACGTATATTGTGCTGAGTCCACTAGTAAATGAAGAGTCAAAATTTGGGGTTGATTAATTAGGGAGCTGCATTACTTTTTTCCAGGTGAGCTGGAAATTTAAAATTTTTATGCACTTTCATATATTTTTCTTAAATATATAAAATAAGAAATTATACCCATCTGTTTTAGAATTTAATATTGCTGCTATCTCAGAGGCTATAACCTCAAACATCTTTGCTTACTTGGATAACCAAAGAAAACAGGACCAATATTTAACTTAATAATTTGTAAAGACAGACAACCAAGTGTTCCTTTAAGAAGAGAGGGAAAGATCATACGAGTTCAGGAAACCTCTCTCCCCTTAACATTTTTGTAACAGCTCAGCTAATCACAATGTTAGCTAAAATGAATATGAATGGCAAATTACTAGTCTAGGTCCATGACCCTCGCTCAATACATTTCCTTTGGTGTACTCTCTGTGATGTCTGCCAACAGATTACTATTAAAATACCACAACTGGTGCCAGCCAAGTGGCTCAGTTAGTTAAGAGTGAGAGCTCTAAGCAACAGGGTCGCCAGTTCGATTCCCACATGGGCCAGTGAGCTGTGCCTGAGCTGAGCTGTCGCTGAGCTGTCATCAGGTGGCAGGATGGCTCAGCTGGTGAGAGCACAAGCTCCTAACAATAGGGTTGCCAGTTTGACTCCCGCATGGGATGGTGGGCTACGCCCACCTGCAACTAAGATTGAACATGGCACCTTGAGCTGAGATGCCCTGAGCTGCCAATGGGCGGCCGGATGGCTCAGTGGTAGAGCAGGGGTTGGCAAACTTTTGAGACGGAAGAGCCGCTAGGGGTCAGCAAACTGTGGCTTGTGAGCCGCAGGCGATGACGTAAAATTGAAAATGAAAATAAAATTATCATAGTTTCATTTATAAAAAATTTAAAGGATATTATTCACAGAATGGTGATTATGTAAAAATATATTTATGGCTCTCAAATAATTTTTAAATTGTTGTGAGGGACAGGACTGGCTTTTCCAGGGGTCGGCAAACTTTTGAGACGGAACGTACCCAAAGAGCCACATGTGGCTTGCGAGCTGCAGTTTGCCGACCCCTGGGTTAGAACATGTGCTCTTAGCAACAAGGTCTCTGGTTCGACTCCCGCATGGGATGGTGGGCTATGCCCACCCGCAACCAAAGTTGAACACAGCCACAAGCTGTCAACGGGTGGCCAGATGGCGACTGGACTTGGAGCTGAGCTAGCTGCGCCTTCCACAACTAAGATTGAAGGACAACAACTTGGCTATTCCCTTCCCCCAATTCCCCAATAAAATCTTAAAAAAAACAAAAAAAACTACAACGGCCAAGTAATCTGACTTTTCACAAAATACATACAGAGATGATACTACCTAGGTGATTCCAACTGACATGCACTTCACTGTCCATCAAAAGACCTTTATATTTGAAAATTGTATGTAAATGCATATGATATGTTAACACAACTGCTATGCATTAAAAATATTTTGTAACAAGTTTGTTGCAGGAAAGTTTGTACTGGGAGTCATAGCCACGTAAGCCATATTATGAAGCATAAGTAGCAGATATTAAGATCTTTGGGTGGGGCCGGCTGAGTGGCGCGATGGTTAAGAACTGGCTTGGGACGCCAGAGGGCCCCGGTTCGGATCCCACATATGAGGGCCAGTGACTCTGCCCTCTACAGCTAAGATGCTGAACAACAGCTCAACCTGGAACTGGGCTGCCATGAGTCGCCGGTGACGGCATACAGCCCCTGTGGCAGTGGGTTGCCATGGGCTACCATATGTAGCCAGCAGCCAGCGTGAGCGGCCAGCAGCCGGTGATTGATGGGCCTCGCCCGGGAAGAGCGCAATGATGGTGCCAACTTGGGCCAGTGAAGCAAAGTCCTCCACAACTAGACTGAAGAACAAAACGACAGCAACTTGTCTGTTCCCCTCCCCGCAATTCCCCAGCACTGTTCCCATCTCCCCAATTCCCCAATAAAAATCTTAAAAAAAGAAAAAACAAAAAACACTAAAAAAAAAAAGATCTTTGGGTGGTAATTATTTATAAGCCAATTTGGAAGCTGGCAAAAATGACTAGAGAGGTACGGAACCAGAAATTATGAAGAGTAGGGCTGCTGGTTTTTTCCAAGCAGCATTATTGGTTTTCCCTTTTTACATGTTAGCTATATATGTCCTATGAAATTCCCATCTGCATCTACACCAATAGACTGCAGTAAAATGGACAGGTTAAGCAGAGAGTGTTAGCTATGGCAGAAGCAGAAGAATTACTTGCATTAAGGCAATAGATCACAGCTGCACTTAAAAATTAGCTTGTAGCACATGACAGAGCTATTTAAAAAAAAGCAAATTAAATAATTAAAGCTGATGTTTTTGGAAACACTACAAAATCTCCATAATGGCTAGTTTCCAGTCATATTACTTTGAGTGCACCAAATAACTCATTTATCTGATAAATGTAGGCATCCAGATTAGTGGGCAAACATACACTGTGATAGCTACTTTTAAAATTCATTTTCTAACTTCAATATTTTAAAAGAGATCCAGTTTATTTTCAATACATAGTGTTTCCATTTTGCTATACCAATTATCAGATAACAGCAACCTGGTAATGAAAAGTGACAGTATACACTGTTAGAAGAAACAGCAATTCATACCTTCTACAAGTGACATATGTACAAAATTGAGCAATGTGATAACCACAGATGCTGTTAACCAAAGATTATTCAAAATGACATCAACATTACTTCACATGTTTGGCAAAACAAAGCTATCAACCAAAACTAAACTAAAACAAAAAGCAAACACTAACAGAAATATAAATTTAAAACACAAAAAAGGGAAAATGATAGTGAAAAATAAAGTGTAAAATGGTTTCTACAAAGCTGATTTCTAAGGCTTTCTGGTGAGGTAATTCAAATTTTAGAAAAATTTTATTTTGGCATTTAGAGAAAACAAAGGTTAAATTTCAAACCTGCATGAGAACAGAATAGTACACACACAGAGGTCTTTAAGATGTTGATCCTCGATAAATATGCTTCACATGAAAGAGATTTTCTGTAAGTTTTATAAAGCTTCCAACACGCTGTAGGCATTTAAATATTTTCAATCAGACACTAGGCAAACGGTCAAATAATTCAAATTCCTACAAAGTGATATTTGTCTTTAGACAGTGTACTCTTATTTCAAAGCAGGAATCAAAAGTTGCCTTTCTAGAAATGAAAAGGTGATGGGGAAATAAAAACTGTCACCTTATATAAAAATATCTTGGCATACATGAAAGTCTTAACAGGGTGATCTGCAAATGTACATCAAACCCACGCTCCTCAAAAACCTTAAGTGCTTTCTATGCCATTCCAGCTTGGAAAAAAGAGGTATTCATGTCATTGGCAACTTTCCCCCATGCTTTCTCCAAGTCTACACAGCATGGAGTAGGCAGAGCCTGCCAAATTCTGCACAGTGCAGTGCCCCAGCCTAACCCTAACTCCAATGGTGATGCCACTTCCACCGCTGAAGAGCCTGCCCCTGGGGGTGGGTGTAAATGCAACCAGCAGTTTACTATGCTGCACTCTTTTGTACGTGCCATTTGTTCATATTTTGACTTCCCAAGCTACAGTAAGTGATAAAAGCAAAACATAATAACACCATAGACTATCATTAAAAAAAAAAGGATTCAGCGCACCCCTAGAGGCAGGCTCTTCAGGGGTGGGTGCGACATCGCCAGTGGAGCACAGGCTGGGGCTTTTCTCTGTCCCAGAATTGGCAATCCATGCCTGCTCTGCACTTTGCCAATCTGTAGAAACAAAGACAGAGATGCCCATTAGCTGAACGTCATCAGAGATCTTGAGTAGTCAGGATATCTCAAAACAAAATAGGAATCCTTTTTAAGATTGGCTCTATTTTTAACCCATTTGCAGATCATGTCAACTGAAAAAATATGGAAAAAAAAAATCAAGACCAGCTTCTTTCGAGTAAAAAGAACTCAAGTGCATTCTTTATTTCCTTTAATACTCTTATGGAAAGGATAGTCTTCGCCTCTTCTACTTCTTGGTTAGACGAATCAACGAATAAGGCTGCCCTCCTGCCGTTAGACAAGACGTCATGAAGTCTATGATAGTTTCTAACTAACTGGGTTGTAGGGAACTTGCACTTACAGGTACACCTCTTCCACCAGGGGTTTGCCTTCCAAAGTCTGCAAAGGCAGGCGTAAAATCTGGTCCTCGAGGCAAAATCCGAGCATCCAGGTTTCGCATTGGCAATTTGGGTTGGTTGATCTGCGTGAAGAAGCAAAGGCAAATTTAGCCCATGTTCCATAGCATTCAGTGCCACAGAGACTGTAACTTAGACTGAAAAGTTGTATCCACTGAAATAGTAAACATGGGTTTCTTGAACCAGTGAAAGTCCAATGTGAACCTTTGTTAGCTTCTTCTGGGTTAGCCTCTAAGCCCTTAGGTCAACAATGGTTTTCTGGTGCTCCAGGACTGATTAGGCCTAAAATTCCCAAGGGGAGGCAAGATACAATCAGTGAACACGCTAACTAGACAGCTAGGACCAGCAGAATGACACAAGACAAGCTATACTGAGATTCTACGAACTAGGGACAAATTTTAGGATTGTCTTCCAGGGCATTCGCCAGGACATCAAAGCACCTGCCTATAAGAATCCTGCTATTGCACATCCTGGTTTTGATGTTGTTGACTTACGGTTAGTAAAGCATGTATTTTAAGTGAACATATCAAAAACAGATGTTTCATGTGATGTCTCATTTAAAATCTCACTTTGTCTGCTTCATTCATCGGATATCTTGCTTTGTGTAGGCACAGAACACACACAACTCTAGATTCAGCAAAGCTAAGTAGCTCAGCGACAAATCAACTAATGTTTGGCCACAGTCGGAACCAGATAAGGTGGCAAACAGGATCCTTCCTGTTTTCTAAAAGGCTATAACAGTGGAAGGATAATCTAATTCAGTGGATATAACACTTGCCCTCTGAAGTACTTCTGCAGCCTCAAATTAGCACCACCAATCATTCATCTGTCCTCACTTAAGTACCTAAGAGAAAAGACTTGGATATCAAGAGATATTAGAAGACTGTTTCTCTAAGAGAGTAAAATAATACAAATAAGGCCTGGGTAAGCAGCTGCTAGAAATCTTAGTAAGAGGTGGATTTCATTCCATACGACAGTCACTCTCTATTTGATTACAGAGTAGTTCCTCTTCAAAACAAGAATACTGCAAGCTTAGTCACGGGCACTGGCTCACCATTGATTTACATGAATATTGGGCAGACAAACATCTGACTTTAGTCCTTCTAATTTAATAAACAGACAAAATAAACACTGTACTAATTTTCTGTATACACCATTAAGATCAGATGTAAAGCTAGAGGGTACCTATTTATTTGGGGAAATTTTGAGATGCACGTTATTTGAATTATGTTGACTCCTACTTAAGTCTGATCTGCCCACATACCTTCCTAGGCTTCTAACCTGCCCCCAGTGCCTTTCTGATTTCACGCTGAGGTTTCAGAGCAGCGGGGAAAGAGCTGTGTATCGCTTTAGCTGTATTAGCCCAACAGACACACAATGTCCTCCTCATCACTAGGAAATAGCCCTAATAAGCAGATAATAAAACTTAAAACTTCACCACTCACATATGGGCCAAACCCCAATATTACTGTGGTCTATAAGAAACTCAAAATCCAACAATGTTTAGGGTAACTCTAATTCTTAAACATTATCTATTTTAATTCAACTATCATTTGGTCTAACAATTTCTAAAAATTGCTCATACTTCACATATTTGCATTAAGAATAAAAACCAGTTCCCAACAAAAAGAGACATTTTTCTCTGACTACGCAGCTTACCTTGTCAAGAACCACATCACTGATGGGAGGAAGGCCCTCTGGTTTCTGTATGCAGGCTGGCATGAACTGAAAGTCCAATAAAAACTCCCTGTCATACTGCTTCTTGCCTTCAGTATCAGCAGGCTTCCAGGATTCTAGAAAGAGGGGTGTAGGCAGGCGACTGTCTGTAAGGTCACTGTATGTATATCCAGTAAGAATACAGACCAAATGCCAGTATTTATATCACCATAAACACACACACACACAAAGGAAACACTAAGCTACAGTCAGAAAATGTCAGGTAAAGATTTTAAACTGTCATTTGTTTTTTTATTCTTTCTGGATACCTCTGGATACTTACTTTAGTAATCTGAAGTAAGTTGGTATAGGAACCACTTCCTGTACACAATAAGCAGCCTTTGGCCAGGGACGTCCATTATCCTCATTAAATAAACTACCAAGCCTATGAACACCTCAGAAATAAGGAATTTGATGACATTCTTGGTTTCAAGGGGGTAGAGGGGTGGTAGATGAGGGTAAAGAGGATAAATATATGGTGATGGAAAGAGAACTGACTCTGGATGGTGAACACACAATGTGATAGATGATGTATTACAGAATTGTACACCTGAAATATATGTAACTTTGAAAAACAAAAAAATCTATGTAACTTTGCTAACAATTCTCACCCCAGTAAACTTGAATTAAAAAAAGAAAAGGAGGATACTTTGATTGTTCACTTGGAAATGTTATTTTGGAGGAAAACAGGGAAAAGGACACAAAACACAAAAACAAATAACTTATTTAAGATTCTGAAAAGTCTAAGAAGCTATAGAATTTTCCCCCCCGACTACAGTTTAATCTGAAGAAAATAAAACAAAAGTACTTGCTTGTTGAGCCAACTAAACTGGGAATGCACATATCTTTCTCCAAAAATCCTAACACTAAACATACTTCATAGCTAATATCTTTAATAGACTTTTAACTTAGTGTTTTGCTGTAACACTTGCTTTGCCACTATTACTGCTGGTATAGCTATCACTATAATCCTACTCCCATTACACAGAGTTGGAAAATTTCCTGAAATTTTTATTAAATAATAAAACCAAGTCATAATTTTTTTCTTTTAATTAGCAAAACTCGCGTCAAACTCAGGCCCCAGCTACTTCATGAGAGCACACTGGGTCCTCCTTATATTAGTGGTTCTTAACGCATAGGTCATAAACTCACTGATGGTCTGTGAGGATTTTGCAGTTTTTGACCAAATCCTTATTACCTTATTACATTTATTAAAAGGCAGTTTACTGGGATCTAAACTTTAAATTGCCTACCCCCCACCCCCCCAATTACTGCTTGTGTATATACTACAGGGGCAAAAGGCAGTTACTGGTCAACATAGTTGGGGCCTACAGCTGTGCACAGTTTTCTTGCCAAACTGAAGGATAAAAATGTAACTGACACAGTCCTAAAAACGACAAGTGTCTCAATTTCCCAGAAGGATTGGTGGTGGCCACAAGTGGTTGGTGGTATGATACAAGCCTGGATGTTTAGAGGTAATTTCAGTACGTTGAGTCATAAAGTTAAAAAACATTACAACTGTATAATCTTACAATTTCATTAAGCCCATTAGCAGCAGTTTACTGGTATTACAGTATATTAAGGTGGTATCAATCAGTTACTTTGAAACATGTTTGACTGCAACTCACAGTAAGAATATAATGAATTCATGACTCAGGACAAGCATAAACACACATATAAAAATAAAAATAAGAATTTCTCAAAGCAGTATTACCTTCACTACATGCAATGCCCTGACAGTTTTTAGTCTATTCCCCTTTATAAAAAAATGTTGGTTGTAACTCACTAAATTGATTACATCATCTATTAAATGGATTTAAACTGGCAGTTTGAAAAATACTGTTCTGGATTATTTTTTATACGTTTTTTTGTTCTGGATTATTTTTGAGGTCTGATATTTTACATTTAAATCCTACCTCAATGCAGAAATCACCCAGATTGGGCAGACTAAGAAAAACGTCACCTATCCCAAAACTTTCTATCAAAGGAAATACCTTTCCCCACCACACCAAATATCTCCACAACGCCAAGTCAACCATGGCTTACGTAGTGCTGGGACAGAAGTTTAATGCACTTGATGGTGTCTCAAGATGAAAGGTCCTCTAGGGTTTATCATGGATTTCATAGGGCACGTCCCATACTACAGTGCAGTAGCCCAATCACACTTTTTCTGACTGATTATTGGAGTTCAATTCTACTGAGCACTTTCTTTCAACAAACTGGGTTCAAGGCTTGTGAGATGAGGAGTACACTCTCTCAGGGACAGTCATATCAGAAACGTCCCTTTCAGTTAGAATGAATAAAACTGAATTTCCTCTGTTCAAGTCCACAGGCCTAGTGCTGACTGATCCCGAGCCAGCTGCACGTCCAATGCCAGGAAAAACAGAATACCAGCATCAGATATCACTTCCACCCACACAGAACCCTCTGGATTTGCTAGTCACTCGCTTACGCCTGATGAATCTATTCTGTAAACATTCCACTGTGATGAGCCTCTTCCTTCGATCCAGTATTTCACTATGAGGAGACATTTCTCTAGGGTTGCAGTAAAGGGGAGAAGGAAAGCTGGACACAGGAGGGCAGGGATGGACTTACCTGGTTTGAATGGGAAGGTGACCCCTTCACCTGAACTGTCAGTGGAGCCTGAATTAGCATCTAGTGCTTCCCCCTCAGAAACACTCTCAGCACCGTTATGTACAGGCTCAGCTGCTTCTCCGTTCTCTTCCACAGCTTTCCCCTTTTTTAGGTCTGAGGAGTCTCTTTCAGGATGAAACCCTTGGCTCATTTTATCCTGTTCGGATTCAAGTATTTTGTCACCTGAAAGCTCCTCTTCAGCTTTAGGCTAAAGCATAAGGAACACAGAGGTTACATTTTTTTCACTGGTGTAAATAAACGTGAAGACTTACACCTATCCCCAAAAACACAGGAAAGAAGACACGTCACTCAGCGATTCCTTGAGTTCAGCATATGGCACTAGTAAGTTTACTTAACACTTTTCTCATTGCATCGCCTGGAATAAAGCAGACAATTCAAATGGCTACTGACATGCTTTAACATGACTAATGAAATCTAAATGTACCAAAGGTTAGAATGGAAAGAACTGTTAATCCTTGGAACTTGATGTACGTGGAAGAGCCCTAGTCAGACATCTAAATCAAGCACACCTACCCTTACCACCAAATCTCAGCAAATATAAAAAGAAACACTACAGGGTTTTTTTGTTTTTTTTTTTCTTGGTGCTGTCCTCGGGCTACGAAATGGAGAGTTCGATAAATAGTTTCAAGTATCTAAGTCCCACAAAGCTGATCATCTCTCATTTTATAAGAAAGCCACTTGTAGTTAAAAAATCTATTTTGTTTATTGGTTCTTAGAATTCTCTGAGGCTGTGACCTTATTCAAACTGTATATGGAAAAATGCTTGGAATATATCCCCCTCGGAGGAAATCTGATGCATCCTATCTATTTTTAAAAGGCAAAATAGAGTTGAAGTTATTCACCAGATTACTTCTGACCATTTCAGTTTAAGTTACCAAACAAAAATGGATTTCTTAAGGGCCTTATGAACCATCAGAACTCCTAAGGCAAAGTTCTCCATGAACTTTAAGTCTATTTCTTTTTCACAAAGGGTCAATACTCTGAAAACAATCTTTGGGAGGAAGCACTTAGGGGAAATAAGCATTTCAATTGATAAATTCATGATAAGAGAGTCAAAATTACAGGCTCTGTTGACTGGGTCAACAGAGGATTGTAGAAAAGAATGTTATATACATCAGAAAGTGGTTGCCCCAATTGATTCATGAAATTATGTGTTGGTTTTAAATTAAAAGAGTTACAAACCCTACTTTGTTACATAAGTGATTATAACAGGTATAATACTAGTAAATGTTCTTCTACTATATGTCAGATCATGCGGAAAGACAATAAATTTTAAATATTATCAATATAAACAGATGGTTTTTAGGCTTTGTTTTTAAAATTGAAATAAGTTCATATGCACACACACACACCCACACCCACCCACACACCCAGCTCCCTGAAAAGGAAGGCAAAAAAAAAAGGCTGAAAATGACTTCTTTTTGTAAGATATGGCAGAAAATAGGCATCTTTTAATCTTTGAGAAAAAAACAGATATACTAAGTTTGAATCATGAATTAGCAGCCTCACTTTTTCTTATTCTACACTCTAATATAGTCTAAATTAACTCATAATGACCTAGTACTACCACTTTATAATTAAGTACAGGTTATTAAGAAGATCTTTAATAATTTGGCATGTGAGTCTGTAAATGGTACTTAAACTCATTAGGCAGCAGTATAACTATACTATACAATTATATAGAATTCTTATTTGGATCTTGTTAGAATGTGAAAAAAAATGCTACTTTAGAGAAAAAAAATATACTGGGTATTCTTCTCTACAGAGGTTGTAATAATTGAAAAAAATTCAGAAGAAGAGTATTTTATAACATGTGACTATTATTAGAATTTCAAATTTTAATGTTCATCAATAAATACCCTAAAATAAATGACAAAGAGATCCATTTTTGTTTGATAAGTTAACTTGTATTTCTTGGAAAGTTAATTTCTAACTGGAAAAATCAGTATAAAGAAACTTGTTCCATGAAAAAACAAACCATAATTCAGAGGACAGAATCACTAAGGTGTCTGAGACACATTGCTGGGAGGGATATTTTTCAAGGAAATCCTCAAAAATAGTGCATTAAATATTTATGATCATTTTTCCTTCAGCAGGATGAACATCTATTTAACTAGTTTGCAAGTGTCTAACAGTTCCTAAATTGTTTATTCAGAAAGCCAGACTGAAAAAACTTAGCACCTTATTGACTGGACTGGGAAAGGTGAACCTTTTACAGGAACTTGTTAAAGAAGAATTTAGTTGACAAAACTGCAGCTTAATGCATGAGTTTTTGAAGGGCTAAAAATCAGACGGACAACTATATAATGAATGAAATATCCTAAAAATTTTAAAGAAATTTTAAGATGCCTTGACTAGCAATTTTAAGAGGAATCATCTTTCATTTTATCGTTCTAGGCTATAATTTAAAGAATTTAATAAAATATTTGCAATTATGTAACAACCCAATATATTCTCTAAAATATGCTGATACCTGAAACACATTCTTTAAAAAGCTGAGAAAAATCTTCCTAAGGAGAGCTTGACAATCAGTGAAAATGAAGACAATGACAACCAGTATTTATTAAACTACTCTAACAAATGCTTCGTTTTATGAAAAGGGACTAGGATGTCTGAAAAAAGTCTGTGGGCAAGTGACCAAATACCTTTTTATTGTACTTGTAAACTATAAGGTTAAGAAAAAAGTGATTGGTTCAAAATGAGTCAACACAGTTCTCAAGAATGAAGAGTAATAATCTAAAGCAGGTTTTTAGCAAACTATGGCCCGTGGGCCACATGTGGCTCATTATCTATTTTGTACAGTGTGTAAAGAATGCTGTGTACATTTGTAATGGTTGAAAAAAACTCCGAAGAATATGTTACAACACGTGAATACAATGTGAAATTCAAATTTCAGTGTCCGTCAATAAAATTTTATTAAAATACAGCCACACTGATTTGCTTACACTTTGTCTATGGCTACTTCTGCGCTACAGTAGCAGAGTTTAGAAACTGTGAAAAGGATCATACAGTCCAAGGAGCTTAAACTATTTACTATGTGAACGATAAAGAGTGTGCCAATCTCTGGAATGGTGGTCTACCCATTTAATATTCAATAGTGCTTAGAAATCGAGCCACAGAACAAAGGAACATGAAGCATAGAAGAAAATGAATAAAAAACAGCTGAATCTAAAGAAACCAGTTTATGAAGCTTGTACAGCCATTACCAGGCATATATGTGACCCCCTTGCCTCTGGAAGTTATTTTATTCTCTATAGAAGCCAACATTTTCTTATTTAGCCACAAGAGGAGTGTACAACTATTTGCACCTCTATAATTTACTGTCAGTTCTTATCCTTGATAATCACAATGAAGTCACACCTATGAAACAGTTTAGTGGTTGCTATGGGACTAACTGTGACACAACAGAGCATCATGAAAGAGCAATAACAGGAGCTGCCTGGAGAGGGTAAGAATTACAACTAGACAGAAAGGCCTTAGGAAATAAATGTATTTAAAGTTATTTTAAAATAATTTCTACATTTTAATGTTATCATCTTAGAAATGCAATGAAAATCATTTGAATGGATGTAAGAAGAGTTTGGGAAAAAAACCAAACCCACAGAGGTTGTTTATATTACTATTCATTTATAAGCTTCAGTCCATAACACTAAGGACGTCAGGACTGCAGACTACGAACTTGGGAGAGCACTCCTTAGGACTAGAGCTGCCCTTGTTTCTTCCTCACATTCTCTGGACCTGGCATGCTCTGACCCACAGCAAAATCTGGTGTGGCTTCGTTCAAATAAACAAGCCATATGTGCCAAGTTATGTTACTGAGATGCAGTTAAAAGACAACAGACTCACAATAAATGTCCCTAAAATGTACCTGGTGATTTCTACCACCATTGCTAATAGGAATTTGAAAAAACTGTCTCCATCTTTCCTTACCAGATTAGTCTTCCCATTTGGTTAATATAAGAAAAAATTCAATTGAGGGGACCAAGGGACTAACCAAAAATTAAACAATAACTTATGTTTGCCATCTTAGAAGAGGTATTTTGAAAGAGACAAAAATTCAATGAAGTTGAACATGCTATTAAAAATCTTTTCGAATTCTGCAAATGGACTTTTAAAAAAATCAGACTCTGAGCTTAATATATCGAGTTGTGCTTGCAAAACAGTATCTCAAGGAAGAGCTCTAAAGCCACTCTTGTCTCACGAAATGGTGCCACTGTTCTGAAAATGGGCTAAAGAGATTTTTACCGCTGCCCCTTACCTGCAATTCTGCTTCTAACACCTCTTCAGTGGTTCGGGTCCGATCTTTTGGTTTCTTCCACATCTTTGGTGCAGTTATAGCTGTCTGAGCTGAAATACAAGAGCAGGATACCATTACATCCCACTGCAAGTCAAGTTTGGAAATATTAAGTCTAAATGATACTAGTATTTAAATTTCGCAGAACAAAGGAGGGCTTTACCCATACTGAGGAGATAGATGGATAATAAAATGAACAATTGTGTAGTTGTGGCCCAGAGACTGCAACGGCAAATATCTTAGGCACAAACTGTTCCCATCAGCTCATGCAGCTTTCCAACAAGTGGTCTAGTTTCCTCCTACTTCATGGTGAGGACACACCTAGGCACGTAATTCAGTATGCGGTGAGTTATATAGATAGGAAACTAATTCAGTATGCGGTGAGTTATATAGATAGGAAACTGGCCTACCAGCCAATTCTAGACATGGGTCTGCTTCTAATATTGATTAACTATGAGTGATCTTGAGCAAGTCATACTTCTCAGGCCCCTGCATATTCAACTAGAGAGTGTAAGAGTGAGATTAGATAATACGTAAGGTTTCTTTAAGCTACAAAATATATTTCAGATTGTTTTTAAAAGCTTTCTAGACAAAAGGACAGTTTGAGGTTTCATTAGGCAATATTCTACAATATTCAGTTCTCATTTCAGATCAGTACTGTTGGCCTAGCCTTTTATACTGCTAGGTGAAAACTAAGAAAAGAGGTAATTTTTACTAAATTATTCAATTGTATCAGAAGTTCTAGATAGACTATTAAGCTTACAAAGGCTTTTTCCAAATTCATCTCTTACAAATTCTAAAAAATCATTCAACACTTGGATGTACAATTTAAAGTCAATTTAAGCATCAGATAACGAATAAATGTATGAAAAGGATCCTACAGAAGGCAACATGTGAGTCAACAGATAGAAACGAGGTCTTACAGGCAGATGGGTCGGGAGAATCAAAGAGGAGCCACTTAACAGAGACACTATCAAAAGTGAACAAACACAAAGCTGAAGGGAACCATCCACAGAAATAAATATAAGATCATTCATCGAGATTGAACCAACTAATCTCTCTAGGATAGCCTCAAATCTTTTTTGAGTAGAACATCATTTTCGGAAACAACAAAAAGGAGACACTTAACACATTTCTCAAAATTACTGTGCCATCATAAAAAACAACAACAACAAAATAAAACCCTGTAAACTCCTTTGTGACATACACCTCAAAACAGTTTTTTTAATCCTTCCATTCAGGGACTATATAGTGAACAAGAAAACATCATTAGACCAGCTGTCATTCTTCTTCTGTGGCCTACTCAAGATAAACCATTTTCTCCAAGTATGGAACTCAGATTATGGTAAGTGTGGGTGGGGGGTTTAAATTTGCTATTGCCTCACAGTCTTATACTGAATACATATATTCATGTATGTACCGTATTTGCCGGCATATAAGACGATTTTTTGGCCCTGAAAAATATGCCTCCAAGTGGGGGGTCGTCTTATACGCCAGGTACACTTCAGATAGACTGCCCATAGTGCTTGCCCCGTGCCATAGTGGCCTCCCGATGCCCGCCCACTTCATTCCACATACCGTTCAGGCATCAGCAGCGCTGCTGGGTGTATGCTCGGCTGTTATGCGATTTTGCTGTTATGCGATTTTACCACACTCGCAAAATCGCACACAGCCGACCATACACCCAGTATGATAGCACAAAATCGCGAATCGTGATACCATACTGGGTGTATGGTCGGCTGTGTGCGATTTTGCGAGTGTGGTAAATTCGGGTTACCGTATATTTCTTTACATATGCATTGAAGATTCGCGATTTTGCGCTATCATGGTGCCTGTTAGAATGTTGAAGAGCTCGCACTTGCGCACTAGTGAGGTCCCAGGGAGATGCTGATGCAAGGGTGGACCAGACTGCTATAGTGACAGGGCGGGCAAACAGGGAGCAGGGACCAATCAAATCAGGCTTTGTATACAGCCAACAGCCAACCACAATACTGCACCATTGTACAGTACAGCATAGAAAATGTCGACCAGTCAAACCCCTATCATCCCTATCATGGCACCAGCCAAAAGAAAGAAGTATGATGCAAATTTTAAACTGAAAGTTATAAACTTTGCTAAGGAAAATAATAATTGTGCTGCTGCAAGACAATATGGAGTAACAGAAAAGATGGTTCGGGACTGGAAATCAAATGAGAAAGCATTAAAGAGTATGCCAAGGGGTAAGTGTGCATTAAGAAGAGGCACCCCACACTGGCCAGAACTCGAAAAACATGTAGCAGACATGGTGGCTCAACATCGCCAAAACGGTTATGTGGTGACATGAAATACAATACGCTTGTTTGCACTTCAGTGGGCCAAATCAAATCTGATATTGTTTTACCTTTTATTTGGTGTGTGGAAGGTGTGCGGAAGAGGGGGTAGTCTTATATGGTGAGTATATAACAAACTCTGTATTTTGAGTGGAAATGTTAGGGGGTCGTCTTATACGCCCAGTAGTCTTATACGCCGGCAAATATGGTAGGTATGCATGTAATGGTCTCTTCATTTTTTATGAATCTTCTGATTTATAAAACCAGTCTGTTTTATGTGCATTTCACCAAAATGCCTGTGATTAATTCTGCTTCCACAGCAGAATCCTTTTTAAGAGTTACTGAGTTTGAGGGAACCTGTACATTTCACTTTAAATTCACATATGCATGAAGTCAGCTCTAAATTCCATTCATGGAAAAAGGAAAGAACATTTCTGGAGGATTCTTTGGAATCAAATAAACCTATCTTGCCTCTAAACAAGAAAAAACAAAGCTGTAGATAAATTTTTCTTTTTAAGAATATGTCAAATGTACCCAACCCCAATACATTAGACCAAATATTTCTTCCATGGGTAATGTAACATTTAGCACACTTAAAAAAAAATAGCTCCTTACATCACAGGAATCGTTACTTTTTCAAGTGCCTCAAGTTTTAATTTACAGCAGTAATTCACAAAAAGAGGCGAGAGAAAGCACACCTCTTGAGAAGATCCTCAATCCTTTTAAGAACTGAACACAGATATACACATACCTAGTATCTAGTGGCGTGGTGCTATATGTCCTCTATTGTACCATTACTGATGGAGCTGTGGGTAAACTTCGGGTGTGCTAAATGTAGAGGTAAGAAGGGAGGAAGACACAGAGAGAGACAGGGACGCCGACCCCCTGATTTCAAGGACAATTAATGCAGAATTAGCGAGAATAAGGGAATCAAATTTAAGGCTGTCCCAGGTTTGTCATTCCTTGCTAGTCCATTCCTACACCACATATGCCTACACCACAGAGTAGGTCCTTATTACGCACAGTCCCAATGCCTACACCACAGAGTAGGTCCTTTTACGGCACTGACTTAACTGTGAGATTGGCTTTTAATTCACTGCCTCTGATTCTTACGTTAACACATCATATACAACACTGACTGAATGATGGCCATTCTATAATAAATAATTGATTTCACTAGGTTATTCTTCTATTTAAAATATTCTTTAAGGCATTATCCATAGTGCCAAGCAAAGTTCCTTACACAGGGTGGGCAGTCAAATTTGTTGGCTGAACAAAATAATAGCAGAT
Source organism: Hipposideros armiger (assembly GCF_001890085.2). NCBI lineage: Eukaryota > Metazoa > Chordata > Mammalia > Chiroptera > Hipposideridae > Hipposideros > Hipposideros armiger. The sequence goes on from NW_017731827.1 coordinate 1,253,510, forward strand.
CTGTGTGAAAGAGGTATTACTGACATTCCAAAGACAAAAGACATAGATCCTTTCCTCCTTGTGTTGCATTAAAGCACCACAGGACAAGTAACAATCTCTGCATGAGAGTCACAATTACGTCAACTCAGAAATGCCTAAAGCAGCCTCCCCTACCTCCCCATAAAAACTCAACTCTTACAGGCACATTTAATTTCTACTACTTTAAAATATAAGTAAATGCAAACAAAAAGCAATACTATGACTTATAGATTGTTGCAAATTTTTACATTACTAGCAGACAAATTATGTTTTTCTTCAGAGCTCTTTTCACGAAACGACTAATGTGTAAATTCAGACACAGACAAGTTTAATCATCGGGTTTTAGGAAGATTCTTTGTCTTCTCTCTGACACAGGTTTAGAATTTATGTCAAGGATTGCACCAAGTTAGAAATGTTTCTATTTTCGACTCTCACCCCATGAACAGAATACATATTCCAGAAAATTGTGCCACTTCGCAACTGTTGTAACTGACAATGATTCCATTTTAGAAACGAAAGCACAATGCAGTGACATTTTTTTGGTATCTGTAAGATGTCTGACAAGTCATCCCTGTAAGTAGAAGAGTCCCTTGTATTTCATTTACTTTTTATATATTTATAGGCTCTATTGGAGTCAAGTTGTTACTCTGGCAAATTAAGAGCCAACAACTCTCTGTGCAACCTACAAGACAGCTGCTGGATGTGGAGAAAAGGGGCTAATATGCAGGATTCATAAATGTCCTGGGTTTTAGAAAACCCATTTAAGTTGGCAAAAATAGTCTTCCCTGAAGCCTGAGGCAGTTAGAATCCTGAGAAAAACTGTTATACAAAATGAGAGATGACACAGGGAGAGAAGAATCAAGAGCATGTAAGAGACACGGATATAACGCATCCTGAGGAACTACTCTGTAAAACCACGACCCGGAACATATACTCTCTTTTTCTCAAAGAAGTAATGGTGTCTAGTCTGAAATCCTGACTCAGATGTCAGAAATGTTAACATACTAAGTACAAGAATGACAAACATTAGTGCCATCATTGGAATGAAGATATTCCCACATCTAGATTATTCTCTGTCTTCTTTTAGTGCTGTCAGTATTTACATAAACATGAAAGGTAACCTTTTTTTTTTTTTAAGATTTTATTGGGGAATTGGGGGAGGGAAACAGTGTAGGGGAATTGGGGAAGGGGACCAGCCAAGTTGTTCTTCAATCTTCGTTGTGGAGGGAGCCAGTCGCCATCTGACTTCCCCGGCAGCTTGTGGCCTCTAAGCTCAAGGTGCTGTGTTCAATCTTAGTTGTGGGTGGACGTAGCCACCATCCCATGCGGAAGTTAAATCAGCAGCCTTGTTGTTAGGAGCTCACACCCTATCCACTGAGCCATCTGGGTGGCAGCTCAGCTCAAGATGCCGAGTTCAGTCTTAGTTGCAGATGGGCCTAGCCCACCGTTGAATACGCAATCTTGTTATTACACCAGCTGAGCCATCCTGCCACCTGTTGGCAGCTCAGCGACAGCTGAGTTCGGGTGCAGTGTCACTGGCCCATGTGGGAATCGAACCGACAGCCCTTTTGCTCTGACTCGTGTTCTTAAGCCAACTCTTAACCAACTGAGTCACTTGGCCGCCCCAAAGGTAATCTTTTCATCGCAAGGTATTCCACTAACTATGCAATATAAATCTGAAAACAACTTTTACTAAAGATACCATGTTGTAAACTTAATATTGCTTCTCTTTAGTGTATCATTTATTACTTATTTCAGGTAGGTACGCAGTCTCATTAGTGGGTTGCCTGTGATGCTGATTGCAGTCTTAATGCTTATTCAATAGTAAAACTATTTTCTTTCTTTTCTACATTTGTGGAGAGGATTTTCTGGGTTAGGAGAAGATTTCAATTTTTTTGTCCCAACAATCTGGTAACAAGAATGGGATTGTCTGTAAGTGCCTGAAATGAGGCCAGCTGAAGAGTCTGTGGTCACATTAACACCCAGGTAACACCCAGGGGATGGGAGGGCAGTGGATGGGGGGAGGGAGGTTGTTACTCTGTGAGGGGTGAAAAGGATAACTATTGCATTGCTCTGTACGCCTGAAACAAATAATAAAAAAAAAAAAAGAGAGAGAGACCCTGAATTACAAAGTCTCCCTTTTAGCTCTCTGTTCTTTTGGACTATAACATGAACTCCTTGGCTCTAAGACTTGAGATGAATGTGTCCAGAGGCTGGGTCTCTGGATTGATGTGACACAAAAGTAATAGGCCAGGAAGACTTATTTAGAATAGATACATTTTAACTATATTAATTCTTCCTGTCCATGAGCATGGCATATGTTTCCATTTGTATCTTTTTAATTTCTCTCTTCGATGCCTTATAATTTTCTGAGTACAGGTAGGTCTTTTCCTTCCTTGGTTAAATTTATTCCTAAGTATTTTATTGTTTTTGAAGCAACTGTAAATGAGATTGTTTTAATTTCTCCTTCTGATAGTTTGTTATTGGTGTATACAAACACAACTGATTTCTAAACATTAATTTTGTATTCTGCTACTTTACTAAATTCATTTATCAGTTCGAATAATTTTTCGGTGGAGTCTTTGGGATTCTCTATATATAGTATCATGTTATCTGCATATAATGACAATTTTACTTCCTCCTTTCCAAATTTGGATGCCTTTAGTTTCTTCTTGTTTGACTGCTGCGGCTAGAACTTCCAGAACTATGTTCGGACTGTGTAGATGTCTGACTACTGCGCTGTACACCTGAAGCTGAATAATACTGAATGTCAACTATAATTAGATATATAGAATATATACATAGTCACGGGATGTGGAGTACAGCATAGGGAATAGAGTCAATAGAATTGTAACAATTATATGCGATATCAGAGGAGTAGTAGATTGGGAGAAGGAGGCTATCACTTTGTGAGGGTATAAATGTCTAAAAATTACATTGTTTTGTACATCTAAAACAAAAAATAAAAAACAAAAAAAAAAAGAATAACTTTACTACTGGTAAGAGAAGGGCCCAAGTGCATTGTCACAGGGTTGTACATAAAGCGTAGAATGTTCCAATAATGAAACTTTCCGTGACATTTCCCGTTCTTAACACCCAGTTCTAATCGCTTCTTTTCTGTCACTTTTTCCACATTTTATTTTACTTTTTTTCTTTCTGGCTTCAAAATCCTAGAAGTTGGTACTAAATTATTCTGATTACATCATATTCAAGAATTTGGTAGAGTTTCTTGAGGCTGGAAATCCTATCTTGTTCTTTTTCTTCTTCTACACATCCTCATGAGAATCTGGACAGTTTGATGATTTATCTAAGAAACTGGAGCAGAGCAAAGAAGAAACCCAGGTGAAAGGAGGATAAATTTTTAAAGTGGCGATGTAAAAGAACCGGAAAAGAACAGTGACAGTGATAAAATATGTAAAGATGGGTCACTGAGAGATGTCAACCAAAAGAAACACTACAGAGTAGGTCTACTGGTGTTTTTCCAGTGTCTCCTCAGGTGGTGCTATTTGAAACGCATGGATGGCTTCCTCACTACGCTTCCCATTATTAAAAGTAGGCTTTCTGCTCTGACTGCTTCACAGAAACTTAAATAGTACATAAGCTACTCTCCCTAAGGCCTAGCACTGAAACCAAAAAAGTAAGTTTAACAAAATGAGTAGTCTAGACTTAAAATTCTACCAAAAACATGTATCTATAACACAATTTAAAATTTTTTACTTCTAGCTTTAACATTAAACATCATCAAAGAATCAAACTGTAGATTTTTATTGATGTTCTCAATAATTTTGATTTTATCTTTTTTCCTATTTTCTATTTTATTTCCCCTACTATTTCCTTTGGGTTTAATATGCTCTTCTTTCTTTAACTTCAGCTTTATTGAGGTATAAATGACATAAAAAACTGTTAAGATATTTAAAGTGAACACTGTAGTGATTTGCTTTATGCATACATTGAGAGAGGATTCCCTTTCCTAGTTAATTAACACATCAATCACCTCATATATTTATCTTTTATTTTCTTGGTGAGAACATTAAAGCTCTTTTTTCTTAGCAAGTTTCAGTTATACAATACACTGTTATCAACTATGTCATGATGTTCACATTAGATCTCAAACCTTTCTCATTTTATATTAATGTTCTTTTAATAGTTTCTTCAGGTGGAAGCTGAGGTCAATAATTTGAGACCATTTTTCTTTTTATTTTTTAAAGATTTGTATTGGGGAATTGGAGGATGGGAACAGCGCTGGGGAATTGGGGGAAGGGGAAAAGACAAGTTGCTGTCCTTTTGTTCTTCAGTCTAGTTGTGGAGGACGTTGCTTCACTGGCCCAAGTTGGCAACATCATTGCGCTCTTCCCAGGTGAGGCAGATCAGTTGCCGGCTGCTGGCCGCTCACGCTGGCTGCTGGCTACACACGGTAGCCCATGGCAACCCACTGCAGCAGGGGCTGCAGCCTACGCTGTCACCGGCGACTCATGGCAGCCCAGCTCCAAGTTGAGCTGTTGTTCAGCATCTTAGCTGTAGAGGGCAGTGTCACTGGCCCTCATATGTGGGAACCAAACCAGGGCCCTCTGGCGTCCCAAGCCAGCTCTTAACCAACACGTCACTCGGCCGGCCCCCATTGTTTTTTTAATATGGGCAAATGACAAGGTATAAATTGCCTTGTAAATACTGCGTTAGCAGTCCCTTCGGCAGAATAATGTACCACACCAAAGATGTCCACGTCCCAATCCCTGGAACCTGTGAATATGTTAACCTTACATGGCAAAAGTGACTTTGCAGATGTGATTAAATTAAGGGATCTTAAGATGGGAACACTATTATCCTGGATTAACCTGGTTCATCTAGTACGATCAAAAGGTCCTTATAAGTGGGAGGGAGGTAGGAGAACCAAAGAGATTTGAAGAGGCTACACTACTTGTTTTGAAGATTTTTAGAAGGGACCCCAAGCTGAGAAATGTTGTAGCCTCTAAAAGATGGGGGGCAGGGGAGGGAACAGATTCTCTCATAGAGCCTCCAGAAGAAACATAGATCTGTTGATATCTTGATTTAGTTCGTGAAACTGATTTTGGACTTCTGATCTCCCAACTGTAAGCTAATAAATTTGTGTTGTTTTAAGCCACTGTTTGTGGTGATTTGCTACAGCAAACATAGGAAATGAATACAACCACACATTTTGATTTGGGTACTCATTTTCATTCAGTTCAATACACTTTATTATTTCCCTTTTGACTTCTTCTTTGACACAGGTTATTTAGTTTCCAAATACTTTCAAGAGATATTTTTCTTACTGATTTCCAACTTGAAATACACTTTATTATTTCCCTTTTGACTTCTTCTTTGACACAGGTTATTTAGTTTCCAAATACTTTCAAGAGATATTTTTCTTACCGATTTCCAACTTAATTGCATTGTGGTCAGAAAAAATTACCTGCTTTGTCTTGAATCCTTTGAAATGTATTACGACGTTTTATGACACACACGATTGTCTAGCTCAGTAAATTTGCCATTTGCACCTGTGTATCTGCTGTTTGAGTTTTGGTAAATGTCATTAGGTCACGATGGTTGATTACGCTGTTCAAATTTTCTACAGCCTCACTAATTTTCTGTCTACTGGTTATATCAATTATGTTTTTCTAATTATGTCAAGTAAACCTCAATAAAGGTGTTAAAGTGGTCTGGGTGATTTCCAAAGTAATTAAAACATAAGCATATTGACATATCTAATATGAACTTGCTAAAAAATGATAGTGTTGGGCTGACCGAGTGGCGCGTTGGTTAAGAGTTGCCTTGGGACGCCAGCTCTGAGGAGCTGGGCCTCGGCTCGGATCCCACATGAGGGCCAGTGATGCTGTGCCCTCTATAGCTAAGATGCCGAACAACGGCTCAATCTGGAGCTGGGCTGCCGAGTGGCCACCGATGTCGTAGGCTGCAGCCCATGCTGCAGTGGGCTGCCGTGAGCTACCGTGAGTGGCCGGCAGCCAGCGTGAGCACCCAGCAGCCGGTGTGAGAGGCCGTCCAATGGCTGGTGAGCAACTACCTCGGCCGGGAAGAGTGCAATGATCATAATACCAACATGGGCCAGTGAAGCAATGTCCTCCACAACTAGACTGAAGAACAAAAGGACAGCAACTTGTCTGTTCCCCTTCCCCAATTCTCCAGTAAAAAAAAGATAGTGTTTTTTCGTCTTTAAAATAGCATGCATATGTTCTTCAATTTATGAAAAGAAATATGTAACTGTATGTCTAAGTAATAGGATTTTGGGGTTTTTTTCTTCCTCCTAACTTTCACTGCTTTTCATCTTTTACTTTTTTTCTTTTTACAAATGACAAAAAATACCAACTGAAACAAACAAATATAAAGGTAGTACCCCTCTCCCCAAACCAGCAAATTCTAGCTGCTGAGGCCAAAAACATTAACAATCTTTGGTATACAGTCTGCCATATCTCTATGGCTCATACAAATAATCAAAATCAAATATAAAGGTTTACTTCAAGTAGAAAAATGAGGTCATACAAGTTATTTTGCAAAACGCTTTCCCCCCTTAATTTATTATGATCATCCTGAAGGTTGGCACACACATCTATCTCATTCATATATTAGCTGCGTAATATTCCACAGTACACATGTACCACTCCTCTTATAAGACCTTACATTTTGTTTTTCTTGCCACAAAAACCACTTTTAAATTCTTATTTATGGGTACTTTTATTTCCAAAACTGGTCCAAAACAGTACACACACACACACACACACACACACACACACACACACACACACACACATTTATTTTAACAGACACTGACAGATTTAGTGCCAAAAAGGTTACAGTAATTCACATTCCTATCACAAATACAAGAGTGCCTGGATTCCTGCGTTCTCACAGATGCTTGGTATTATAGTTACCAAATTAATAGCTAAAAACTGGTACATCTACACTATTTTTATTGGCTATTCTTTCTTTTTTGTAAATTTATTTTGATCCTTTACTCAATCGTCTATTAGATTGCTGGCTTTTTTTAATCTGCAGGTATTCTATACATAGATTAATCTTTCACATACCATTGTCTTTTTTTTTTTTGTAGAGGGCCGTGTCACTGGCCCTCACATGTGGGATCTGAACCGGGGCCCTCTGGCATCCCAAGCCAGTTCTTAACCATCGCGCCACTCGGCCGGCCCAACATACCATTGTCTTTTGATTTTCCTTTTGCCGAGACAAAATTTTATTTATTACAATTTTATAATGAATGTTTCTCCAATTATAATGTGTTATCTTTATAAACACCACCAATGACAACAACAACAACAAAAAGACATGAAAAAAAATATGCCTTTTAATTAACTTGAAATTAAAGCACGGAAAAGTCTTTTTTGATAATGTCTCAAGCACTTATGAAATTATTAAAATCCAATTTTTTTTTCTTACCGCTGAGCCATCCGACCACCCAGCGGCAGCTCAGCTCAAGGTGCCATGTTCAATCTTAATCAACTGAGCCACTCGGCCAGCTCCTAGTTGTCTTTCTTTTTTTTTTTTTAAATTTTATTGGGGAACAGTGTTTTCAAGGACCCATCATCTCCAAATCAAGTATTTATTTCAATCTAGTTGTAGAGGGCGCAGGTCCTTGGCTCATGTGGGGATCGAACCAGCAACCTTGGTGTTATGAGCCTGCGCTCTGACAACCTGAGCTACCCGGCCACCCCCCCAGTTGTCTTTCTTGATGCCAATACCACAGTCACATGATTGCTGAGGTTTGTAATAACTCTTAAAATCGGATAGTATTAAGTCTTTCAACTTTGTTCTTCTTTTTGCAAATTGTTTTGGCTATTTTAGTTCCTCTGCTTGTCTGTTTATTTTAGAATCAGCTTATTCTATAACTTTTTTCTACAAACAAGCCTTTCGGAATTTGATTGGGTTTTTGTTGAATCTATAGATAGAACTGACGTCTTACAACATTGAGTCTTCTGACCCATGAACATGGTGTTTTGACATTCAAGTTTTCTTCAATTCTCCCAGCAATATTTTGAAGTTTTTAATGTATAGGTCATCTTTTGTAATTTTTTCAAATTCATAGTTTTTGATGCTATCATAGATAGTATTTTTATTTCTATTTTTTATTTTTCATTAATATATGCAAATACAAGAGACTTTTTTTCGGTCGTATCCTGCAAACTTGCTAAAATTCAATTACTATTTTATTAGCCTTTTTTTGGGGTAGAGATTCCTTTGGATTTTCTTTTTTTCCTTTGGATTTTCTATGTAAATAATCATGTTGTTTCTGAACAAAGATAGTTTAACTTTCTTTCTAACTGGATGCACGTTTTATTTTTTCCATTCGACATGTACTGGAGGTTCTAGCTAGTGTAGCCAAGTCAAAAAAAAGAAGAGGCCATCCATATTTCTTGGTTTTCTAATAGTTCCCAATTTGCATATTGTTCGTTGCATCCCAAAATATGGATCTGAATATGTAGTCAAAAAGTATTTTAAGTTCATCTAAAAATAAATTCAAATTTTAGAGAAAATCTAGAGTCTATTATTGAAATCTGAAGAAAATGTCAGCATCTGTTTATTCCAACTACCGTTACTCAAGTGTTTGATGAATTGAATAGTACTTATGCTTAAATCCAAACAAGTGGAGTTTTTTTTTTTTTTTTAAATTGGGGAATTAGGGGATGGGAACAGCACTGGGGAATTGGGGGAAGGGGAACTGACAAGTAGCTGTCTTTTTGTTCTTCAGTCTAGTTGTGGAGGACGTTGCTTCACTGGCCCAAGTTGGCACCATCATTGCTCTCTTCCCGGGCGAGGCAGATCAGTCGCTGGCTTCTGGACGGCCGCTCACGCTGGCTGCTGGCTACACATGGTAGCCCATGGCAACCCACGGCAGCAGGGGCTGCAGCCTACACCGTCGCCCACTACTCACAGCAGCCCAGCTCCAGGTTGAGCTGTTGTTCAGCATCTTAGCTGTGGAGGGCAGTGTCACTGGCCCTCATATGTGGGATCCGAACCGGGGCCCTCTGGCATCCCAAGCCAGTTCTTAACCAATGCGCAACTCGGCCGGCCCAAGTGGAATTTTTAAACACTCTATTTTTATGAAAAAACTGACCTGATACAAATTATATCAGGAATTTACACAAAAAATACATTTCTGAGAAATACTTCCATTCTTCCTATTTATATTATTGAACAATGGTAACTGATGTGAATCATAAATGAGGCATTGTGGAGTCCTAAAGAATATTAGGAATTATCAAAAACAGACTGGTAGCTAGTTATCTTTTGGAAAATACTGGTGTCTATGCAATTATATATGTATGAATGTGTATACAGCCTTTTCATTTTTTTCATACTATACACGCTATTTTGCATCTTGGCATGTTTTAAAATCAGAGTAGACCCCATCTACAACATGTACAGGAAAGCTATGCTTTTAGGGGTTCCAACATGATTTAATAATATCCTTTGGCAATTTATGAAAATATCTTACTGTGTGTATCACATTTCAAACAGAGAACCTCCTTATACGATCAGATACACTGATTTAAATATTTCAAATATCACGCAAATGTTATCTGAATTCTGTTAAAAAATAATAACTAATAATTACTAGTTTAAATTATGACAGCTCTGGGACTTGTAATTGTTGAATAAATGACAACTGTTAATGATGGCATTATGTTATAAAGACTCTAATCATTTTTGGATGTTATGAAGTATCTCACTGAATACTGAATGCTGTTACATAAATAACTGTTTTTATTTTTAAATGGTACACTAGGTACTAAGGTGTAGCCTAGGTTACATGCATGGATTCTGGAATCAGCAAAAGCTTGGGTATTAACTAATGGACGGAGGACGACACCTGTGCTTTTGCTGTTCCATATCAGCTATTTAAGGTGAGCACGTTTAAATTTGAACCCGTCATCATCTACTTGTTCATTTAATTGTTAGTTTATGTGAATATCATGTTCATCTCCAATATAAAATGAGTATCTTACGTTGGAATTATTTTAAATAATTTAAAATTTTGATTGTTGAAGTTTAAGATTTTATAGGATATTAGTTTATCATAAGCAATATAGAGAATTGGTTATGAGCACTGGCTGTGGAAGTGGGTTTGAATGCTGACTCGGCCATTTACTAGCTACAAATATAACCTTCAGCAAGTATTTTCTCCTCTGTGCCTCCAGTTTCTTCTATAAAATAGGATAAACAGTATTACTGTGAGGTTTAAAGAAGTTAATACAACAGTGCCTCATAAATAGTGAGCACTTAATTGACGAAAGCTATTACTATTAAATCAAGCAATTTTTTCCACTAGGGTGGTATGGCTTATTTTAAATACACTTGATTTGCTGCTGGTCATATGTCTCCACCCCTCCCCCTCAAAAACAAAAAAAGCCCTTAAGAACAAACCAACACCAACAAAAACCTATTCATTTGCTTAAATGAGTAAACAAATGCTTAATAAAAGCTTTGTGGGGCCGGCTGAGTGGTGCGTTGGTTAAGAGTTGGCTTGGGACGCCAGCTCTGAGCAGCAGAGTCCTGTTTCAGATCCCACATTAGGGCCAGTGACACTGCGCCCTCTACAGCTAAGATGCTGAACCTACATCTCAACCTGGAGCTGGGCTGCCATGAGTTGCTGGCGATGGCGTAGGCTGCAGTGGGCTGCCTTGAGCGGCCGACAGCCAGCATGAGCCGCCGTGAGTGGCTGTCCAGTGGCCGGCGACCGATCTGCCTCAGCCGGGAAGAGCACAATGATAATACCAACATGGGCCAGTGAATCGACGTCCTCCATAACTAAACTGAAAAAGGATAGCAACTTGTCTGTTCCCCTTCCCCAATTCCCCAAAGCTGTTCCCCCCTCCCCCAATACCCCAATAAAATCTTTAAAAAAATAAAATAAAATAAAATAAAGCTTTGTGGGGAATATAAATCAGATTTACTAATCTTGAAGGTATGAGAGAGCTGGATAGATAAAATGTATACATATCAATATTGATAAAACTCTGCAAGTATTCTAAATTGACATAATTAGGTGTTAAGAACCAAAGAATTATCAGAATGGAAAATTTTGAGAAGTATATTGAAAAAATTAAATTTTGTGCCAGTTCTTTAACATGGTCTAGGTTGAGAAGGTAGCAGCAAAGCAACAATGTGGGAATTACCATCTATCGAATAGGCGTGGAGGACAGGAAAAAAAAAGTAAACATAGGGACAGACAATGAATGACAGAGGACCTTGGAGGCTAACCTGAGAGCCTGGATCTTACACCTTTGAAACAACTCTGTCTATAACTCTTGTACAGATACACCCAGAAGGAGTACTTTCTCTGGAAGACTTTTCTGAGAAATGCGCGCTGAAAATATTTTTAAAGAGAAGTCTGTATGCAGAACTGCAGTAGCTGAGGTAATAATAATATGAGTATATGAAACGGACTAGAAAGGAAAAGGGATTGAACAGACGGATCAATAAATGAATGGATGGATAGCAGGAAGGACAAGAAAGGCCTGGAAGGCTCCTGGGTAGAAGCTGTGGGGTTTTTGAGGGCGGCTCAACTGAGGCAAAATACACAAGAACTAAGTTACATACAAGGAAATGCAGAATCATGACACTTAAACCAGGCCCCGTATGTGTTTCAACCACAAAGAACAACACAGCTTTCCCAGCCCAGTGGTGTGTTCCATATCTGTGACATCAAACAATGCCCCTAGAACAGTTACTACAGTGGTTCATTCACTACCTACCTGAGGATACCCTCTCAAACTCAGGTAAGATGTAACTACCAGTAAAACTATAAGATAGAATAAAAATCCACACTTCAGACATAAAATACCTCAAAAGACAAGGTGGGTTTTGGTTGTACCCCAAAATTCCTTTATGTCTGATACTGTTGATTATGGTGTTTTTGTTGAAACCTGCATCCTCAAATTCTAAGCTATAATTTCCCTAACCTGAATCATTTCTATCTTCAGGGTTTTTAGCATGAAATTTTTAGGCTCATGCCTGATAAGATTCTTACATTGATGCTTGTAGCACAACCACTCAGTTCTATTCATTTTGTTTAATAACAGCTTTACTGAAATATAATTCACATACTATAATTCACCTTTTTATAATACACAATACAATGGTTTATATCATATTCACAGTTGTGCAACCATCACCACTATCTACTTTAGAACATTTTCATCACCCTCAAAAGAAACCCCATACCCACCAGCAATCCCTCCGTACGCTCTTCGCCCCAACCCCTGGCAACTGTGACTCTTTCTGTCCCTAAGGATTTGCCTATTCTGAACATTTCATATAAATGGAATCATACAGTATGTATAGTCTTTTGTAACTTTTTTCAATTAGCATACTGTTTTCAGGGTTCATCCATGAACCTTGTAGTTGTAGCATGTATCAGTACTTCATTCCTTTTCATGGCTAAATAATAATCCATATTGTGTGTGTGTGTGTGTGTGTGTGTGTGTGTGTGTGTATGTGTGTGCGTGCGTGCGCGCGCACGCGCAAACACATGGTCCTTTTCATGACTGAACAATATTGCATATTTTATACACATCACCACATTTTGTTTATCCATTCAACCACTGATGAACATTTGGGTTATTTCCACTTTTTGGCTCTCCTTTTTCATTTCCCCCCATTCTTTTCAGTTTTCTTCCTAATTTTCTATTCCTGACCTAAACAGGAAATTAATCATGTTATTACAATCCTGTACTTTAATGAATGTCTTGAAGTTTTCAACGGTACTGACTCTCCTTAAAATTCACTGTTATAAGCAGAAATTCTCCCTTGCAAATGACAGCAGAGGTCATCTGGAGATATGTCGGATCATTTTGAAGATTAAGGGGCATAATGGATATAAAAGCCTTTATACATGCATTGGGACTATGGAAGGATTTTCTACCAGGGTTTAATTAAGAACTTTTCAGATGGTATCTTCTTGAGCTTCTCTCTTCTTTGGAACATAAATTCCTAAGGGCAGAGATCATGACACCCATTTGTTCTATGTAATATTAGTACAGTTCAAAAGAAACATTTAGCCTTTAATACTAGCTGAAAATAGAAATATTAATAATACTTAACATTTATAGTGTGGTTAAGATGTGTCAGACACTGTGCTAAGTGTTTTGCATATATCACATTTCACTACAACTTTATGAAGTAAATATTTATTCTTATTATCTTCATTTTCTGGATGAGAAAGCAGACTAAGAGAGGTTAAGAAACTTGCCCAAACTCACAGAGATAGACGAAGGGAAAGGCTAAGGCTCAGGAGTACCTGACTCTGTTGCCTTGATCTTCACCACCACTCTTTACTGTTAGTGTTTAGCTTAACCAAACACATAGAAAGTTACATTCAGATCCTATGCATATACACTCAGAGGACTGCTGCTGTAACTAAATATAACAAGACCTTGTAGTGAAAAGTGAGAAGCTGAGAGTTTATCTTGAAGGTGAATGGCCCCCACTGCTTCCCATCATCCTGAAGGGTTTAAGCAGAGACATGGAAGAGGCGTGATGAGGCCAGATCTACATTTGAAAGGGATGATTGCTTGGTAGAGAATGAACTTGAAGGGGAACAAAGCTAGAGCCACGGGAATGAGAGGCTTCCATGTTAAATAGAAGTACAGTTCTAAGGCAGTTGTAGAAGGAAGTAAAGAGGAGGAGACAAATTCAATAACCATATCTGGTAAAATCAGAGAATCTTGTTAAGTGACTGTGAAAGAAAAGTGACTCAAGGGAGAAGTCCAATAACAGTGGCTTCAGGAATTTAGTTTTATTAAAGCCAGTGCCACTGAGACAAAGGAACAGGGTTTAGGGAAATAGGTGACTAGTTTGGTATCAGACATGTTGAATCTGGGATGACTTGGGATTTTCAAGTGCAGATATTGGGCAGCCAATTGATAATATTAAGATTAAAGCTTAGAAGAGAAATTGGGATGGAGATAAAAATAAAAATTTAGAAATCATTAGCATATACCATTGGGAACCATTTACCATTAGAGTAGATGAAATCACCCATGAAGAATGTGTTGAATAATAACAGAATTAAAACATGACTCAAATATGTGGGAATATTTTTTGGGTCATGGAACTGTTCTATATTTTGACTGTGGTGGTGATTACATGATTTTATGTGTCTGTCAAAATTTACAGAAATGAATGCTAAAATGTGTGAATTTTACTGCATATAAATTATACTCAATAATTCTAATTAAAGAAAAAGAGGAGAGCAATCAATAGTGTTACATGTGTGTTGGTAGCATAAATCAGACTGTATTAGTTGAATGGTAAACAGCAAAAGCAGGAATGGTAGACTCTTCTTGAGAAGTCTGGACGAGAAGAGGAAGAGTGAATTTAAATGGACATGTATGACTGAGAGAGTGCTTTTAGTATGAGAGAGATGTCAGCATATTTACAACGATACAGAAGTCCTTGGAGAGGCAGTGAACACATACGAGTATGATACTGCAAGGCACAACTAGTAGAGACTGATGGAGGTTTGGATAGACAGGTTTGTAGCTTGGACAGAACGCTGAAAAAGGCATTCTCAGTGCACTCACTTTCCTAAACCAAGACAAGACAGGAGGCCATCTGCTGAAGGTGAGGATGGCTGGGTTGAGTACAGGATTTTACAACAGGGAGGTCATCGAAAGAATGGTTTGGGGTGAAGAGTGTGAATTCGCAGAGACACTTACATTCACAGTGGTGTCACCTTGCCCAGTAGTTCTCCACCTACCAGAGTTCAAAAGAATAGAAAAGATGGAGTCGAGCAGTATTTCTCAGAAGGAAAAAGGGATGGGAAAATAATCACAGATTTTGGTAAGAGGGTAATTCAGATAATCCTCCTCCTCCATCTTTGCTCAAATCTCATCTACTCTTGATGCCTAAATCTCTGATCATGTTATTTAAATTCCACAACCTGCTGCCCCCTCAGCAATCCTGTCCCTGATTATTTTTATAGCACTTAAAGCTTTCTAACATACAACGGAGCAGGGATGTCTGGATTCTTCACTGAGGAATCTCAAGTGCCCAGAAAATGACTGACTCATCGTAGACCCTCATTGACTATTTGTGATTGAAACAGGTGGGCTTTCACATCTCCCTTTCAACCTGGGTCACATGCATAAATGGATAAACCCTAAACCCTGAAAATGTTAAAAGAACTTTATAGCAATGGGGAAAGCATGTTAAAAAGAATAACAGAAATGTAAGGTAAAGGGAAGACTTCGGTTGTAACCCCTCCTGTGACCCAAGAAACCCAATTTACTACTCAATGGCTTATTTTTGTCATCAGCAAAATAGGAATAATTATACCCCAGGAATAAAATTTATGCTTGAGATGTCAGAGAAAAGTCTTCGTCAACATAAAGATGACTTTATTATGATTGTGACTAAATCATCAAGTTCTATTAAGACAGAAATAGATAATAGAGAAAAGACATATTGAAAGAAGTGCATTTTGGAGATTTTCCTGCATTAGTAGGGAGGATTATCTTGTCAAAGGTATTGAAAACAGTTCTCAAGACTACCGTGTGCAAGGTCAAGATGGATACTGGAGAAGGGGAAAGCTTTTAGCAAGATGAGGCGTTCCTGAAAAAAGCTCCCTTTGCCTGAAAGAATGGCATTCCCCTCCACTGTCTGGATAACCCTGTCTGGAAGCAGGTAAGTACAATGGTTTCTTGTGAAGGTAGATTAATTACTAAGTCTGGGGAAAAGAGGGCAAAATTCTGAACAAAGAATCTATGTCTATTCATGGAGATATGCATGACTCAATTAATATCCAATGAATGAAACTTCGGGACTCATGTTGCAAAGAAATGAACTACTGTAAACAGTGGGTAAGTGTATACCAAATGAGAAGGCAAGAAGGAACTGTGCACAGCGCTTGCCAGGAGGCTTGGCACCTGAGCCTGTTAGTAAGCTTCACCATCAGGTGGCTGTGCTCCTTTTGCAGCACATGAAAGACGGAATATGACACAGCACCACTATTCTCCAGGGAATGCTTAAGATATATTGCACTGTGGAAGGCAACAAGAAAGTAGGAATAACATGGCAGAATAACTTTTTAGGCAGCTTTGTTGAAAACATTGTGGCAAATAAGGTGGAGAAAACCACTAATTTTCATTTCTTTATCCCTAAGGACCACTCAAGACTCAAGCCTTTGAAAAAGGGAACCAAGAGTCCTTGCTTTAAAGGATTGCTTTGCAGGTTATGAGAGATGACAAGAAACCAGGAACATGTGGGAAGTCCTGTTCCCAAGGTTCCAGAACATATTTCTCTAGAGGAATATGGTAAGTTAAATTATAGGGGTGTACATTAAGGGAGGGACTATACTTGTGGGGCACTCAAACCACTGGTGATCTATTTTTGACCTCAGCAACTAAATCTTCTTAGGTATATTTCAAATGCTTCTCAGAAGTCCAAGTTGAGCAAAGGCAAGAATAAATTTCAAATTCCCTCTTCCTGCTGCTAACCTGCAGAGCAAAGCTTTAAAAATGAGTCTTTTCCAGGTTAGTCTACCCAAACTGACAGCCTTTCATTTCTCTGGTTTAATGCTTACGTTAAGTTTTTCTTTTAAAGTACTTTGAACATTCTCAGTGGTGAGAATAAATCAAGGGTTATTATTAAAATATTTTCTTCTGAATTAAAGTATGCTCCTTTTCTAAAGTAACACAAAACCAAGAGAGAAAAGAGCAATTTGATTATCTATATGGAGCAAGTATTTTATCGCTCAAAACATACAATCATATCTCCATCTGCGAAATAAATCTCTCATCTTGCAACCTACAGAATCTGGAAACCATCCTCTGCCTTAGCCGAGCTTATAACACTGTAGAGGAAACTCCTGGAAGCCACACAAACAAGATCAGTTGCTGTTCCTGTAACCACTGCATACATGACTGGGGGTCATGTATGTGGGATGCCGTGCCCAGCTCTGTAACCAGGAGTTTGCATTTTAACATCCACGTGGGAGATATGAGGTCTCGGATTCCCGCAAAGTGAAGACTCGGAACTGAGGTTCTCACAAAACACTCTGAGACTCCTAACAGGATGAGAGCCTCAGTGAAAAGGTAGCTAAAACAATAAAACAGAAAAAAGTAAATGAGTGAAACCAACACAGAGTGATGACAAGGAAGGATGTTTGGTTTCAGCTAGGTGGAGAGGGACTGCTATTATTGCCCTGAAAATTATAGTATCCACAGGGACTGTGTCTTCACACTTTGTTTAGGGTATGAAAGTAGATTTAGGACATTAAACTCTGATTAAGTTCCAGCCAAAGCTTTTCCCAAAACACATGATAAATAAAATAAACACAAACCTATTTGGGGAGGACTTGTTCTCAATCTACATCCAGGAAATTTTAGCTGAAGATGAGATCATAAAACAAATTGATAAATATACAAAGAAACAATGCTCTATGAGCAAGAGCCAGAAGATAAAATAGAAAGATTGGAAACCTCTCTGCCAAAAGCATTTCAAATAATAGTTTTATATCAAACAGATAAGAATAAGAAAAATCACTATTTTAAAAAGTGGGCAAGTTCATATTACACAGTATATACATTCAGGAAATTGTATTGTACAAAACAAATTTCTGGATGATGAGTGGGGACTATTTTTCAACAAGTTCTGAAACTCTCTTTTTTCCCCCCACCACGTATACACAGAAACCATAATTAAAATCCATAAGGGCCGGCCAACTGGCTCAGTTGATTAAAAGTTGGCTTTAGAGTGCGAGGTCTGAGCAACAGGGTCGCTGGTTCGATTCCCACGTGGGCCAGCGACACTGCGCCCAAGCTGAGCTATTGCTGAGCTGCCAACCGGTGGCAAGATGGCTCAGCTGGTGTAATAACAAGATTGCCTGTTCTATGATGGGCTACGCCCACCCGCAACTAAGACTGAACTCGGCACCTTGAGCTGAGCTGCTGCCCTGATGGCTCAGTGGATAGAGCACACACTCTTAACAACAAGGCTACCTACCAGGTTCGCCTCCCACATGGGATGGTGGCTATGCCCACCTGCAACTAAGATTAAGCACAGTACCTTGAGCTTAAAGGCCACGAGCTGCCAAAGGGAAGCCAGATGGCAACTGGTGCCCTCCACAACTAAGATTGAAGAACAACTTGGCCGGTCCCCTTCCCCAATTCCCCAACATTGTTCCCTTCCCCCAATTTCCCAATAAAATCTTAAAAAAAAAAATCCCTAAGACTTCAAGAAATCCCATTAATATAGATTTTGCACATTTACTTATTGCAGTGCTTGTATGAATCAAGTAATCAAAAGTCTGGCCTATTTCTGAGGCTTTTCAGAGTAAAGATAAACACACACAATCCTCATTTTATAGGGCTTGCTCTTCAACACCACAGCATCCAGGATTGCTGCATTTTGTTACAGTCAGAAATATGACCGAGCATAGTTGCAAGAAAGTGTTTTCCAGCAGAAGAGGGACCATATCCCTAATGTCTGCCTTTAATTACTGCTTTAAACAAGTACTGTATCTCTGTATCAACTACTCTGTCTTTTTATGAATGACACCTGTCAAAAACAAATGGTTTCTGAAACCAGCTTTAAAGTGCTTCATCCTCAGGCGAGGCAGTAAGAACTATTCTGATGATCTAAACCAAACTGTTATGATTCAATAACCTCTCAAAGTAAACAAGATACAGTAAATAAGTACAAATAAGATTGTACTCAGTAAGCATATGACTTCACGTAGATTTGCCGGAAAGAATAATTTGAATTTTCATTGTTAACTTTTGTGGCAATAACATTAAAAATACTTGTACAGAAATGAGAGGGTAAGGAATGCTTCTGGTAGCTTTATAATTTTTTTAAATGCTCGAGTTGCATGGGTTCTTGAAGTTCATTTACTTTGGATTTTGAACATTGTAAGATATAAAGGGAAATCATGGGACTTCTATATTTATAGGTTAAAAAATCATGAGGGTAGAAAAATGCCAAGACACTTTGCTTCTAGACATCACTAACCTCTACCTGATCCCTAATCATGTGAAGACAGTTTTTTATTTTCTAGTTGTCTTCTGGTTTACAAATGAAGAATCTATATTGTTTCACTAAGGTGCTGGTGACAGATTACTAATTCTAAGTGTTTGCATTCCAAAATAAAATGTACCACAGTATGAAGATTTCTTGACCCAAAAATGTGTCCATTTATCTGTAGGCACTGCTTCGCAATATTAGACCTCCTAAGTGACCAACTGCTTAAAAGAATGACTGGGGCCGCCTGAGTGGCTCGTAGGTTAAGAGTTGGTTTGGGAGCACGAGCTCTGAGCAGCAGGGCCGCTGGTTCGGATCCCACATGCAGGCCTCTACAGCTAAGATGGTGAACAACAGCTCGACGGGGGCTGGGCCACCGTGACTCGCCAGCAATGGTGTACGCTGCAGTGGGCTGCCATGAGTGGCCAGCAGCCAGCATGAGCGGCCAGCAGCCGGCGTGAGCTGCCGTCCAATGGCCAGCGACTGATCTGCCTCAGCTGGGAAGAGCGCAATGATCATACCATCATGGGCCAGTGAAGCGACGTCCTCCACAACTAGACTGAAGAACAAAAGGACAGCAACTTGTCTGTTTCCCTCCCCCAATTCCCCAATAAAATCTTAAAAAAAAACTAGAATGACTGCCATGGAAGAGTGGAAGTAATGGCTTTGGTGCAGAGTCTTGCTTTACACTTATTTCAGTGCTGGTTTGTGTCTTTGACTTGTAGTCCCTACAAATGCTTTGTTTTTCTTTCTGTTATTTGTTTTGATGATCGTTTCTTTTTGTTTGTTCTTTTTGTAATTTGTCCTCAATAGCTTCTCCTATTTTTGGAACTACCATGTCACTAGTTGTTGAATGACAACTCATAGATGGGTAAATGAAAGGAAACAAGGAAGGGTTAAACAAATGAGTGTTCTTAGGGGGATACTCACCTTGAGCCTCACCGAAAACTAAGATTGCTTTTTCAGAGAGTAGCTGACAAAAAAGCCCCAGGTTGTCACCCCACAATGAAAGAAAGTTCCCAAGATAGTGATGCCTATGGAGGCCAGTCTGCTGAGTGATTTACAAACATTTATGATAAACTTCTCCCTGTCCTAACTGCCTTACACTGTTTGCTTTTCTGCTCTGGTTTACCACGTTGCAGGAGATTTCTCCTGTTCTAAGGACCGGAAACTGCAGATACTCATGAAGAAACTGCCTCAAGAATTGAGCTCAGTGTGAAAGCCACCTCTTAAAAGTAGGGATCAGGTGTTTGATTTGTCAAGTTTCCCTATCAGACAGCCCCAAACAGACAATAAATACGGAGGATGCTGGTGACTAAAATCTCTCCAGTGCCTGTCTAGATCAACTGCTGGGGAGCACTCATCTGTCAAGTTGTGTAACTTAACCTGATGGGCACGCAGACAGCACATTGTACAGTTTAGGGCAATGGTGCAGAAGATGGGCTGTGCTGACTTGTTAAAAGCTGTATTCTCGTGGGCTGCTGACTTTAGAACAGTTGATAGGCCTGCGGTAAATTTTGATTAAAATGATTAGTTCCCAAGATCCTAGGTGATGCTACATTAAAAAGAAATAATATTGAATTGGGAAGGATATACTTTGATAATGATAAAATAATAATGATAATTACAGGAGGAAATGAAGCTTTTAAAAGAAAAAGTGGAAGAGCATTCAACTTACCCGAGAGTTAATCAAAGCGGGGCACTTTTTCCCCAGAACCAGTCATAAACCTTTGATACTGTGATTGCTATTTTCCTAAATCCAAGATTAAAGATGTCTCCAACAGAGGAGTTCCTTCAAGATTAGGACTGACTGTGTTTTAAAATTCTGAGAAGACAGGATTAGGGACTATAGTCCATGCTGGTTTTAACTGGTTTCCAGCCCCAAAGGAACAAAATTAACCACTGAGGAACTGATTCATATAAACGAGGCAAAAAATAAACAAAAGCAAAAAACACATGTATAGTGACATACATCTTGGAGGCATTTTGTATATTTGAAATTTCATTTGCATTTTTAGACAATGGAGTAACTCTTTGGCAGGCTGCACTAAAACATAAACACACCATTGAAGAAATCAGACTAGGAATTTCAGCATTCATTTGTTGTTTCTGGAAGTCAAGGAAAGTAGCCCATTAAAAAATAACTCAAAGACTGCTTCTTTTGCACGCTCAGCAAGCATATGATAACTAACGGCACAGCAGCTTACCTAGGACAGGGCTCTTCCTTGAACTTAAGTTCTGAGGATCCACAATCTCTTCTGTTTGCCCATCTGCTTCTACCTCTGTTTTGTTCGGCATCTCTTTCGCATCTTCACTAAGGCAAGTTCTTACGCTCTCGTCCTCTTCTAGGACTCTCTGGACTGCGCTGGGAGCACCAGCAGTACTGACATTAGTGGCAACAGCAGGAACGACGACTGGTGTGGGAGGAGGGGAAGCTGGAGGAGTCGGAGGAGACGGAGAAAAGGAAGGAACTGTGGATGGGGTGATGGGAGCGGAAACACTCTCCACTTTCATTTCGTCTGGGGGATTTTCCAGAATCTCCAATTCAAGAGTCAACGGCAACACCTCCTGTTTTACTAATTCCACAATGCTCTCTGTGGCTGGTAATTTTTCACTAACTCCATTCATTTCATTAATTAGGTTAGTACTAGAAATCAGTGGAATATCTTTAGGTGCTACACTACAAGATTTCTTGCATATATCATCTTCAATAACATCTGTGTGCGAAGGATCTGATGTTTCTTTGCAAGATGTTGGGCTGGGAAGAGGAATTGTGTCTTCTTTTGCGGAGGAGAGTTCACATCTGTCATCTAGAGCAGTGGTGAATATGGGCTGGCTACTAAGAGCAGCAGCAATGGGGGAAGCAATTGTACTTCGACCAATTGGAGAAACAGCAGTGGGTGATGGAGGCAGAGGAAGCTCTGGTATGGGTTCCACTGCAGCAGTCTCAGACATCTGGCCCACTTGTTCCTTCTTCTCTCCACTAAGGACTAGCCTAAGCACTGGGGAAGGAGACTTTAACACTGGATCTGGTTTTGGCTTCTCCTCTGGGAAAGAAAAAGAAGAAGAATTTTAAGAGTAATTCCCGGATAAGAGATTATATTGTATCATTTTGGGCCAATTCTTTTAACCTCTTACCCTAAATCATGGGCAGCAACAGGAGACCAAAATATTAGACGTTATCTGCCACTTTAAAAGCATTATCATATTTTCTTTTCTAGTCATACCTACTATTACTTTGTCTCCAATACATACAAGGTTTATTTTGGAGTAAGAGAAAGAATCACTTCACCAAAGGATTATGCCAAGAATACAATGGAAAAGCTTATAAAAACTGAAGCTAAACCAGTACTGGGATAGGAGTAGGATTTTTCACTATATCTTGTCCCCTGTAGAAATTTTTCCTACCAAAGGATACACTATAGTGGCAGGACGGTTCAAGGGCAAATAAATGGATATTAAATTATTATAGACTGATATTTTTTATTCTCTATAATGTCTACATCTGGGAAAATTTTAAAAAAGGACATGTATTACTAGTATAAAAAAACTATGTTTTGACAAAAGTTATCATGGTGTCATTTATCATCAATGAAATTTATTATCCATCAGTGAAATCAAGTTCCTGAATATAAGGATTCATTTAGAAATTAATTTAACTTTCACTTTTCAAGAGCCATATAACCAGAAACAATATTTAAGTTATAAAAATGAAAATTTATCTTGTGTCTTCATTGTAAAACAAATTTTTTAAAGGGAACAGAAAGTTAATATTCAGATACTCAAATCCAATAAAAATGAACACAACTTATATGTCTGAAATATTTGAGAATATATAAAATGTGTGTCTGTGTGTAAACACAGAAACAATGAGAGCAATAAATTGATAATCATAATAAAGATATTAGAAAAAAGGAACTCTAACTCATGAAAAGTCTCCATATTTTAAAATTCCAGGTAAACTGATATCTGCTTCATCCCTGTGGGGATGAAACCAAAGGAAACTTAATGTAGACTGGTTTCTAGCCTTGTGCTTCCTCAGCACCATAAACAGGCTCCAGTAGAAAATCAGATACTCGGGAGTATGTTCATCAAATGCAAACAAAAATTTTAAGCACTACTAAAAGACAATCTAAACCGAAAAGGACTTGACTTTGTCAGAAATCTTTAGGCATCACTGAAAATGAGTCTTCCCAATAAATTCTAATTCACTAGTACGTCAAAGAAAATATGCTCTGTTAATCAGATATGCAGATGGTAAATATTACCACTAAGCTGTCAAGGGCTAATTCATTCACTGCAACTAACTTTTACTGGCCTTAAATTCACTTTAATTTATGGGAGTAAATGCTGGAGCTTCTTAAATTGTACTCTGCCTACTTACTGTAGTGGAGAACTAAGATCAATAGGCTCTCACTGCCAAATCCCTCAGACTAAGTTGTCAGGGAAAGAGACAAAAAATATTTCAAAGAAATATGTTATTATATGTATATGTGACATATACATAATACATATTTGTTAAAATATCTGATGAAAATAGTTTCAAACTAACTGGAACAATTGCTACATGTGTCACCCAGATTACATGACACCATTACATGAAAGTACATCAGAATAACACTCTTTATGACCACAGAATGAAACCTAGATGCAGTAGACTCAACAGTAGAAAATAATAATCCTCGCATTAACAATCTAATGAGAGCATGTTGATTCAATTATTAATTTCAGGAAAAAAATTTCTGATACTAAAAATAATCAAACAAAAGGAGACCTAGGACTAAAAACTTCTGTACACTCTGGAGGAAAATCTAACATTAATGAAGAAAATTGGAAACAAAAAGTTAATGATTTTGAAAGCTCCTCATTCTGAAATAAAAATCATTTAATTCATTCATTAAAGCTTTAACATAGAAAGCTGAACAGTATAATACAGTTGATCTAATTAAACAACATTGATTTTATCTAAGAACTTTTATTATTAAGATTATGCTTTGCAGAGCCATGGTGGTTGGAAATCTAATATACTGCATTAAAAATGTTTATAACATTTGGCCATCTTGAGGAACTTGTGGGAGTTCCATTTTTAAGAATTTTTTCTAAGGAAATAATCATGCAAGAGTGAGCACAAACAGAGGTCTGGAATATTTAAGGCAACACTATAAAAGAAAAAAAAACAAAGGAAATAGACTAAATGTGTAACAATGTGGGATTTATTAAAGAATTGATGGTCTGGGCATATCATTGCATATTATTCAACCATTTAAAATAGGCTTTAAAAGATGTTTAATGATATGGAAAGTTGTTTATAATAAAAGATATGCTTTTCAAAAAGTAGGGCACAAAGCTGTATGTAAAGCATAAACCGAATTTGGTAACTTAAAAAAATATATAATACTAACATATATGCATATGGGAAAGTCTGGGACAGTTTAGAGGAGGTATTTTTTCTTTCTCCTTATCTGTAGTTAATATGATAAATGTCACATAGGAAAGAAGGAGGGAAAAACTGCTCCCTTTTATTCTCATATCGCAGTGGAACCACCTGCCAAGATAGGTGCTTTTGGTTGTCATGAGCCTCATGTAACTGAGAGGGTGCTGCTGTCACCTAATGGGCAGAGACCAGGAATACCGAGCATCCTGCAATTTGAGGGACAGTATCACTTGACAGGGAATACCCTGTCCTAAATGCCAGAAGCCCCAACTGAGCTACCTTGCTATAAATGGTTGAATTACAACAGAATACCCATTCAATGAATACCTACTTTACACGAAGTGCTTTCAAAAGGCACTAAGACTAAGGCACAAATCACTTTTATTTTTATTTAATTATCAACACCATGTTCTCAATACACTAGGCCGAATGCACTTCCTCAAAAACATCAAACAAAAATCATTTAAGCCCTGCCTTTCCACCATCAACACCAGCTGAAAACTAATTCATTCAATAGTCTTTCTCTCTATAAACCGAGCTGAGGTCTTCTCCCATGTCTTTATGAAGTACCCAACAAATGGGAAATAGCATATTTGTGTAGAAACTTGCTTTTCATGTAACCATTCTAGCTGTTCATATCAAAAACTCTAAGAAAACCAGAAGCTTAACAATGGCAGCTAACATTTATTAAATAAGCACTTATTAAGTGCCAGGAACTGGGTTGAATACCATACGTACATGGTGTCCTTTACTTCTTAAAACCACCATTGGGGTAGAAACTATTATTAAGTTCTCATTTCACAGATGGCGAAACTGAGGGTTTTAGAAATCAAGTCATAGGTTCAAGGTCCTATAACTAGCAAGTGCTGGAACCTGTAAATGATTTTCAAATCTCATATTCTTCCAGTTCAGAAAACAAAAAAAGGCTTATGAGAAAAGAATTTTTAGGTGAATCAAGCTGGTGGGAAACTTTGGGGCTAACAAGGGATTCTGTTATCCAGTGCAATACCCTCAGCAATGACATTTCCATTGGAGAGAAAAACCAATCTGATGGCATAATACACAATTTATTGATTCTGGGGGTGATATAGCAGTCTTTGAAAATAGTGCATTTTGTATCCTACCTACTTTAATTTCCAAAGAAATCTACAGTTAAGAAAAAACTTTCAAACTTCTTAAAAATTTTTTTCTGAAAAATGGTGAGCCCTAGCTAATGTTATTTGAATTTTATACATTTGGTTTAAAAAAAAATACTCCTCTGAAAACTATTCTATATAGTGGCAAGCTATGAATAGAATTACAAATAGAAAATTAAAATTACTACTGAGTTTTCTGGAGCACAGTTGGTACTAAGAGGAAGACAGCAGTAGTCCCAAAGAATTACTTGTAAGCTCCATGAAATATATTTAAAATGAAAGTTTTTCTTTTCATCAAGGTTACCTGAAACATTTGCCAATTCACTCACATCTATATCATATATCAATTTAAAATGTTGATTTTATTATTCAAATTTCCACTAAGCATAAAAAACCGAGAGGAAACTAAGAATTCTGTATACTTCCTTCTGAAAATCAAGGCCTATATATGACAAAATGCAGATGTCTAATAATCTGAAAATCTTAGCAGGTCAGAGCTATCATTATCTAGGAATATTATGAATTCTTTATCATGGTCCAGCTATAGAGAGAGTCTGCACAGAGGATATATTTTAAGGCCTCTCTGCATGGTAAGTATTCAGTATATTTAACGTAATTCCAACTAGCAAAAGGATTGTAACTGCAAAAGTAATGAAGTAAAGTTTTGAAGGGTATACCCTGAAAATTACTCTCTACTCAGACTGAAAACATTCTGAATTTTGACTCAAAGCTGCTTTATCACTGGGCGTAGGAAATGCTCTTCCACAATACCTATGATCTACCCTGCTGTAAGGTGAATGACTTTTAATATTAAAAAATTTAGCTTTAAGCATGCAAGCGTCTCTAACTCTGTACAATGCTGAAAGAAGTATTTGACAGTACAACTTTTAGAAGCATACCAGGTTAGAATTCATTATCTATCTTTTAGCCTAAAACTATCTTGTAAAACAAATACAATATAGGACTTATCTCAATTCAAGTTTACTAGCTCCTCAATACTCAAGGGAAAAAAACACAATCATATCTTTGTATCCTATAAACAACATTGAAATTAAAAATTAAAAGTTTGTAAGTGTGATTAACTTGCAGTCCTGTAAAAAATCCAATATTAAATACCTCCACTGTGATTATGTGCCAATTCCTAACTGCTTTTTAAAGAATAATTTTTAGAAAGTGTATTTACTAACATAGATTATTAAGAGGTTTAAAGGAATGAATAATTCAAGAAAACAGAAAACAAATATAATTTCTATTCATTCTTAGAATGATCAGAAACATTAAAAAAGCGTGCTCAAAGTTGCTTGCTTCCCCTGTGCCTATTGAGAACTGTTTTGCAATTTTAGCTCAAGTCAACCTAAATCCAAGTAGGCAGGAAAGAGAGCCTGTGATACCCCACTTTCTGGCATGAGATTTCCCTTAACATTTTCTATTATAACCCAAAAGGATTTGTTTATTTCAACACACATTTGGCACTTCATGGTCAAAGTCAATAGGAATAGAGACCTTGGTGTGATTCCTGCGTCACTAATAATGGCTATAATTTACTAAGCACTTTTCATATGCTAGGCATGTCCCCACAACAACCCTGTGAGGGAGGTCTTCATTATTCTGTTCTGTAAGTGAAGAAATTAAGATACACAGAATGATAACTCATCAAGACCAAACAGCTATTGTATGACGGAGTCAGAATTTGAACTCAGTACCATCTCCAACTGAGGCCACAGAAGCCAAACTTGTAAGAAGAAATATTAATGTTTTATGTTTTTAAAAATAGCAAGATATATATAAATAAATAAACACATAAAAAAATAGCAAGATACACAGGAACATGTTGTATAAATAAAACTGTGTTGTTCTTGTAACGTAATATATACTTTGATTTATTCTCCCCAACTTTGTTACCCCCCCCAAAAAAAAGTTTAAGGCAGCTAAGTTTTTACCTACAGATACATATTGACAGTGAGGCATTAATAAAATGTAGGGAGAATTTTTACTAATCACCCCTACTTTATTTACTTTCCTAGATGTTGAACACTTCGGTTTTCCATCTCGAAGACTTGTTTAAAAGTGGGTGTCTAAACAAGCCTCAGATGTTTTACTCTCACTCTTAGATGCTAAGGGCAGTGTAGTAATAAAAAGAGACTCAAGATAAGAGGGAGGAAAACAGTCACGCACAAACCTTGCTTCTGGCCGCTAGCTGCAGTGACAGGGATGCTGGCAGCGAGATGAGCGCTCTCCACAGTCCCATAGACCACAGGGCTGTGCTCGGGGACCTGGCTGGGCAGCTGCTGGGATTTGAAGTACAAAAAAGGGTGATAATGAGCGTGCGAACATAAAAACTAGCAACATGGAACCCAAGCAAGTGGGGAAGACAGCGTGGGGCAGGAAAGTTTAAAAAAAAGGAAAGCAGGGAAAAAATATATAGGCCAATTTAATAAATTCAAAAAGTACATGGGAAGACGGGGAGAAAAGGAAAGAGGCAGCAGGAAAGGGGAAGGAAAAGAGATGATTACCATTAACCACGGCAAGAGAAGACAGCACAACAATCAGTAGTACAATACACTCTCCAGCGTTCCATCTAAGGAGAAACAGGCTTTCCACCAACAACAGGTGTCCCATCGGAGAGGGAGTAACATCCTCCCACTCAAAGACCAAACGGATTTGGTCGACTTCACTTATAAACTACCTAGCAAAGCAGTTCATCTGCCACAAGCAGGACAAACAAAACATGATGGTTTTAAAACCATCTACTGTTTCAAGAAAATAATACAGAAAGGTGATTCTTGTCATTTGTCCACATAATCACACAGACGAGATGCAATTTGTGAAGTCTATAAAGGCACTCTTGCCTTAAAATATCTTTAGATTCTGAGTCAAGAATGGAATCTTTTTAGGGTTAGATATCTATTAAAGTCTCTGGCTCTTTAGAGCTTAGAGAAAACTTTCATTTCCACTCTGCCAGTATACCGAAATCAAAAATGCTCATCCAAATCCTAGGAGAGTAGGTTGAAAAAAACAGCCATTGTTCAACTTAGAGGGAACAAGAATTACACAAGAAAAGACAAGAACATTCATTCTACATCACATTCCAGTCAGATATTTGTTCTGGATTTGACGGTTACACAAAAGCCACAAAATGAAGCAGTGTCTCTCCTCGGAGATCTAAGGTCATTTTTTTATAGCTATAGTCTCCTATATTGAATCTGTCTGTGTTATCAGAGCAGAGCTACCTGCACAATTCTGATTTTGTCTTTGTTTTGGGGTTCTTCTTGGAGAGGAGGGGGGAATTAAGTTGTGGATGATTCTGGGTGCATACGGCCACTTAAAAGCGGGAGTTAATAAAAAATATTTTCAAGTCAGTAAGTCTCACGTACACTGGGAATATAAATTGAAATATATCAGTTTAAATATATCACTTATCATTTATTTAAGTAACAACGCTTTTCAGAATATAAAACATGCAATTTGTATTTGACTATATATAGATTATAAAGACAGGAATGGCAAAAATACTATTATTTCACCTATTCATTAGATCATGAAAATGCTCATATTCCACAATTGCTACTAAATAAACACTACTAAAATTAAATTTCCATTTATAAAAAATGAAGTTACTGTTTTCACTTTCAATTATGGCCAAATAAATAAATAGTGCTGCCATGATTCCTCTTACTTTGAATCCTTAGTTTCAGTGGAAAAATAATTGTATTACTAAAATTCAAAAATTAGAAAGCCTTCATAGCTGTAAATGAAAAAATGGACTCGGTTCAATTCTCAGTTCAAAAATAGCTCCAAACCAATGGAAAAATTGTTACTTAGCATTTATTAAATAGTTATCCACGTATCTCAGGAAAAACCTGTAAAGTGTGTCATTTACCTTAAAGGAAGAAAATATTAACTATTCCAATTGTCTAGGAAGTTAATAACCAAAAAAATAATAATAAATGGGTAACTGCTAAAAGTAGGTCACCAAAATGACATCCATAGATACAGTGAAATGTTTAAGACAGTAAAAGGCTACTGATGCCTCTAAACATGTATACATCAGAGAGTTTTTCAATCTAAGATTAAAACACCTTCAATCACATTAAAGAGATAACTGCACAGACATTTTTATATTAACAAAGCCCTAGGAAGATTTTATGTATAAAACATGTATAAGAAGAGTGAGATAACATGGTTAAATCACAGTTCCAAATCCAAGTATCCACTACATAGTTCTATAGCCACAAAATGCTAGGAAGCTACTTCTGTTTCCTTAAGTGTAAAATGAAAAAGAAATAAAGAGCCTTTCAGCGTTAACATTTTCTAAGCCTCTGATAGTATTGAGAAAATGATAACATATAAACAGACTACATAATCCAATACTCTTGTTTCAGGATTCTTTTTAATTTAGGATAATCTCAAATTTTAGCTTAAGCTCTAATTTTATCTCTTCTCTCCTAATGAAATAACTATAAACAGTCATGGCTTATATTGTCTAATTGACAAGTCAGAAAAATCAGGAAACACTGGCTATTTTGACTCAAAACATCACATCCAATGCTGTGAATTTTGATCCCTATAAGGAAAATGTAGCTTTTGAGTAGCTAGAGAGTTTAGGTACATGATCTATACTGCTGAGAATATTTTAAGGGATTTCAAAATCACTGCACTTCAGTCACTTTCACTATTGGGGGGAAATAAAAATTTATAAAAATAATTCTGGAAGGGCAATTAGTATCAAAATATAAAATAATTCAATAAAGATGACGTGGAAATCAAAGTTGAAATGTTAGGGTTGATCTGGCAACTCCACATTGTTGCAATAGTTCACAATTTATGTCAAGTCCTCCATCCCAGATTTTCCAAAATCAAGGCTCTGAATAGCAGAAAAAATGTAAAAATATATATATTTCTCAATTTTCAACTATACTGATAAGGGAGCATAAAGCATGGGAAGATATTAGATATGTGATAGTATCCAAGAAATGAATTCCCTTTATAAATTCTACTTGAGAATCTACTCTGTTGGAAGGTTTATATATTAAATTTGAAGTACTGGCGTTAAGGGAAATGGTAGATTTGGGCCCAAATACTGCAGGAATTAATTTTTTTAAACAGAGTGTTTACCAATGGGTAAAACAGGCAACAAAAAGCTTGAATTGTCCTAGCTACTTCTTTGTACAATTTAAAGTCATTTCTCTTTACTTAACCCACATTGTTTCTAACCAGAAAGGAGCCACCTTCCTTTACTGTCTATTTTAATCTTATATACCACAAGATGCTTAAGTACTGCCATGAGATAAGAACTTTTTACATTTTTAAATAGTTGGTGTAAAAAATAAAAAGAACAGTATTTCTTTACACATGAAAATTATGGGAAACTTAAATTTTAGTGTCCATAAACAAAGTTTTATTGGAACAGCCACTGGCATTCATTTACATACTGTACATGGCTGCTTTCATGCTACAATGGCAGAGTTGAGCAGTGGTGAAAGAAAGTATTATTGCAAAGCCGAAAATATTTACTATCTGGCCTTTTACAGAAAATGTGTGCTGACCCTTATTATAATTGAGAGACAGCCAGAGACTCCAAATAGTTATACAAATATAAGCAAGATGCTGCTGGGATTTGCTGTTATTGTAAGAGGCTATTCGACTGCTTCACATTTCATCATGTTAGGTATGTAGTTGACCCTCAGTATAGCAGAGGATTGGTTCCAGGAGTCCCCAAGAATACCAAAGTCTGGGGATGCTCAAATCCCTCATATAAAATGATGTAGTATTTGCATATAATCTATGCACATCCTCCTGTATACTTTAAATCATCTCTAGATTACTTATAATACCTAGTGCCATGTAAATGCTATGGAAATAGTTGTTATACTGTATTGTTTAGGGAACAGAAAAAAACCTGTACATGTTCAGTACAGACACAACCATCACAGGCCTAACCACACAGTACATGTCAGCAACAATTAGCTCTTTTTCCTGAATATTCTGAATTCGCAGCTGGTTGAATCTGCGGACGTGGAACCTGCGGATAGGAAAGGATGACTGCAATTGATTTGTCAAAGTCCTATTCAATGACTTTAAAATAATCCTTGTAATAAATACCTCATGTTTAACATACATGAATCCTGAGGTAAACAAGTACAGCCCCCATTGAGAAACATAAAGATTAAGCAGCAAAATAAATGACACAGAAAAAAGGGCCAAAATATGCTTCTTTAAAGTGAGAGAGAATTCTCCCAAACATTCATTAGAAATGTGTGGGTGTTTACCATATACGAAACTCTGAGAGCCCACTGGTAACTAAAACAAACAAAAATCCTTAGCTTCATGGAGCTTATATTCTATCAATGGAAACACAGTAAAGAACAAACCATATAATGGAATATTATTCAGCCATAAAAAAGAATGAAATCTTGCCATTTGTGACAACATGGATGGACCTTGGGGGCATTTTGCTAAGTGAAATAAGTCAGACAGAGAAAAACAAATACCATATGATCTCACTTACATGACGAATCTTAAAAAGCGAACAAACAAAACAAGCTCAAAGATATAGAGAATGAGTGGTGGTTGAGGGAGTGAGGGATGGGAAGATAGGTGAAGGGAGTCAAAAGGCACAAACTTCCAGTTGTAAGTTGTGAAGATGTACTATACACCATGACGACTACAGTTAACAATCCTTTATTGAATACTTGAAAGTTGCTAAGACTAAATCTTAAAGGTTCTCATCCTAAGAAAAAAATTTTGTAACTATGTATGGTAATGGATATTAACTACACTTACAGTGATGGCCATTTTACAATGTATACAAAATGTCAAATCATTATGCTGTATACCTGAAACAAATATATTACTGTATGTCAATTATACCTCAATGAATAACTATTTCTGCTTCATATTTTAAAAAAAGAATATAACAAAATTAATCATTTAATTACAAAGGCTAAAAATGCTATACTAGAGTAGTAAGAATGCAGAGATAATGTATATTCTGGGGTTCTGACTTTGTATGTGGATTTTTCAGGAAGCAACATTTAGGGTGAATTTCAAAAAATGTGAATGCAGGCCTGTGGGAGGCATAAGGGAGGAAGTGTAGGAGGAAGTATTTCAGGCAGGAGAAACAGCACATATGAAGGCTCTGAAAGGAAGAGTAATACATAATCAACCAACTTGGGGACGATGGAGAGAGGAACTCAGGAAGAGCTGGCGACTTCAGTGAGAAATGTACAGGCCACACCAAGGGTTTCAGTCTTTATCCCACAGCAATGGGAGGCCCAGGGACAGGTTTAAGCAGCAATGGGACATAATCAGATTTATGTTTTAAAAGATCCTTCTGACTATTGCATGGAGAATGAATTAGTTTTAAGAACACAATATATAGCGTTACTGTAGTAGTCCAAGGGAAATAATTTTGGTGGTAATAAAGGGGGATGTGAACGAATTGTACTTAACATAGGAAGTAACGGACAGGATTTGGTAATTGACTGATTACATAAGGTAGGGAGGGGATCAATGAGGCGGTAAAAAAATTAGATTTCTGGTGTATGTGTGCCAGTCACTGAAACAGGGAACACTGAAGGAAACATCAGGTTTGGGGAGTCAAGGGACCGGGGAGAGGAAGACCATGAACTCAAGTTTTGCATTTGACTCCCTGTGAAGACACTGAATGTAGAGATCAAGCAAAAAGTGGGATCTGTAACCTGAAGCTCAGACAAGTATCCATTATGTAATATATGGAATGACATAATCAATATCTCCTTTAATACAAATGTAATAATGCACAATGATGCTCATAGCAATAATGTAACAGTAACAATAAATGCACTGAATTCTAATGCTAGAATCACAGGATATAAGGACGAGAAGAGGTATCAACCATATGGATCGTTGTTTTTTTTTTTTTCTTTCTACAATTTTCCCAAGAAACTACCCATTTAAAAAATCTTGGGTGACATGAACTTATATTTCCAATGGTGGTTTAGACATCTCGGGTTTGGACAAGTCTAAGCATTAGTTTGTTTTCACCACTTTATCCTAGGTTCTTGGCTGCTCTGAAACAAGAATCTTATGTGTTCCACGGAAAAGCCCTTCACAGGCTAAACTGATCCCAAACACCTACTGACTATCTTACTACGTACCATGCATCAAACTAGGTGCTGGGAGTATAGTGCTGAATATGAGACACGGGGCTCCTTACATTCACGGAGCTAGCATTCTAGTGGTAGAGGCAAACAATATCCCTGAAAATAACCATGTATGTCAAATAGAAGTTAATGCTGTGAATACAATCAAAGCAGGGTAAAGGACAGAAGTGAAAGGGGCATGAAGGCGCTATTATATGGAGTGGTCAGAGACTGCATTCCTGAGGAAGTGATATCAGAAGAGGCACCTGAAAGGGGGAAAACTGCGGACCTGGAACGTGGAGGAGGGTTCCAGACAGAAGGAACAGTAAGAGCAAAGGTGGAAAGGTAGATGCAAGCTTGGCAGGCTGGACCGAGGGCAGAAGGTCAGCAGCAAGGCAGTGCTATGCAGAAGGAAGAGGAGCAGGAGAAGGGCTTAGACAGCAGCCAGAAACCAGCTGATGTAGGACCTCAGAAGGACCTCCAAAATTCTATGTGTGGACTTTTGGATTTCTTGTCACCATTGGAAAGATACTGAGCAGGTTTTCGTGGGGAAGGGATGTGATAGGATTTATATTTTAAAATAGCCACACACTCTAAGTCTTGTATAAAGAATAGACAGGGGGCTGGCCGAATAGCTCAGTTGGTTAAGAGCTGGCTTGGGAGCGCGAGGTCTGAGCAGCAGGGCCGCCGGTTTGGTTTCCACATGCGGGCCTCTACAGCTAAGATGGTGAACAACAGCTCGACCTGGAGCTGGGCTGCCGTGAGCAATGGCTGGCGAGCGACTGACTCACCTGGGATGAGCGCAATGATAATACCAACATGGGCCAGTGAAGCCACGTCCTCCACAAATAGACTAAGAACAAAAGGACAGCAACTTGTCTGTTCCCCTTTCCCAATTCCCCAATGCTGTTGCCCTCCCCCAATTCCCCAATAAAAATCTTAAAAAAAAAAATAAAAAGCATAGACAGAGAACATACTTACATTTTTCCAAAGAAGACATACAGATGGCCAACAGGCACATGATAAGATTCTCAACCTCACATCAGGGAAAAGCAAATCGAAACCACAATGAGATATTATACCTCACACTTGTTAGAATGGCTCTCATCAAAAAGGTAAGAGAACTGTTTGCAAGGGTGTGGATAAAAGGGAACTGTTATGCTCTGTTGGCCGGACTGTAAATTGGTGCAGCCAGTATTGAAAACATGGAGGTTCCTCAAAAAATTAAAACTAGAACTATCATATGACCCAGCAT
The DNA here is from genome assembly GCF_001890085.2 of Hipposideros armiger. NCBI lineage: Eukaryota > Metazoa > Chordata > Mammalia > Chiroptera > Hipposideridae > Hipposideros > Hipposideros armiger. The sequence goes on from NW_017731827.1 coordinate 1,288,481, forward strand.
TTCCACTTCTGGGTATTTATATGAAGGAAACATTAACTGGAAAAGATACACGCATCCATGTCCATTGCAGCATAATTTACAACAGCCAAGTTACGGAAACAACCTAAGTGTGCATCGATAGATGAATGGATAAAGAAGGAAAATGTAGTATGTACACACACACACACACAATGGGAACTTTTTCAGCCACAAAGAAAAATGAAATCTTGCCGTTTATGACAACATTGATAGACTTTAAGGGTGTTATGCTAACAGAAATAAATCAGACAGAAATACAAATATATATGATCTCACTTATATGTGGAATCAAAAAAACAAAAAAACAAGCTCATAGAGAACAGGTTGGTGGTTGTCAGAGGCAGGGTGTGGACGAATTGGGTAAAAGAAGTCCACAAGTACAAACTTCCAGTTATAAAGTAAGTTATGGGGATGTAATATACAGCATGGAGACTGTATTTAATAATAGTACTGTATTGTATATTTGAAAGTTGCTAAGATGGTAGATCTAAACTTTTCTCATAAAATTTCTGTAACTATGTATGGTTGATGGATGTTAACTAGACTTACGATGATCATTTTGTAATATAAACAAATATCGAATCATTATGTTGTATACATGAAACTAATATAATCTAATATGTCAATTATACCTCAATAAAAAATGTTTAAAAAGAAAAGACAGAGAATAGGCAAGACAGAAGCAAGGAGATAAGTAGGGAGTTACTGCTGTCTAGAGGAGAGATCAAAGTGGCTTACAGTATAACGGGAGCCGTGACCATGGTGAGATGACCCAGACAGAACTTGCTAATATAATGGTTGTGGAATGTGAGATAAAGAGTTAAAGATGAGTTCTGAGCTCACCAATGAGCAACTGGGATAGACTGTGTTATAATTTACTGAACTAAAGAAAATGGGAGCACACCAAACACCTGAGAAAATAGTAACACAAGGTTCACAAACTCAAGTGCCTTTTTAAACCAATAGGTGACCTAAATGTGATGCAAAAGGGTATAAAACAATTAATAGAACAGTAGTACAAACTAGAGAATGTATGCCCAAGCTAAAGGCATTCAGATTAATGAAAACAATTTTTTTTCTTTAAACACCAACCTGTTAAAACAAAATGGAGAGAACCACTTCCTTGAAGGCAAAGAAAGGTTTCCAAGATGTTAGAAAATGATGAGGGGAACCCAGGCACTCAAGATAAAAGCTGTCAGGCTAAACTAGAGGATTTGAAATGATTTTAAGGTTCCAGTGGAAGGAGGAGTGATGAAACAAGAAGAAAAACTCTAAAAAAACAAGAATAATGTGGATGGAATTCTAATATATTAAAATGTATTATAAAACTATAGTATCAAAGACAGTATAGTAATAGTATTAAAACAGATCAATGGAATATAAAAGTCCAGAAATAGATCCAGGTATATATGACAATTCAGTAAATAACTAAACCAATCTCAAAACAGGGAGGCAATGATGAACTATTCAATAAATAATACTAAAACAACAGCCAAGTCATGTGATTAAAAAAGCAGCAAGATCCAAACCTAATTGTATATATTATACATCAAAATAATTTCCACATAGATCAAAATTAATCAAACCCAAGTACTAAAAGAAAATGCATATATGAGTAGTTTTATTATCTTGGGTGGGAAATATTTCAAAGTATCAGCCCAAAACATAAATTATTTAGGAAAACACAGGAATTGGTGAATATAAAAATTTCAAAACTTCCATGTGACAGTAGGTACCATTAACAAAGTTAAAACAGAATCATCTAACTAGAAAAAAATATTAAATATGTCAAAGGGATTTCTTTAACATGTAAAAAACACTTATAAATCAGAAAATAATCATTAACCCAGAAAAACACATCACCTCAAAAGAAATGTGTATGAAAGACATGAATAGGTAATTCACACATATGTACAAATAGCCAGTACACATCAAAATTCTTAACGCTACAAAAATCAATTAGTAAAAATTAAATGAGATTATTTTTAATCTATCAAATAAGCAATAATGTAAGGAAAAGAGTATTATCTTTTACTGTTGGTGGAAGATTAACTTTCTGGAGGGTAGGTCACAACACCATAACCGCCAAAATAGGTACACGAAGGAGTTCACCACAGCACTGTTAATACTAATGACAAACAGGAAAGAACAGGAATACCTATCAATTCAATAGAGTACTTCCAAATAAAGAAATACCATGTAGCCTTAAAAATTATAATAATACCTTATAGTCAAATATGAACATTTCTGCATGATCACTGAAAAAAAAATGGTAGTTATAAAATGGCATGAATGAACCCAAATATATTAAATTATAGGCATGGATATGTATATATACATATATGTACTAAAAAATGCTCGCAAGTTATTCACCAAAAAGCTAACAATGATTTAATCTCAGTATTAAAATTTAGGGTTAAAATTTCTTTCTTTACTACTCTTATTTTCCAATGAAGGTTTATAATTTTTTTTTTTTTAAGATTTTTATTGGGGAATTGTGGGGAAGGGGAACAGACAAGTTGCTGTCGTTTTGTTCTTCGGTCTAGTTGTGGAGGACGTTGCTTCACTGGCCCAAGTTGGCACCATTATTGCGCTCTTCCCGGGCGAGGCAGATCAGTCACTGGCTTCTGGACGGCCGCTCACTGCGGCTGCTGACCGCTCATGCTGGCTGCTGGCTACACATGGTAGCCCATGGCAACTCACTGCAGCAGTGGCTGCAGACTACGCCATCGCCGGCGACACACGGCAGCCCAACTCCAGGTTGAGCTGTTGTTCAGCATCTTAGCTATAGAAGGCAATGTCACTGGCCCTCATATGTGGGATCCGAACCGGGGATCTCTGGCATCCCAAGCCAGTTCTTAACCATCGTGCCACTCGGCGGGCCCGAAGGTTTATAATTTTTACACATACAAAACTTAAGTCATGTGAACTCTGAAAATAAATTTTCAATAACAGATAAAAGGCCAACTCTGAGTTTCTTGTGATCTCTTATAACACTTGCGATCCCCTACAACTATAACCACAGTTGCTAGAGGATTACGAGTTGCAATCCCATTGTTCAATGTCTGACTGGCAGTTAAGTGGTAAGGGACAGAAATTTTGCTACCTACGCAAAAATTCAAGTCATACCTTCTTTATAATTAGGATTCAGATTTAGGCTATCTAAGGTAAAATCATACCTATTTAACAGCAAAGGCCTTCCCAAAATTTGGTGAAGATTTATGAAAAAACATAATTCAATTAAAAGCAAAGGGTCATTTAAAAGAAAAGAAAATTTAATGTTATTGATGTGTCTCATAAGTGGATCTTTTCTTAAAGATTTTTATTAAAATATAGCTAACATATAGTAGTACTATATTAGTTTCAGGTGTACACTATAATATAAGTGGATCTTTATTGGGATGTCAAAACAAGTTAAAACTATACTTGCTCCACTGGCTTCCAAAAGAAGATAAGGGATCTCAATAGTGACCTTCAATCAAATTTTGTTTCCTTGTTTTAGGAAATTCCTGTAAGCGATGAAGCTGGAGAATCTTGGTTTTATTAAAAATTCAGGACAAAATCCTGTTGGAGACAGACCTGATGAGATCAACAATCCTGCTCTACAGTTCTAAGTAGAGCCCTCTGACTGTCTGTGTACAAATTCATTTGAAACAATGAAACCGATTAACCCTTGCAGCAAGGATCTCTGTTCATCTAGGCATCTCATTTTAAACCTTTGAGAGAATGTACCCCAGCTTAGTTATCTGCTTAAAGTCTACAAGGCTTGCCGTATTATTGAAAAATACTATTTTTAAGTCAAAGAAGGTTACTAATGAGAAATTATTTATTAAAGATGAAGAAAGATGTGATTTCATTCAACAACCACTATCTTTACTGCAAACATCACTAAAACAAAACCATACCTATGTTTCAAAGAAGAGAATGAGGGACCGGCTAAGTGGCGCATTGGTTAGGAGTTGACTTGGGACGCCAGCTCTGAGCAGCAGGTTTGGATCCCACATGAGAGCCAGTGTTGCTTCGCCCTCTACAGCTAAGATGGAGAACAACAACTTGACCTGGAGCTGGGCTGCCGTGAGTTGCCGGCGATGGCCATAGGCTGCAGCGCCTGCTGCTGTGGGCTACCGTGTGTGGCTGGCAGCCAGCGTGAGCTGCCAAGAGCTGCCGTGAGCGGCCGTCCAGAGGCCGGCGACCGATCTGCCTCACATGGGAAGAGCGCAATGACAATGCCAACACGGGCCAGTAAAGCAATGTCCTCCACAACTTGTCTGTTCCCCTTCCTCCGATTCCCCAGCACTATTCCCCTCCCGCAATTCCCCAATTAAAAAAATCTTTAAAAAGAAACAACAACAAACAAAAAAAAAAACAAAAAAAAAAGAGAATATTCATTCATCAGTGTCTATGACTGAGATGACAAAGTGACGCTGCAAAAGTTAAGACTGGATTTTTTAACATTATATAGATATCTCCTTCAAAATATTTCTGCAGGAACTTATCTACTTATTATTCAACATACTACATATAACATGAATATGCCCTAACTTTAGTTAACTAAAACTATAACTTTGTTGTTAAAACTATAAAATGAACTAATTAACAGGTGGTCAGAATTTAAGGTTTCCAGGTATCAAGTTTGTAAAAAGCTCTTCAAAAACTTGAATAACCGGGCTGGCCGAGTGGCTCAGTTGGTTAAGAGCTCGCTCAAGAGTGCGAGCTCTGAGCAACAGCATCGCCGGTTCAATTCACGGCCTGAGTTGAACTGCCGCTGAGCTGCCAACAAATGGCAGGATGGCTCAGCTAAAAACAAACAACAAAAAAAGCTGAATAACCTACTGACTCAAGTAATTTTCCCAAATGAAAAGAGAGGCTATATCTTTCATAAGATGTGTCGGCAATCAACAGTTTCCAACCTTTTCTATGCCCCTACACCCTATGGCACAGGACTTTTTCCCAAATTATAACTATGAGTGACTCTTATAACACAAAATGAAAAAGAACAGAAGCCGACGACTGATCTGCCTCACCCGGGAAGAGCGCAATGATGGTGCCAACTTGGGCCAGTGAAGCNTCCTCCACAACTAGACTGAAGAACAAAAGGACAGCAACTTGTCTGTTCCCCTTTCCCCAATTCCTCAGCACTGTTCCCATCCCAATTCCCCAATAAAAATCTCTAAAAAAAAAAAAGAACAGAAGGGAGTAGGGATGGGAAGAAAGGTATACATAGCTCACTAAAAAAAAAAAGAAAGAAAAAATTTAAGTGATCTTTAAAACCCCATGCCTTTGGGAGTAGACAATTTTAGAAGTCTTCTTGATTTTTACCCTACAGAGTCCCTTAATGACTTCCAGGCAGCTAGTACATTTCTTAACACAGAAAATATTCCTTGTGCCTAATTACCATCAACAGCAGAGATATGTAGCTGCAAGATTTTGATGCTGAGGTAAAGTAACAAAAATTTCCCCTTCTTTCCCACTTTAATATTTAACAGGGAACACTGAGATTATGGAGTACAAATGCTCATTTTACAGATAAAAAATAGGGGGCTTAAGGGGCTTGATGTTCTGACCCAGCATCATAAATCTGAGTGACAGCGTGAAGACCAGCAGTAAGTGTTCGAGTCCTCTGTGAGGTCCCTCCATGCGCCTCTGTGTTCTGTGGTAATCTGAATGGGCACATGCACACATACATGTATACTTTTTACATATCTGAGATACAAAACCTCAAGGAGTTATTCTACAGATCATCGTAAAGCTTAGGAAGCAGGACAATTTCCAATTCAATCTATTCTTTAGGGAAAAACAGCAGCAGCAAAAACTTGTTTCTCCTCTTCATTCTCCTCACATAAAGCCAATGCACTTTCTTTAGCATTCCTTAGCTCTTCTTAGCCTGACTGCCTGCCTGCCAGAATCAAACTCATTATCCCCCTCTGCAAACATCCCCATGCAAACTCCATGTTATTACTCTAAAGCCAGGCATCTAGGCTTGGAGAGTCACCTCTGACCCTTTCCTCTCAAACATAGAGGAACGAGGCATCCCTGTTTACCTATATATACAGTAATGGTTAATGCCTGTTATCCCAGCAAAATAATTAATAGCATCCCCATTCATTTCTAAAACTGCCTCAATTTAAATGATTATATATGGTTACCCTTTTTATAATCCTTACTTTGTAACCAATTGCTGAATATTTCTCAGACTGGCTTCCTCTCCTTCAACTGACCTCCTAATTTATTATCTGAAATGGCAATAGTCTCCTTTTCATCGGATTTCTCATCTGCATGTGCCTTTTTGCACATGCGCCCCTCTGCCTTGAGTACCCTTCTCTCTCTTTCCATTTTGCAAATACCAATCTGGGAATTCAGATTAAATAGCATCTCTGCTGTGAAGCCTCCCAGACTCTTGGAGTCATTCTCTGTGCTTCCTGAAATAACAATAATTGTAATACTGGTAACAGGTAATATTTACTGAATGCTCAGTATGCCCTGACCTTAAGCAATTTTAAGTATTTTATCTCCTTTAATTCTTGTAACAACTCTATATGATAGGTTTTATTTTCCTCATTTTTTAAAATGTGGAAGCTAAGGCTCTAGAATATTAAGTAATTTGGCTAAAGTCACAAAATTAAGTAGTGGAACTGGGACCTGAAACCAAGTGTGTCTGATTCTAAGCCAAAGACTGAAAACTTTCCCCTGTACTACCTCACCTACACCACCATTAATGGGTTTCTGTGACCCAGTACATTTGAGTCTGTGCTGCAAAACTCTGTTCCACTTGGTAACCTTGGTGCTTTCATAATTCTCTGTATACACTTCCCAGGAGGACCAGTTATATATTAGTAAGTGTCCTCTCTCTCCCTGGGACTGGGACAACCTCAGTGATAAGAAAAGGCTTTGCCATTTACAACATATGCACTGTGGCTCAAAGCAGGTACTCCATCAGGCCAAAAGCAATACAGTATGTACTATTCAGTCATAAATTCTGACACAGAGAGTTGTCTCATCTGCAGTCTTACTAATTAGCATGTGGTTCAGGATCTATCTAGAATTAGGCCAAAGCTGACAAACAAGTAGCTTTTAGGCTAAACCTAACAGGTTTTCTTTGGCTGGCATAGTGCTATTTGTTAGCAGAATCAGTTGCCAATGTTTAAAACTTGCAGATTTTTTTCCATTAATAGAGATTTCTAGCTTCTTTTGAAATGCTAGGTCAACATATTTACACACCATAACAATCAGGCAGCAGTGGCCACCTCCCTTAACCAGGGATGTCTCTCCTACTCTATTTGCATCACTATGAATTTCTGAAAAATGAAGCCAAGTGTCTGTTGCCATCATCACCCTTGTGCTGTTTTTCATTAAGAGGAAAATGAACTATTTCTAGTGTATATGTCTCTGTTAAAGCTATTTGTTCATTCCATGTATTTCGTGCATTTGGAAAGCCAACAGACTGGTAAGCATGGATTGAAATGCAAATTAACTAATAAAATAAACTGATGCTTCATGATATCACATCTCAAAAATTACTACTCACATTGTAATTATTAACCGATGGCCTTTATCAAAGAAAAATGTATGTTTAATGTGCTTTATGCTTTACGATTACACAAATACATATACTCTATACTCGTGTTCAAGGCCTGTGATCCCTGAGGAAAGATAATAGCAAAAGGATTTCTATGGCTAAGGACAGAGGGATAAGGAGAAGAGGGTGGGATCAAGCTTGGGTCACAGAAAACAAACAAACCCCACAGGGAATTAAAATGCAAAAAGATATACTAACACATGTTCAAGTTAAGAACTGAAACACAAATCAACAAAAAGTCATCAACCATATGGCTTGACAGTAACAATATTTTAATATGGGAAAATGTGGACCAAAATTTAACCAAGCTGATTAATCCTAAATTTTTGTCCCCACCTAATAGAGCACGTAAGTAGTTAATTTAAAGGTTGCTTGTCTATGTTTACTTCCAGAGACAAGATGAAATATAAGGCGTCCTTAATCATTTCAGACTTGGAATACCCCCTGCGGAAATAATGGGGAATGGTGAAAAGTTCTATTAACAATCATTGATATGACCTTACAATTCACATATCTAGATGGTCATTATTACACTTATCTAGATGATGAAAAACTGAGATAAATGTCAGCCAGAGACTATCACAATTTACAAGTGACACACATCATTACATAAAGGCCCAAGTTTTAGGCTTACTCAAAATTCAGGTTTTCAAGGGACTCTAAACACAGACATCTACGGTATTTTGCCATGTATAATGCGCTCCTGTGTATAATAAGCACTCACGTTTATGGCCCAAACGTTCAGGGGAAAAAATCTTTTGTTTTAAATTTTTAATTCAAATTTTTATTTGTTTACATTTAGGTACTTGTTTTTTGTATTATAAAGGAATTTTAGCCTTTATTTTTTAACATATTATGGTACAAGAAATTTTATGTAACAAATAATTACAAAACACAAGAACAGATACAAGGTACAAGAAATTTTATGTACTGGTAACAAATTTATGCATCATAGAAGGCCAAGAACTCTTCATCATTGCAAATTCGTCATAAGTTCAACAAAACCAATTATTGTATTCCAGGGTTTATTTTGCATAAGGATATCGTTATTGATTTCTAGAGTTACACTTTTTAACCCATAAGCATAAGTAAAAGAATTAAAAACATTTATATAGATATGGAATTAATACTACCCAAGTATAATGTGCATCCTTATTTTTCCCTCACAAATTAGGGCAAAAAGTGTGCATTATACAGGGCAGAAAATGATATTTGTGTTCTCAATTTTTAAGAATATTTAAAAGAACTTTTTAAACCTATACACTAAAATCAAGTTAACATACTATCATTCTGAAATGCGTTATATTTGATCATCCATATCACTTGTCTGTACCCTGGGCTCTGAGGAATACCTCACTATCCAGCCACAAGATGGGGAAGCAAGCAGCCCTTCCTTCTTAATAACTTTGGTTTCATCTGTCTTATATGCTAGGCTCTCACTTTAGATATGCTGAAGATTTGAAAATCACTCATCTCTGAATGGTTTATCAAAATTGAAAATAACCCAGTAAAGAAATCAAAATCCTATCAAATGTGGGGCACTCCCTTCTCTCTTTTAGTTAGTTACTAAACTCCAGCTCCTCCTGGAATGCCTTGATTTCTAAAAGCAAGAAAGTAAACTCTTGGATAATCACATTCTGCAAGAGGAACAAAAAGGTGCTTAACTGACATAATTTACTAACAACCCTTGTAAATAATTAAAGGAGACACCCTCCACTCAAGAAGCTCATTTATGTAGTCCTAAAAGTGTACCTATAATACATTTAAACATGCTCTGAATAACACAGGGAATCATCTCAAACAATACTGTTCAGTAAAAATGTTTAGATTCTCAACCCTAATGTTTACATTAATGTCGTGTTCAGCACTTAATTCCTAAGACTCCATGTTGAAAATATAAAATACTCATTTAATGATGAAGTTTCCATAGGAATGTAGCTCCTTGTGGTATCATGCAGAATAGTTCACTAGGAAGAGTGGCAGCAGCTATGCTCTGAATGTGAAGAAATACACAGAAATATCAACAATAAAAAATTGTAGTTGTAACAATTTGTAAAGAGAAACAATGTCTGTTTAAATATTTAGATATTCGAGGTTATGAGACAACTGATGGACATGAAAGTAGAGAAAGCAGCTATAGAAAAAAAAAAAAGAGTTCAGTAGAGGTTAGTGAACAAACACGTACCATCATCAATCATGGCTCACTGTCTTACCTGAGGAGGAGTGGGTGTAGACGTGGGTCTCCCTATGGGTGGAGTAGGGTTTCTGCTGCCACCTCCAGACATAATCTCCTCTGTAATATCTTTACCTCCCTGGTTTGGATCCCGGATTCTTATCTATAAGGTTACAATAAGATGGCATATTTACAGATGGGTGTCTATGTAATATATTTATAGGCATGTAATGTATTAAAAGTGCAAATTGGGAAGCTTATCAAATATCAAAGTTGATTTTATTTCAATCACAGAACCATATGGGGTCATTCAAAGAAATTTAGGCCATTAGCTCTGACATGAACTAATTAGAACAACAAGCTAAATGAGACTTAGTTGGCTGAATTTCTAGGTCAAAAAGGCAAAAGCTATTAATGTGTGTCTTACAAGCACTGTCAAATGGACTGGTTTTATTTACAATGCTTAACATAAGACGAGATTCACAAAACAGTTTTAAAATATGTAAGTTTTAAAGGCCTTAAATGGTTCTCCAACGAAATTAAAAATGTGTATACCCTAGGACTAGTAATCAGAATTTATGTTGTAGATAACTTTATATATGTATGTAAGGATATTCACTGCAATATTTTCCAGAAAAGACATTGAAACAGGTTCAAGGCCAATCAAATATCAAATATCATGGTAATTAAAAAATTATGCCACATCCTTACAATTAAATACTAAACAGCTAGGAGAAAGAATGAGCTAGATCTACGTACAATGAGGTGGAATAATCATCATGATGTATTGGTAAATGAAAAGATGTAAGATGCAGTATGTGTGGTCTTGATTTTTTTAAAGGCTACTTGTGCTTACAGATGTCAGTGGAGATGGTTCTGTAACAGCGTTGGAGTACCTGCGTCTAGGTCTTCCATCCTGGGACAGTGTTGGGACACAAAGGCCCCCTCTGCTTATCATTACCTCCAGAGCTTAATCAAAGTGGCCCTGGCTTCTTGAAAATTTCAAAGAATTCACTAATAAAACTATCTAGATCTGGAAGCTTTCTTGGAAGTAGTTTCTTCAGTAAGATTTCTAATACGAGCGATTTTTTTCAGATTTGGAAACTTGTTTCTACTGCAGTTTTAAGTAGTGCTTCTAACTGATTTGTTGTTCTTCGGTAACATCTATTATTACTGTCCTCCATTTTCATTATCTTCTTTATTAATTTTTCTGCATTCTGAAGTGTTCAAGTCCAACATCTACTGTGCTGTTTCAACATTTCCAATGCAGTTTCTCAACTTTCATGTTATGATACACTGGCATGTCCTGTTTATTATGATGTGTACACAAGTAATTTGTTTCTGATAATAGTCCAGGTTTTGAGCTTCATTAATTTCTATTAAATGAGAGTACTGCTCTCATTTAAATGAGGGTATTGTTATGATGGCACACCCACCTATCTTCTCTGTGTAAATGGAGGAGTGTCTTATAAATATCACCTATTTTTATGTGTTCTGATGGATAAGAGATTGTAAGCTACTTTTCTACAAAATGTTCTGCAATATGAATTTTATATGACTGCACTCTAATTCTCTTGGGCCTGCCTTCCTAGACAGAGGCAAAGCCCCTATAACTTATTAAAAACAATCAGAATACATTTTCTAAATTCTGCTTTGTGTTTCTTAAAATAAATCTATTCCACAGGAAGAATTTTTCTTGTCCTAAACGCTTTGCTCCTTTTTTCTTGTGCTGTTTTCCCCATCAGTTCATGTTTGGAAGTAGAGCTGATTAGGACTAGAGTTAAATGACAATCAGGGTGTGAGAACTGAGCTCCAATTCCTCCCACTTAGAAAGACCTTAGACCCTCCCAGATCTAAAGCTAGAGGGCATGTTGTCATTTAGCATTCCTAGCTCAGTACATGTTGGAAAAGTGATAACAAGCAAATGGTAACTGCAACTTCTAGTTATATTATATGCCCAAACATCTCCTCCAGGTCTAGTGGTGAGGATATAAGAATAAAAAATGGCAGTCATTTGTGAACTGAGATGAATAATGAGTACAGCTGGGAGCAAACTTATTTCATAAGTGAATGGACATTCAATTTTAAAATAAGACAAATTAGTAAAGATCTCTTACTGTTTTTTTCTCTCTCTTGGCTGGAGGGGGCTGCTGCTGCGTAGGCACTATGATAGGTGCTGACTGGTACACTGGCTGACTTGGGTAAAAAGGCGTTCCTAAAAAGTAGAACAGAATAATGAGAAGCACTCAGTTATTTTGTCAATCACTATAAAACTATTAACTGCACTGTGTCACTGGACAATCAGTTAAAAGAAATAATAAAAACAAAAACAAGCATTCTTCTCATTCATCTCTTACCACTAGCTACGCTCCACAGCTACTGAAGCGGCCAAGAAATGATTTCCAAACACTCATAAACACCTATCTTTTTTTCAGCATCCAATACAAAAATAAATAACTAAGCCCTGCTGATTGCCACCAGAGGTACCTTTCAAAACACTAACCATACTATAGCACTGCTTTAAAAAATCTATTCTGGAGGCCCATTACCTGCAACACTGATGCTCACCAAGGGTTTGTGTGTGTTCTGTGAGTGGGTTTGGTCTGGGGAGGAGAATATATGTGATCTTCGTGGGGGTAGGAGTGGTCTAATTCTTCTCTTACGAGTAACACAGCCATGGAAAGCCACCATTAAGGCTTGGCAAATGCCCTACTGCTAGGGCGGACAAAAGGCTGATAAACAGCCTGAAGATAAAGTCCAGATACTAAGAATCCAGTTCCAGGTTTCTAATTACATTGCCACCACCCTCGAACTCCACACCTGTACTCTAGCTACAACCTTTCCTAGGTTGAGCACAACAATCTCTCCGACACGGTTCACACCTTTGACTATATTATTGCCCTTTTGCCTGAAATTACCTTACACCCACATTCCTTGTATTCTCAATGAATCCTTTTTTAACTTTTAAAACTTTGACTATTACTATAATTACTATTAAGCCAGGGTGCTTAGAGGAAAGGTGGTGAGAGAAGGAGTCAGATACTGGACGTTTTGAAGGTAGAAACTACAGATTTGCTTAGCAAGTGGGAGAATGGAGGTGCTATTTATTTACTTACTGAGATGAAGAACACTGAACGAAGAGTACAGTTTAGGACATAAAAATCAAGGGTTCAATTTGGGACATGGAAAGTCTGAGAATCTTATTAGATCTTCAAATGGAGAGATCAAATAGGCGGGAAGAGACACAAGTCTAGAGCCAGAGAACAGATATCCATTTTGGAATTAGCAGAACGTGGACAACATTTAAGCCATGAGACTGGATAACTCAGAAAATGAGTTCAAAAAGAAAAGAAGCCCAAGGACTAACTAAATTTTGGGGGCACTCTATGTTTGTTTAGCGGTCACAGGTATGAAGAAAACCCAGCAAAGGAAATGAAAAAGAAAACCTAGGGAGTGGCCAAAATGAAGAAAGTGGTTCAAGAATGGGGAGATGCTTAACCATTATGTAAATGGTTGTGAAATGTCAACTAAGATTTAGCAACGGAGAATTCACTGGTGACCTTGACAAAAGTTGTTTGGGTCCGGTTGGGGGCGTGCACCCTGACTAGGGGGCGTTCCACTGTGAATGAGATAAAACAAAATGAAGGCAGTAGGTACAGATAATTCTTTTTCTTAAAAGTTTGGCTATGATGGGAAGCAGAAAAATGGTCTGGACAAGAATATGGGGCCAAAAAAACTTTTTAAAAATTTTATTTATTTTTTGTTTGTTTTTTTAGCTGAGCCATTCTGCCACCTGTTGGCAGCTCAGCGGCAGCTCAGCTCGGGCCGGGAATCGAACCATCGATCCTGTTGCTCAAAGCTTGCACTCTTGAGTGAGCTATTAAGCAACTGAGCCGGCCTCAAAACATTTTTTTTTAAAGATGGGAATTAAACAGTATACCTGTATGCTAAAGGGCCTAATCCAACAGAAGGAGAAAAAAGATGATAATGCAGGAACGAGAAGAGAGCTGCTAGAGTAACAGCCTTAAATGGCTACATGATGGGCTCCAGGACACAGTGGGAGACTGGCCTTTGATGGGAGCGTGGACAGTTGCGTCGCGGTACTAAGAAGGAGACAAGTATGTATGATTGCAGTTAACACAGGCAAAATCCTTGGTACTTTAGTGAACAGTCAAATGATGTTAGCGCTTCTATATTATCATTGTTATCACCAACATAATCACCATCCCCACACCACCATCAATTGGAGATTTCTTGGAAGTAGTATGATTTGCAGTGCCAGAACTCTGCATATATTTATCAGATATGGAGAATCAGATTTGGAAAAGATCTAAACAGAGGGCATGAGTAGGATTTCAGTAAGTTCACTGTAAAAAAGCCCCCAAAAAACTAAAACAAAAAAACCCCAACCTATCCATCCTCTAGTGGTGAGAAAACTATTCTCAAAGCAGAGCTCAAATAAGCAATTTATGCTACCCTATTATGTCACTAGCTTCCCAACTCAGAAAACAAACCCCTAAAATTGGTTTCAAATGCTGCTAGAGAAGCAATACAATCTGCTCACCTTGCCATATTTTTTAAGCTAAGTGAAATAAGATCCAAAAGATGAACCAGCCCTTAGAAAACCCAGATTCTTCTAATGAGACATTTTTGAGTCAACATGACTGAGATGGAGGCTGGCACATAACACACATGAAATAAATGCCAAATGAACAAACCTAGCAGAATAGGATAATCTCAACATAGTGGACTTCAACACAATTAGTAAAACGTTAAGTAAACTGTGGAGCTCAGCAGAGAAAGCACTCTGCTCTACCGAACAATTTTCTTTTCTAAACTAACCCAACTTCTTATATATTTAGAGATATTTAAAAACACTTATTTGATTCTATTAAAAATGTGAATAATTTTTGCATACCATTTATTAATTAGGCAAGGTACTTACTGTCTCTGGACCACTTACACATGAAATGAAGTAAGTTTGTCCAGATCAAGGGGCTGTCAGCTAAAGCCTATGGGGCCAAATCTAGCCCAATGCCATTTATTTTGTAAATAAAGTTCTATTGGAAGATACCCATATATAATAGATTTCTGCTTCTATGGCTGCTTTTCCAAAATGGTCGAGTTGAATAGTTGCAACACAAACCATATGGCTTCGGGTCGGCCGAGTAGCTCAGTTGGTTAAGAGCTCGCTCAAGAGTTTGAGCTCTGAGCAACAGCGGTTCGATTCCTAGCCCGAGCTGAGCTGCCGCTGAGCTGCCAACAGGTGGCAGGATGGCTCAGCTTATAAAAAAAACAAAACAAAACAAAAACCCCAAACCATATGGCTTACAAAGCCTGAGATATTTACTATCTCACCGTTTGTAAAAAAAAAAAAGTCTGCTGACCCTTATTCTCGATCAGTGGTTACCCAAACCCAGTCTCTACAAAAGGTGTTAATGATCTATGGCAAGATTTATGCAATAACAACCACGAAATACACACACACACACACACACACACACACACACACACACACAAACTATAGGCTTACCAACTTGACATTTTTGGAAAGGATTGTTCCTATTTTGAAACTATTTCAGTCCTACTCCTTTGTTGTTAAAATAGCCTTCCTATATGAAATGATACTTAGGTAAACAGAAGTTTTCTTTAAAAGTCTTATTTGCAAAATTAAAAATGTAACAGTCCTGTGTGTTTCTTCCTTTATTTTACTTTATATTTACTTTACTTCCCAGGGTATTGAAATATCTGGGAACTACAGGTCTAGTCAGTATTTAGGTTTCTTCTCATTGGTTAAACCCCAATCATAAACATCAAGCAAATGTAATATAAGATCCCAAAAGGCAGTGAGACTATCTGAACACCTACACTCCACAAAATACCAAGCACAATGCCTTACACGCTGCAGGTCTTTCAAAAACCTTGAATTTTCCACAGGGACAAAGGTAAACATTATGGTTAAATATGCAGGTTGGCACATAAAAATCTATTTATTCCATAATATACCCAGAGATCAGTAACAACGTTGGTGTACAACCACATCACCAAATACAATGCACCTCTCCACAAAAATACAACCAGTTTCGTGTGCCAAAAAGCTTCCCACCTCCACATGCCATGGGGAACAATGACTCTCAGCTCTTACGAGCAGAATGAGGTGCTCAAGTCACAGAGACTCAGGAAGAGTGGAAAGATGATGGGGGGGGGGTGGTAAGGAAGGGGATGAAGAGAGGGGGATGACATGATGAAGTGAGAAAAAAGGAGAATATACTGGCGTGAAACAAGGGAGAATGCGACCTCTGACCACTGTAAATTCTCCATTTTTTTTCTTTCTCAACATTGTTGCCACCACTAACCACACTCATGGTAACTCTCTGACCCCAAACCTAAATTTTTCATCTTGGGCCATCACACCCTAAGGTTGGCCTGGAAATAATTTCAGTTTCCATGAGGTATTTTTCTGATATAACAGGCATCAAAATATTTATGAAACACTGATGAGAAAACAGAAAAGCAGCACTGAGCAAATACTATGCATTATTTTTCCCCAACACTGTAGATACAGTGCAAGAATTGTACTTTATGAATTGAATTCTATGATCTTAGTTACTGAGCTTCAGGCATAGGTAGGTAAGAATATTCTTTGAGAATCACTGTTCAAGATTTAAACCAAATTGAGGAGTAAACTGTTAAGTATGCTGAGTAATGTGTAAAGCTAAGGATGAAGAACTTAGAAATCTGGGTGGGTGAGTGGCGGGGGAACCATTCAACTGACAAACCCTAGCAGCAGGGCAAGAAGGAACAAGTCTCGGATACGTTTCTGGCCAGTTCAGCCACAGGACAATTCTCCGCCCTAGAAAAGAGGACTCTTTTCAGAACACAGACCTGGGATCCCATCCTCACAACCGCTTTTAACCTGAATCCAAGATTAGGACAGGACGGGTGGTAGAGGAAAGGGGAGACGTCAGATTCAGAGGGAAATGAAGAAATGGGCGTGGAAAGGCAAGAGAAGGAAAGATTCCAAGAGGAAATAGGAAGAGGAATGTTTATGGCTTCCAGACAAAGGCCAGGATGGTTGCCCCCGCGTGATACAGCTGAAGGACCTATAATTGATGGGAACTATTGGATCAGAACTTTTAATTTGGATAAAAGAATATTAACCAGTGACAAACTTTAAAATTAAAATATCTGCCCATATAATGAAAATAATCTAAACTTTCATCAGTAGAGGTCTGGGTTAATAAACTATGATTCATTCCTAAAATAAAATACTACGTATCTTGAAACTCTAAAAGTAGTGAAATGAAAAGATGTCCATGAATATATTGAGATGAAAAAAAACCCAGGAAGTTTTAAAACATTATAAACAGTATGTGCATATGTGTTAAAAATTGTTTAAATATAAATGGAAAAATATGTATCAATCTGTTAAATATTATTTCTTTAGGGAGTGGGGAGAAAAATTGGCTGTTTCAACTCTATAGTATTTGTATTTTATTACTTGATTACTTTCATAATGAAAGATTATTTTAAAATCTTTTTCTAATCTTGAAGCTAAGGAAATAGTGTTTTAATCTAGGTGATGAACTATCTATTTGATGGCTATTGGATCTGCATAAGAGTATTCTGGGGAAGAAAGAATATCTATCAAAGGGAACAGAAATCAATAACAGCTGAGATACAACTGCACCTAAATACACTTTCTTTTTTTTCCCATGTGGGAGTCAAACTGGGCCATCCGGGTGGCCGCTCAGCTCAAGGTGCAGAGTTCAGTCCCAGCCGCAGGTGGATGTAGCCCACCATCGAACAGGCAATCTTGTCATTAGGAGCACGTGCTCTCACCAGCTAAGCCATCCTGCCACCTGTTGGCAGCTCAGCTTGAGCGCAGCTAGGGCAAAGCTCACTGGCCCATATGGGAATTGAATCAGCAACCCTGTTGCTCAGAGCTTGTGCTCTTTTTTTTTTTTTTAAGCTGAGCCATCCTGCCACCTGTTGGCAGCTCAGCTCATGCTGGGAATTGAACTGGCAACCCTGTTGCTCAGAGCTCACACTCTTGAGCGAGCTCTTAACCAACTGAGCCATTCGGCCAGCCCTTCAATAAACTGTTTAGTAAAAATGAACAAATATAGCCTATATACAATAGAAATAAAGCCAAACTATGCTATAATATTGTACATACAAATCAGTAAAATATTTCACTACTAGTAAACTCATCTATATTGTTTCTATATATACTGCAGCAATAGTATTAATATTAAGAGCGATAGAGAGCTGGCACAGACTTATAATAAGAATTTTAATGAAGGCATTTTCTGAGTCAAAAAGTCACTTATATAATCTGTAAATAAATGACAGACTAGATTTCAGCAAGACACCCTTCAAAATGACTTTGTAAATTAGAAGTTACAATTGCATTCACTTTGCAACACAGGATTAAAAGAGGAATACTATTAATTTTAGCAGTTTACTGTGATAATCTCATCTTATAGTTTTTCTTTTCAATAAATTCTAGATAACAGCAACAGCCAACTTTACACTTAAAAATAATTTTAATTGGACTTACAGTTTCTGAATAAGTACCAATACAAAGGCACTAGAATTGTGTGACAACCGCAACTTCGAAGTTCAAGGGGTACACAAGGAATAGTTCAACAGTACTGGCAAATGTCTAAACTGAGTAATGTGCATATACTATTTTACTTTAAAACTCACACACATGTAACATGTATTCTAAAAATTTCAAATATTTCTTAGTAAAACTATACCTTAATAAAACTATATTAAATAAAGATATATAGTTAAGACATTTAATGAACTTATAAAGTATATCATTTTGAAACAGTAGTTTCACAAGCAACACTGACCAAGGAAATAGGCTGTCCATTTTCTAAAAGAAGTAAAGCCAGGTAACACTTGGTTACTTTGCCTGCTTCACCTGGAAAGGTAAGGGAAACTTCCTTGGGCTATTCTAATATTAATCAATTCTGTTGGAAAAGTTCTTAATTGAGCCAGCAAATCCCTATGTGATAAAACTGGTCAGTGGATATATGTTTATAATAAAATAGCATCTTAAAAAAACAAGTCAAAAATTTAATATGTCCTTGCTGGTAATGGAAAAGATCAGTGCTTACTGAATCTTAAAGCTTAATTTTTATAGTATTTGCCGATTTGATCCCTTAAAAATTCATTTTCTATAGAGTACAACAAGTGCAGAAATTTACTGAACAAAGTAATTTTCATTACTCTTTCATATTATGCACCAAGTATCAGCATGGCATTTATTTCTCTACATTAAAAACACCTGTAATTTTTCAAAGCATTTTCCTTTAATCCTCAAAACCTCCCCATGACACAGGTCTTTTCACAGTTACTACAGACAGGGAATCACAGGTATCCTGAGTGCTCGTCCCGTCCCCACGGCCCACCCAGTCACCCAGTCACTGCTCTAGGTGCACGGGCTATAGCAGTGAGCAAAACTCCCCACCTGCGTGGGTATTACACTCTAAGTAGGAAACATTAACAAATGTTTTTGGTAAATGGTAGTAAATGCTTGGAGCAAAATAAATCATGGAAGGGAGATAAGGTATATTTATAGCATCAGTAAAACTCTAGGTAATGATGAGTTGGTAGCAGATATCAGCACCTTAACATGTGGGTTCTTTGCAGCACAATTACCAGCTCCTTCGGAAGGTGTCATCAACTAAACTTATTTCTATAACACTCTTTCCTTGTAAGCCTCTCTAAAAAGTAGCTTTCAAGTCAGAACACTATGCAACATTTTGTCTATAAATCCTTCAGACCACTAAACCTCATTGCCTAAACTGACCTGCCAAACAATACAATAGAATACACACAAGCTAGCAGAAATTCTCCCCTTTCCATGCTTACCATAAGCATTGGGGAAGTCCCCAGGTCCTGGTCCAGGATAGAAAGGACCTGGTCCCGGTGGTTGAACTGGATACTGTTGTGGGGGCCCAACATAAGGGGGGCCACTGTGACGGTACTGGAAGAGAGATTACAGGTGTTTATATATCATGTGAAGGTAATTTACTATGGAAAAATGACGTCTGTGTGTGTGCGTGTGTGTGGGTATGAGAATCATTTAAATGAGGTGAAACCACTTGGTTAAACACACCCAAAATGCGTGCTTGTCATCAAGACGCAGTGATGATAAAGAGAAAGGTGTGCCTCAGGTAAAGCCACACAGCAAACCAGTGTACAGGCATACATCAGCTCGTTATATAAAATTAGTTCAGGTTGGTAGCTTTCAATGACATTGAATGATATCACAGGAACAGCTTAATTACTGAATTTTTGTAGAGCAGCTGGTTGTAGGGAAGGGATGGGAGGAAAGCAAGGACCTAAACACAATTTCTGTATCATCTCAGAAAGTTTTAAGTAGAGAGATGTAAAAATATCTCTTTACAATATTATAGAAAATGACAAAATGGCTAGACTTACAACCAACCAAAAAGTTTACACATCACCACCCTCCCTTCCCTCCAATGAGAGTCGGGGTTCGTCCCCATGGACCTGCGAGCTCCTTACCTGCGGGATACAGTACTGCGGCCCCTGGGGCACTGGGTACGGCATGGGCAGATGGTTAACCATCATGATGTGCTGATTGGCCTGATACACTGCCGTGGGCGTCTGTGCACCAGGACGAATAGAAGGACTGCTGTTCGGGATGGTAGCTCGAGGAGGCTGTATTTGAGGCCTCTGAAAAAACTGGAGAAGGCAGAAAAAAATATTTATTATTTTTTTTACAAAGGGGAGTAAGTTAATTTTACTATCTTGAACTTTCACCTTTTTTCCACTAATAAAGATTTGTGTCAACTTAAATTAGAAATATCATATACATGAGAACGGACTCAATTGCCTATGGCTGGGTTCACAAAAAATATTCCATTCTAGTCACACTACGTTGAGTTTTGATCAATGTTGTCAGGCATCTGAAAACAGGAGGGTAGTCTCATTTTAAAACAAAGTCTCGGTTAATTGAAACTAAAAATTCCATACCATAATTATTAATTTTAAAATGTGTGATAAAATATAACAAAAGGGGTTGCTGGTGTCTCTCTAGAAGTTATTCTGTTATATAAAAGCACAGATTCGTTCAAGTAGAGTAGGTGGCCCATTATTACTTATTAAAAATTCAAAGTAGTTCCCTCAGAAACTACCATTTAAGTCACTTACAAAATATTTAGAAGAACAAGAAATCTCTCTAGACATAAAAATTGTCGTCTCAGTCTACCAAGGTCAAGTTAAATTAAAACTATCTGTAGGGTTGTCACATGCTAATTGTCTCACGACGGGAAAAGCCTTCCTTTTTAAAAAGTGGCAACCCCATACGAAAATGAACCCAATTTTGCTTTCTCGTATAGTTTGCAATAAAAATGTAGGATCTAGACAGGCTTCAGGATGGTCTGGAAGAAGCAGAGTTCAATCTTTCAAAAGGCAGTCAGTACTTGTGGTTATTTATAGTTCTCACTGCAGGCTTAAAAGCCTTGAAACAAATATCAATATTAAATTCCCACGTGAATTCAGCAGCAAACAATTGATCTCATTGTAATAATAATAATAAGGGGATAGAGAAATAAAGAGGCCATGCAGAACCAGTAGTTTGTTACCTGAATGGGTCTGAATCCTCCCTTCAATTATGAAGCAAGAAAGCAGCAGGAAACAGAAAGAAAGCCAATGGAAAAGCTTATAGATCAGTAGGAAGGGGTAGGGCACAGCATGCAGCTCACCAAAAATATCTTTCCATTTAGTAATAATAGGAAAAGGAAGATTAGAAAATCAGAATGACCATTCTCCACTTGAGAATTCAAGAACACATGGAGTTGAAGAAACAAATCACATTTAATTGAAAATAAACAAATCCAGTGGCAAAATATTCTAACGCCACAGTTATAACAGCTTGAAAGGAAATGTCTGCTAAATGGCACAAGTGCGCCTGACAGGGAGTAACTGATTCTACTCTCGGCTCTCATGGATGGCCATTATGCGATCAGTTACTTAGTTTCTCTATGATCCACTCACCATCCATCTTTAATAAGAATTAATAATGCAAGTGCCATTTATCATTTTAAAGTTTGCAACATATATCAAACTCCTCATGATAGAAATTTGCTCTTTTCAACTAACTAGGTATGTAAGAGGCCACTTACAAGCTTTAAAATAGGGAAATATAATAATAGTCTAAATATGTGCTCTAACTCCAAAATCTCCTCAGCTGCCTCACAATTCCAGACATCAGAGTTGCTATTGGTCTAAACCAGCAGTTCTCAACCTTTCACAGAGGTCGCCTAAGACCATCGGAAAACACGTATTTTTGATGGTCTTAGGAACCGAGACACCGCTCCTCTATCCGTCTCCAGGCCCACATGCAGATATGCCCACATACCCCACATACGAGTACCCGGCGACCCCTGTGAAAGGGTCGTTCAGGGGTCGCGCCCCACAGGTTGAGAACCGCTGGTAAACAAAGGCAGGCGGAGCTCTGACCTTTGGGCCCGCTAGCTCCGGTCTTATCCTGTCCTATTCTTAAGCATCAAGCTACCCACAGGTGGTAGAAGTAACTTTGCATCTTGTGCCTAATGGGCAGAATTGGGACCCAGTGCCCAAGGCTCATCCCCATTCAGCCTTTATAATCCCGGGGGGGGGGGGGGGAGAAGAAAAGAAAGAAAAGGAAACAATGCCCTAAAGAGGTTAAGTCACAGAAAAGCAATACACAGTAAGGTATAGGAGGAGAATGAAGTGAATGGGGAAACCAGAAGGGGAAGGCCACAGAGCGCAGTTGATGGACATGAAAAGTAAGTACAAGAGGCAAAGTTGAGAAACACAGAAACCTGGGCTGGGCCACGTGACAGCAGTGGTCTAGTTATCTCCGCTGACACAGTTTTGGTGACAGACACAAGAATTTCTGTCCACTGCCACCAGAAACACTGAACTAATAAACTCTTTACACTAAATTTCACTTCTATTAATTACACAGCAGATAGAATCTATGATTCATCGATGTATATGAGCTGCAAACACATTTCAGGAATGAACTTAAACATTTTTATAACTTAATATATCAGGGGCCACACAAAACAGTTAAGGCCTCAAGGAGAGAAGAGTCATTCATCCGCTCAACTTATTGAGCATTCATTACTAGATGTTAATAATTACAGTAGATAATAAGATTAATCCTTTAAGATCATTTTCCATCAATTCTAGAAGGCAGCCAAGACAAGAGTATCAAATGGATACAGGTGATGATCCACTGTAGTTACATGGTTATCAAATTTTTCAAAGTATTTACTGCCTGAGAAAACATGGGCTTTATAGTGGGAGAGAGAGGGGGGAATCTAACCCATTAACTTAGGCAGAGGAAGAAAAATAGATCTGGGCAAAGTTTCCCCACAATTTTAATAGTTTACACATGTGAGTCAACTTATCTTGCCACTGTTTTCCAATGCTCTGCTGGGATTTTTAACCAGCCTGTCTAAAATAACTTAGGTAACATCTTGTTCAAGGAGGTTTCTGAATAGTATAAGACTGTTTTCTTCACAGGGTTTTAAAAAGAAACAAACAAGTGTTTCAGTGATATTCCTAATACTAACATACAGCTGAGCCAGCAAAACACAAAATTTGTGGCTATGTGGACATACAATAATTTTTTATAAACTAAGATTTCAGTTTTGAAGCTAAACAGAAAAAAATGTATTCATATAGGCACATTAAGTAAAAGTGAAGATTTATATAGCACTTACTAGTTCCCAGGTATCACTCTAAATTTCACATATATATTAACCTAGCCTTACAAAAAACCTCTACAGCAGGTACTATTAACACCCCCATTAGACAGATGGGGAAATTGGGAGACAGGGAGATTTAAGTAACTTGTTGAGGACCTCCTATCTGTAATTTAAACACAGGCTCTAGGTCTGTACTTTTAATCGTTACCCACTCTACTTCTCATGAAATGGAGCACTCCTCGGATTTTCAAACAACTGTGGTCAATCAGAAGGAATCTTTCAAAGGCTGAAGTGATGCGGCAAGACCTCTACTCAGCTACACTAAAGGGTGGCACATCCTTCAATCATAATTTATTCCTGGTAAGAAAAAAGTTACACCAGCTACTTTACGTTTATTACTCAGGAAAACAAATTTCTTCTACCTACAAGACTCCAATTTTCTATCTCCCTTAAAGTAACTGAAACGTGTTCATGTGCTTTTATATCCTTGGTACAACATTTAACAGAAGAT